>NC_092831.1:21372500-21678805 GCF_039878825.1 Excalfactoria chinensis
GCCTAAGAAGAAACATTACAGCATTTACATTTCTTATCCTAAACTTTTTTGTTAGTTACCTGGAGGTTTCAAGCTACACAGATTTCTGATCTCACAAGTGAATTGGCTGAGATACTGCTGAGAAGGCAGTTAGACTGACATAAGACAGATTTGCATATACAATAGGACTCAGGCATGCAGAGATGCAGCTGTAACTTGTGAACTTGCTGTTTCCTTCCAGCACAGTTAACTCACCCCAGGAGTACAAGCTTCAATTGACAGCTTAGCATGTGCAATAATGGTCTCTTGAAGAATTAGCACAGAAAACATTGAATAGAGCTATTGTGATCTGGACATTGTTTGGCATGTCACCAAAGATGATAGCTATCCTACAGCTGAGAAAGGCAGAGTTACAGTGGTTATCTAAAACCGTATACCAACAGTATTTATTATATGTTTCCCATATGTTTTCCCATGTCTTTACATCAGCCCTATGAAAAAATAATATTACAAATAACACAATATTACAAACGTTTTGCTCAAAGGTAGAAATGTCAACAGAAATGCTTGTACAGAATGACACGCCTCATTCCAGATACGTCTCTATTTCACATGCCATCTCAATTCATTTCATGCTAGGCTTTTACATAGACAAGCTATATATAATTCCAGGTTATCCACCATTTATCAGACATGGTACTTTTGATACCACAGTCTCTTGCCTCCCATAGTCCTCTTGTAGAGAAAAGGTCCTTCTGTGTACTTGAATTAATGTGATTTGGATGGGGAAGAAAAAAATCTTAGCAGAAAAAGGGAGAAAGATTGAGAGAGAAACAGACAGGGGGGTCAGTGTCAGTTTCTAACTGCATGACTAGCAGCCTGCAGATCCTCTTGTCAAGACTCCTGTGCTTAAATAGTTCACAGGGATGACACACACAAAAGCCACCAGATTAGCAGTGAGCTGTCTGACATTGCAAACAGGGAATACCTAGAAAGAAGTCTTAAAATCTCTTCATGAATTTGGTATCCTCATCTTGGTTAAAAGAAAAAACCCTCCCCAGATGAAATTCAGACATATCCATTACCTTGAATTCATTGCCTACACCTATCCTTTCTCACAAAGGCTGACTGGCAAAGAGACAGAAGACAACTTCAGTACTCAAAGATTCAATAATCAACTCTACCAGCAAGGGCTCCTGAACACTAGCCTACCCCAGAGAATAGGTAGGTCCCGAGTCTGATCTCAGTCCCAGCAAGGATCTTGCCCAAATTCAGCCAAGTAAATGGTCAGTATGGGAATTAAAACTAATCTGATTGCATCTAGCCTAGGACACACAGGATACAGATCAAGGGTGGATTTCTGTTTGAGTGTCCCACAGATTTCACTTTCAACCAACACTCCCAGATGAAGGCCTATAGTTTCCTTGCTTCAGAAGCAGAAATCATTGCCAAGGTTCAGACAGCCAAGCCAGAAAACAGTGACATACAGTGTAAGCTGATTTGGCAGGCTTCATTAAGGGCAGATTAAATGACAACAATACCCAAGGCTTCTGTGATATGATTGCATGACACAGCCAATGAGCTACTCATTCCCTAGGGTGAGATGCAGCTAGCAGCTTAGTGGAAAGTAATAGGAGGATGGCTGGACTAGACGATCATGTAGGTCCTTTCCAGCCTTGTGATTCTATGACTCTATGCAAAGATGACATTCTGCTGCCCATGGAGTGGAACATAGACTGCTGTATGATATTACACACTGCAACAATGTAACATGTTAAGTGCCATTTCTAAACAAGGCTCTTCACCTCAAAAAACAAACCATGATTACCTAAACACAAGTCCACCTATTCCTAAAGGAGCTGAATGATACAGGAAAATAAATAAATAAAGACACTTGCAAAACTCAAGTGAAAACTCAACATCTGAGCTCTGAATTTAAGATATTCTGCTTTTTTCCCCAAATGCAAAGTCGATAATTCTCATGATTTGAGATACCCTCCCCCAAAAATACTTGAAATCATTTTCCTTCCCTTTACTCGATCAAATAGTATTATATCAGAATGTCAATAATTAGGTTTCCCTGATTTCTTTGTTCTTGGTGCAAGGTTGTCTTGCCTTAGAACTAAAACAGCCTCCTACTTCTATTGTCTACTTGCAACCTGAAGATTTTTGTTGCTCCACAGGGTGATGGATCTAGAGTTTCTATTCAAAGGTCACAGGATAATATTTCCCTTTTAATCCAAAATACTTTAAAGACTGCCCAATTTTCTCTTCTATCACTGGACAAGATAAAAGGTAACAGTCCTAAATATTGCTACTTTACACTGTTTTATTTGATTCTTTTTGTACTCATTCTATCTACTCTATGCATATGGAACCAAATGTTTTACAATGATTTTATTTTTTATTTATTTATTTTTTAATCACACATCATAAGAGGGATGTTAGCTAGCAATTTTGACCTGAGCTGTAAACACAGAGTGCATACAGTAGAAAAAGGCTGCACTGAGTTCATACAGCCCAAGCAGAGGAGGCTACACTAAGGTGACAACAAACAGAAAAGTAGAATTTGACATTTACCATCTGAAACTGTAGAGTTCTAGCATTCATCCATGCTTCACTATTTTATCTAGAGAGGCAGGAAGAACAGATACGTAACATTATAAATGAAGAGTGGGAAACAGTTACACAAGATTCCACAAAAGAGAGGATTACTAATTCAGTCAGAAAACTGCCCAAGTTCCCTTCTTTCTCTGCTAAGATCTGGATTGTACTGATCAGCAAAAGTTCAGAAAACAAAAAAAGAACTGTTGATGTTGTCTCATACCCAGAGAACACCACGACTAAGAGGCGGTGCAGAGCTTCTTGCTATTCTGAAGCTTTAGCCTCATTTAAGACTTCCACTTCTGCAGGCTCTGCCTTTGGCAGCCATTCACAATCTCAAACACATCTGGAAATGCTTTAATGAGATTACCTCTAGCAAAGAAATCTTGTACACAGTACATTCAACATCTCATTCATAGGGGTCTACTCAGCCCTTATTATTAAACAGTGTTTGGTTTGCTTACTATTGCTGAAAGACAGCAGGTAAAACTGAGTTTTTAGCAAACACATGCATAAAACAAGTTGTCTACCCAGGAACAAAATCTAGTCTGCCTCAGTCTCTACTGAGGAGAGGCCCATAGGGCAGCAGGTTAAACCAAATGGAAAAAAATAAACCAAACAATCTAGCTTCTCATAACACACATAGCCTCCAAACCCCATTATGTTCACTATATTTTTTTAGTATGATATGTGCCAAAAATTATAATGGTTTAGTAAGCATGATTCCTACCTCATGGAAACTCACTACAATTATATTTAATTATACACAGAAATACCTCATTAAGGTTTTTCTGAGTGACTAGATGTATGTCACATCATGGCGACAAAATTTATACATTTTCAAAGGGCAAATTTTAGTCTGCTTAGCACCTCAATTCTGTTCATGTAGGTGAGATGCTGTCTCCACAAACACTGTACAACAATTGAACTAGAGACTAAGATTCACACAAGTCACCTGTCAGCCTTTTCAAGTAAGACTTCTCTCTACAGCAGGTAGCTTCACACTATCCTGACTCAAAATAGGGCTTTGATGCCCACTTGCAAGCCAGGGAGGAAAGATAAACAGCAAGAAAAGAATCTCCAGCCTAGAGATGGTTCTTACATCTTTATTTACAAAACACTACTGCCTTGGTCCATAATTCAAGCCCTTTCAATCCTCCTCCAACCAGAAGGAGCTGTTAGCTTTTGTCTTGGAGCTAAAACTGGGAATACAGGAAGAACAAACCTCTGTAAAGCATTTCACCCATGTGTGGCAGTTTCCCATGTCTTTATTCTCCTATGGGAGGAGGATTATGTTCCTCAAGCAGCAAGCATTTGCCCTCTAGCACTCACTGTTATAGATCACTTAGGGATCTCTTGTTAAAAATGGATGGGAAATACCATAATACATGCTTTTGAAAAAATAAAATAAAAATAAAACAATCCTCCATTCTCATTTCAATGAGACTGATTCATGCTTACCGATTCCCAGGATCTTCAAGATCTGATTACAAAGCTTTTTGTTTTCAAGATCCAACAGCGTCTCAGTATAACACAACAGAAATTACAGCAATGACAGCTGAGCAGCAAGGCACCAAACTACAACATGCAAGAATTAACCCAAATACAATCAGCCTCAGAAACAAAGAGAAGAACCTGCTCACCCTTAGAAAACCTCTGCTACGTAAGGAACTACAGAAAGAAACTCTCATCTCCACTGCCAACCCTTAAATGAGGTCTGGGAAGGGGTGAATCTTAGTTTCACTCCTTTCTGTCACTCAGCTGCATTAAATGCACCTGAGGTCCTCTGGGTTGGCCTCGCCTTCCCACCAGGTGCTCAGTCATTGCTTCAAGTTGTGACTTAACATTTCCACTACACCCAGAAAGTAAGAACACACATAAATAAAAACATCTGCCAAAGAATTCTCCTATAAAATTAATCATTTATTTAGGACCTATGGGGCCAAATGCTATTTAATAAGACAAACCAAAAACTATAAATGAATGAATTAGTTCCACAGCATCCTTTTCTCTGCAACAATCCACCTAAAGGTTGTGCTTACAAAGATGTGTTCATGTAACCTGTGACATGGGTGTCCAAACGAGACCAACATAAGAGAGTAGATGGAAAAATGCAGACAAAAGAAAATTATTCTGTTGGGACTTTATCCTGCCTTACCGTATGAGCGCTGTCACACTGAAATCCATTATATGACTCTGTGGATTTTGCCACTACCTCCCTGTTCCCTGTGACATCTAGACAATGTTACTTTTATTTTTCTTAGGCTGGTGAAATTTGTGCTGGGAGAGGTGTGTTCTGTAGGCTTTGAAGCACACTCTCAGCTGTGCTTTACTTCATGAAGTGACTTGAACATGAAGAGGGAAGCTGGTTAAATTGAAGTCCTATGATTCTTCAGTGCAATGAATAATTCAGAAATAGAGCCCAAGAGATTGCACACGCTGATGACACTGATCACCATCAGCCGTTCAATAATGGCATAAAGATTGTGAGTGGAGAAGATCTTTCTAAAACTGATTGCTCACAGATGCCTTTACTGGATTGGAAAAACACTGTGAGGTGATACGCTGTACAGAAACAAACTAAGCAGTGGTGGAGACTCACCTTTGTTACCTCTCAGTCTGTGAATGCCTGTTTTCAATTTCGCTGTGAACAGAGCATCTTGAAAGCTCCTACCACAGCCAGACTTGCAGGCCGTATGTTGATTACAGATTGAGGAGTCTTATTTGCAATTCAGAAATGAGAGAAATATCTGATTTGTTTAGAGTGGCAGGTGGTTGTGTTGCTTATTTAAGGCCAGCTACAACACAGGGGAGAGAGTCATAATTAATCTAGTGTACATGTTAGGATAACACAAAGTTCTACTTTCAGAGGATCTATGTGGCCTTCTTCTGATGTTATTAAAATTTACCACACCTAAACGGAAGATTTGTGGATCTGAAATCTGTCTCAGGTTTGCAGCAAAATTTTCTTCCACTTGGTGTCAGCATTGTTCTCCCTGGCTCCTGAGATGTATTTGATTTGAACATAACCCTTTAATACATTCTGAGTGCCTATCTTAAAAGTATTAACTTTCTACTTTGGTAGCATATCAGCAGACCATTCTCATTCCTTCCTCAAATAATTACCAATGTCAGAGAAGCACGAAGGAAAGGTATGAACTCACCTCCAAACTGTTGTGAAATGCAACCGTTTTTCATTTTATGTTCACGTCACCTTCTTTAACTCAGCAAGACTACCAATAAAGTCTGTTATTGCTTTTATGTTCGTTTTCTTTGGTGAACACGAACAACTTGATTTGTTCCATATAGGCTGATAATCAGGGAGTTTTGTTGAAAACATCAGGAGTGAAGCCTTGGATAGGACACTTCTCCCTTGGGAAATAAGAAGTATTTTTACTGAAAGACTTGTGATATGTAAGCATCTAAGCACTTCACTTTTACTTGTCTTTTTTTTTTTTTTTTTTTTTTTTTTTTTTTTTTTTTTTCCTATTATAATAACCATTGACACTTCTTTAAAACACTTTGTGGCTTTTCAGTTTATATTAGGTTAGGGTTGGGAAAGGGAAATGTTTTCAGAGAAGCAGACAAGAAATATAAAATAAAAATCTTAAAATATCCACTGTTAGAAAAGATATAAAAAAAGGTCCCGTTTTTCATTTTTCTGTAGTTTTCATAGAGAAGTTGGGTTTTCTGCTATGCAGCAGTGAATTTAATAAATGTTTTCTGAATGCAGTGGCTCCCTCCCATCCACCCTGAATTCTTAAGACCACTTTTTTTCTTCTTTAATGAGTTTTTCATCTACCCTAGCAAGTATGCAAACATGCTGAAGTTCTTAACATCAGTCTGCCAGAAGAATATGCCAGCACTTATCACAGCTGCAAGAAGAAAAGCCTGGATGAATCTTGAAAGCGAATTAGTGTGTTAAAGCCTAGTGCAGTTTCACTCTCTCCCGGCTTATTCAGATTTTTGCTGTAAAGCAGTCTCTGTGGTATTTAATTTCTTTGCTTCAAGTGAAAAAGCAAATGTGTATTCGTGAGTCAGCACTGCTGTTAAATAGTTTCCAGAGCTAAATACTGTGTACCTTTTTATTTTGCTATGGAAAAGGGGTGAAATGTGCTTACAAGGAAGACACAAATGCAGCTGAGCTTGAAATATAAAAAAACAGATGAAATGTAAGGCTCAGGTGCATGCTACTCCTGTTTCCCAGGGATTAAGGTTAGAAAAATTTAGTTTGAGTTGACCCAATTCACTGATACATCTTCATTTTCTCGGAGAAAAAAAACAGAAAAGATGTATGGAAAAAGGAGAGAGGAAAAGAAAAAAAAAGTGG
This sequence comes from Excalfactoria chinensis, assembly GCF_039878825.1. NCBI lineage: Eukaryota > Metazoa > Chordata > Aves > Galliformes > Phasianidae > Excalfactoria > Excalfactoria chinensis. Next base: position 21,379,414 of record NC_092831.1, read on the forward strand.
GAACTGACTGTAGGGATGTTATAGAAAAATGGGTGTTTCAGAAAGTTATAGTAAGAACAAACACATCACCACCTTATTGCTTTTTTCTAGATGCATTTCTAGTCATTTCTGAGGCCATTTTTAATTTAAACAAACATTGCTGCTGTTTGGCTTTGCCCATGTGAGTTGACTTGCATGGCTATGGCAATTTGGAATTGAAATTGAAAACTTGAAACCAAGGTTCTGTCAACAACCTTTTTTCTTACCTTTGAATTTTCACTGTCCAGCCCCTCAAATTTGATGCAGATGAACATACCTTTCCTTACTGGTTAGAGTCCTTAATACTGTATGCCTTACGCTGTTCTATCAAGTGGCATGACTGTGCCTTGGGATGATTGTGCTGCTGTCCCTGTATGGTCCTCAGCATGGCTTTTCTATTGGTTGAAAGGAAGAAAGAAATTGTAGTGGAAAAGAGAAGAATAAATTGCTTCTTTGGTATCAACTCATTAATCATTTAAATGAACTTGAGAGTTGTGTCCTCATCTCACCCTTCTGCAGCTCTTCCATTCGTAGCAAAATAATAGTTTTGGAAACTGCTACATGATCCTTATATATATACAGGTCACTCTGAAAGCAGTGCCTCCTATTTACTTCCATGGAAATTACAACAGATACAAAGAGCAGAATAACTTTGCTTGAGACAGAAAATTGTCAGCTACAAAGCACTCTTTTTTCAGCATAATCACCACCAGTAGCTATGCATTTTCACTGGCTATGAACAAGAGCCTGCTTGCCATCCTCCTAAAAATGTGCACCAGTGGATGTGACCCACTGATCACCACTGCTGAAATGCAGCAGCACCCACTGCCTCTCTGTGCTCAGATCCACTGCTTGGTCTTCAGAAATGTTCAGCAAGCATCAGTGAATGTCCATGGGGGCCACTTCTTCTGCAGTGAGCTACCCCTTTGTTTCATTTGCACTTCCACGTCAGATGCTATTCTGTCAGACTGCTGCTCTGCTGCCATTTGTCACACAGCAACAAAACATAGCAGAATCTTGGTGGAAATGTGCAACCTCTACTGCCATACCACCACCATTTGCCTCTGACATCATGAGCCAACATAATAAAATAGGAGACATTCCTTTTGGAGTAGTCCTTGTCTATTTATTTATATTTTTCCCTTCTCTTCCAACATTTTTCTTCAAAGTTTTTGTCTGCCAGTGCCTGCAGCTCATTCTTTTCCTTCTTTTTTCAACACTTCAAGATATGCTTGGAATGAGAAACACTTCAAAGATTTTTTTTTTTTTTTCCTGACCTTGATTTTTTGGGGGGATGACCTGCTGGAATGGAGCTCTGCAAAGAGGGACCTGGGTGTCCTGGTGGACGACAGGCTGGCCGTGGGCCAGCAGTGTCCCCTTGTGGCCAAAAAGGCCAATGGCATTCTGGGGTGCATTAAAAAAAACGTGGCCAGCAGGTCGAGGAAGGTGATCCTCCCCTCTACTCTGCTCCGGTAAGGCCTCATCTGGAGTACTGTGTCCAGTTCTGGTCTCTCCAGTACAAAAAAGACAGAGATATCTTGGAAAGAGTCCAGCGGAGGGCCATTAAGATGGTGAAGGGCCTGGAGCACCTCCCCTATGAAGAAAGGCTAAGTGAACTGAGTCTGTTTAGCCTTGAGAAAAGAAGACTGAGAGGGGGACCTGATCCAGGTCTATAAATATCTAAGGTGTGAGGGGCAAAGTGGGGAGGTCAGACTCTTTTCAGCAGTGTGTGGGGACAGAACAAAGGGAAACAGCCAGAAACTGGAGCATAGGAATTTCCGCACAAATGTGTGCAAGAACTTCTTTACGATGAGGGTGATGGAGCACTGGAACAGGTTTCCCAGGGGGGTTGTGGAGTCTCCTTCACCTGTGTAACCTGGTATAGAGAACATGTTTTGGCAGGGGGGGTTGGACTTGATCTCTGGAGGTCCCTTCCAATCCCTACGATTCTGTGATAACTAAAGGATATTACTTAGCTGTTTTCAGGCCACGTCCCTGATTTATTCTTCCCGCTTAAGCTAAGGGTAGTTTCACTGCTATGCTCTTGCTGCCACACAACTGATTCCATGCCATGGCTTGGGACACAGAGACAGCCACTTTGGGAGCTGCCCCTGCAGTGGAAGAACAACCAAGGGGCTGCAGAGAGTGCCAAGCAGGCTGCAGGTGCCAGGCAAGCACACACAGCTCATGGCATACAAACTGTGCCCCAGATCCGATTTTCTCTCCAGACCATCCTTCCAAACTTTGCAATTACTTTATTTTCCTTCCACTGCAAGGGTTTCAAAAGAAGTAATTTTCCTCAATTTGCTACTATGAAAGACTGACTAATGTGAATCTAGAGATTCCGCCTTGAATTAATACAAGGTTAATGTTGATGGCAGCTGAGTGATGGGGAAGCAGAAGTGGCTCTGGATTATGCTGGCGTGCAGAAGGTCTCTGGAGGCCATAGCATTGGCAAGAATTATTGCCTGAAGGGCAATTACATTGGCAAGCCTCAGCTGGAGCACTGTGCACCCTACTTTCTCACCTCATCATGCCAATTCCTGCCGCCAGCTTTGTTCTGACACCCATCCTCTGTCACAGGAGCAGGTGGTGAGGAGCCAGCCCTGCTCAGCGTGAGGGCTGCTCATGGAGCACCAGCAGCTCAGAGAGCTCATATAATGCACAGGACAAAGACAAAGCTGGAAAGGGGAAAACCAAAAGCTTGGACTGGCCCAGAGGACCTTCCTGGTGAACAAGATGAAGAAGGCAGTGGGAGAGGAGGAAACAAAACCAATGTGCTGGAACATGGCCTGACCGATGGCAAATGAGCAGATGGACAGCACTCCCCACCTCCTCCTGGGGACAGGGATGGTGAGTCGGCTGCCAGAAACAGCCCTGGTCTTAAGGTGCTGACCTACTGGCCCTGGCTGCTTCCTGCAACAGCTTCCATTGCTCCTACCTCACTGGGTCAGGACAGGCTGGGACAGGGACAGAGCCCATCACTGAAAAGCAGCAATACCACAGCCCTGTCGGTTGCAGGCTAATTCTGCTTCCATGGAGCTGTTCGTAAGGCCCAATTACTTGTAAACCTCTCAGCATCCAGGCTGGAGCAGCAGAAAACAAGGTGTATTTGAGAAAACAAATAAACAAACAAGCAAACAAACAAACAAAAAAAAAAACCCAGCCAAGCACGAAAATGTAGGAGCCTGTTCACAGTACACAAGTAGTACGTTGAAAGGAATAAAACTGAAAGCAAACTGAATTGTATTTAAACAAGTCTGTTTCTGTTCAGAAAGTGCATCAGGTCAGAGAGCAAAGCTCTTATCAGGAAATATTTTTAAAAATGTGAAGAAAGAAGCCAGCCACAGGGTAAAGGAAGCTAATAAAAGCAAGTAAGCAACGGAAGGCTGAACACTAAGGGGACACAGTCTGCTGCAGATTTGCAACTGTTCAAAGGGGTTAAGTGGAATGCTGACAGTGAAGAACTATCAAAATAACTTACAGTGACTAGGGCTTAAAACAGCAAATAAAATTCAACATAGTGAAATGTAAAGTGATAAGCAGGATGAAAGGAGTATGGCTTTACACACATGATGGGATCTGAGCTGCTGCTTGCCATTCAAGAGTGATGCCTGGGACCTCCGTGGATGGGGCACCCACACCTTCTCTGGGCAGCAGTGCCATTGCCTCACTGCCCTCTGAGTAAAGAATATCTTCCTAACACCTAATCTAACTCTTCCCTTTTTTGGTTTAGATCCATTCTCCCTCATCCTATTCACTATCAGGCCACATGAAAAGAAAAATCCCTCCTGATTGTAAGTTCCCTGTAAGTACTAGAAGACTGCATCTGAGACACACACCAAGCAGTGACTTCTGACACCTCGCACAGGCAGGGCTGCTCTGACCTGCCCTTGAAAATGGAAATGCCAAACAGGTCTTTTGGTGCCAGAAGTTGCAGGCTGATGTGAATTGTGGCTCTGTACCTGCAAGCAGGCTGGAGTTCCTACAAACAAGTTCCCAAGAGACTGCTTGCTGATTGTCAGAAAAGTGAATGCCAGTTTTAACCAAATTTGATATCTTTTATGTGGGCAAAACTTCTGTCAACAGCAGGAATTCTTTTCAAGAAATATTCCCCAAACAAGGCTCTTATTTGCTGAGATATATCAGTGCTACAGTTTAGTTTGCACCCTTACATGTAGACATGCCACTTGTTGGCAGTTTGCTTGCTCTCTACTTCTTTTCTAAATGCCTCCAGCATTAAGAAATGAATGTGCTTTTTGGAGGAACTCCATCTTTGCTGGAATAGTAGAGAGAGAGAAAAAAGAATTATAGAAAAAAAGAAAGTGGCAAGAAAAAAAAAGAGGTTTTTCAATTTTACATTTATTTAAAGTGAATTGACCAGATGTTCCACTAAGGGCTAAGAAAGTTTCAGTCTTAACCAGTCTAATCTTATGCTGGCCCTGCACCAGCTGCATTGAAACCAACAAGAATTGCACTTGTGCAGATGTGGGGAATCACCCTACAGCAAAGAAAAAAGCACACATTGAAAACATGTAAGAAATCACACAGCTATACCACTTTATGAGCCCAAGCTCACCCTAAGAGCAGCAGTTCCTTCAAGATGTGTGACCAGACAGAATGGGATTTAGGGCACTGCAGCCAGTTCTCCACCCTGTTTTCCACTGGCAGTAGCATATTTCTGGAGTATTAGATTCACTCACTGAAGATGATGCATTAATAGTGTGTTTGACCAAAGACAATTCTGCTGGCTGCTGCTAAGTTTGCCTGGATCCCACATATACTACATAGATTTGCTGGGATGGGTTCCCCAGTCCCTGCTCAGGGTAGTTGTGACCTACACTGAGGATTAAGGACTGGACTTGGAACTGCAACCATCCTCTGACAGCTGAGAAGTGACCTACAGACCATAGAGAGAAAAATAGATAGCTTTGGGCAGCTGTACTGAGTGAGGTATATCAGCTCTGTTTCGGGTTGAGGAGGTGTGGGTGAGAGCAGGAATGGAGATGGTTCAGTGGCAGCAGAGTGAGCTGCCCGCTCACTACAATGTGCTTTGCTGCTGTCTGAAAGCAGAACAGATCCTCCTGGGGGGGCTGTAAGCTCGGTGGGATGGAGGTGTTATCTCCAGACTTGGAGCTACCCTACACCTAATAGGAGATTACAGGAGGCTTATTTCCCTTGGCTTTGCTTTCTGATGTTACTCAGAGCATGTGATGACAAATAACCTCAGAAATCTGGCACAGGTAGGTCCTCCTGACTAGTTACCAGGAATGTCATATGAAATATTATATTATCTCCCCTCCCCTAATAGATAAGTCTGCTGTCTTCTGACAGTGGCCAGCCAATTTTCCTCTCTGGTGACTGTTTCCATTTTGTGATGGACTAACACATGCCAAACTACACCTCTGGGGCTTTATCTATTACTTGTCTGCAGTGCTTGTACTCCTTACATGTTGATATGAGCAATTTTTCTCTGCAAATATAAATCTTGTTGTATTTCATTATTTCCATATTTGTAATGTTTTGTTTATTCTTATTCAGACACAGAATGACTCCAGCAGTGCTTACTACTGACTGCACAAATTGGGTACATTTTTCTTTCAGGTCTTCAGTGGGTTCAGATGAAAACACAACTACACTTATTTCTTTAGGCTGTGAGCTGCATATGCTTTGACAAGAACCAGCGTCTGTTTGTGTTATATCTCTAGCCTAAAGAAAGACCCACAGCATTATCTCCCATCTACAGTCATGGGAAGTATCTCTCATCTTCACTCATGTCTCTCTCATTTAAAAGTGGACTTGGGTCTGTACCTGCAGTACACTTACAGGCATGAGCTCTTGCTCATGTTGAATCTTGGTTAGACAGCATTTTCACTGCCAGTTCCACTCATCACTTCTAGCTCTTTGCAGTGGGTTCCAGTGAGCAGATATCAGCATAATGCACTGCAGCTACCTGTATTTCACACACTGCCTGTGCTTTCCTGCTTGCCCGAGGACCAGCAGCAGGCCCCAGCCTGGGGCTGTGCTGCCCCACATAGTGGTGATGCACATTTAGTTGGCATCTCATGAACCATTCACACTGAGGTCAGTGTGCCCAGCCAGTGGAGGGCATGCCTGTGGGAGCTGGGTGGCAGTGGGTGCAGATGAGGATACCAGCTGCTGGGAAACACGTGAGGAGCCACCAGTATGGTTCCAACACTTTGGGACCAAGCGATAAGAATGAACAGCATCAGACAGCAAGGTGTTGACCTTGACTAAACCCTTGACCTCATTTTGAAGTAAAGGCTTCCCAAAATTCACATCCCCTTACGTTTTTTTCTCAGCTCCTCATAATCAGGCTTTAAACAGTTGGCCTCATGAGAGGTTCTGCTCCAGCCTATTTTTCAGGATCATCACGCAGCTCATGTGGGGAGTGCTCTGGTGAATTTGGGTTTTTGATGTCAGAGCTCTGGAAATGCTCATGAGTTCCCATCCTGCCCCAGTGGCAGCTCACTGCTGGTCAGTGTGGGGAGCAGGGATGGTGCCTCTTGGGAAGTGCAGCAGCTGCAGAAAGAATTAACAACTGTACTTGGCCCTGCTGTGTGATCTGTGGGGAGCATTGCTGTGAACACTTGTTCCAAAAGAGAAGCACGGTTAAGCAGAAAACTTTATCTAATCTTGCTGTATGCCACTTTCTATATTAAATATATTAACTACTATCATACAGGATCCAGATGTAAGCATGCTGTTGGCTCTAGCTATATACTAATTTTATATGTAAATTAAAACCCTACAGCTGAAATGTCCTTTCCATTCTCTCTTTTAGATTAACACATCAACAGCAGTGAATAACCAACAGCCTCAAACCATGCCACCATTTCCAGAAGGACTGAATTGTAATCCTCGGTTTTTCTTGGCCTCTGCTGCACCCTTGTGAACAGACAGCAGCCCTCACATTACAGATTTTTCTTTAATCTCATGACTGAGCAAAGCGATGAAATTTTGGAAGCTTTGAAATAGAAAAAACAATGTGATTGGGGAATACCAACAGGAGTTGTTTGAGCATTTTGCTAGAGTAAGATCAGTGCACTCCATTTGGATGTTGCCATTTTGAGTGTGCATTCCCAATTGCAGCGAGCACCCCTGGCACGGGCAGCCACAGTGCAGTGGCTCCACCTCACCAAAAAGAGAGAGGACTTCTCAATAGATTTTGTGAAAAAATAACATTGCTGTAAATCATGTGTTCTTGCAGAACTTTGGATTGCATCTGTGTTTTCTCAATGAAGAAACAAGAATTAAGATTTGTGTGGTGACAATCTGAGGCAAAAGACTTTGTGAATCTTGAAAAAAAAAAAAAAAAAAAAAAAAGCAAAATGAGACCTATGCAAAGTCCCATAGCCTTGTTAGATTTTTCAGTAAATGCACGTGTCACCTTGTAGGGCGTTCCCCCTCACTGCTCTTTTGTTCTCATCCACACCTATGTGAAACTAGAATCACTTCCCCTGAGCTGTTCTGCTTTAGGTATTTTCATTTTTCTCTACTTGAATTTCTGATTTCCTTTCTTTATGTTTTGCACTATCTACTTCTTTATTTACACTTACTGAGTCCTCCTTTTTATTCCAATTTAACTGCACTGGAGATATGCATATCCTGCTATTGCATTGAAAGAAAAAGAAAAAAAAAAAAAAAAAGAACCTTTCTCTTATTCTATTTCACTTTAATTCTGAACTGAGAGCTGCACTTTGGAGTAAGCGCACTTCACAGTTCTCTTCAGTCGAGAGGATATGTCCACTTCAAGCAGTGAGCAGTGGCCAGCCCTGTGGACTATGCTGCATGAGAGGGTTCCCTTGGGGTCAACTGGCATTTCCTGCCTGCAGTATTTCAAATAACACTACCAAAATGCATTCTCCTGAGTGTCTGCAGCATCACTGTACAGACAGCAGCACCTGAGGAGCACTGCAGGGCCTCCCCCTGAGGCTGTGCAGCAGCTCTTAGCCAGGACAGCCTGCACTCAGCTGAGAGCTTTTTTGCTGATGAGTCAAGCCAAGAAGATTTTATGCTGGCAGATGAAGCAGAGGACAGAGTATGTAGGGATTTTCTAGCCATAGATAATTCCCTTTGAGCTTTCCAGCAGCTCAAAGTGATTCTGAGGTAAGCTATGCCATCATTAGTCCACTACTGTGTTTTTCTGTCACCAGGGGCTACCAAGTAACTTCCCCATGTGCAGCACAGTTGCAAGGATAAAGTTTCATAATATAAGTGTCCAACCCTATGAGCGCACCACTTGCATGACAGTCTGCTTTTTTTTTTTTTTTTTTTTTTTCCCCCACAAGGATTTCATAAAGTGTTGAGAAAGAAAACACTTTATTTCTCCCAGCCAAACAGGCAGAAGTTACCTGGCCTACCTCTAAATAAACACAAGTGACCAGCTCCCAGCTACCCCAAAGTACTGAGTTCTCCTTTTTTGTCTTTCATCAGACCTTTCAGGCAAGGGCTGCTCATCCTGGCCCTGACATAATCATGGGAGGTCAGTGCCTCTGAGACTCAAGTGGCCGTGACTCAATCTCATCCATCTGTGGGTGCCCCAGCACCAAGTGAAGCCGATTCCCTGGTTTTACTGGGCAGAACAACAAAGCTTTCCTGAGCATCAGTATTTAAAGCAAGTGAACTATGTGAAATCTCTCCCCTCAACTGCTATTACACAGCTTGCAACCTTTCGTTCAGGAGATTAAGTTTGCATCTCTTCACATTATCTCTTTGTAATTGGAAAACTTTCATTTTGACAGAGAAAATGTGCCAGCCTCCCCATGAGCCTCGCTGCGAGCCAGTGCTGAGTGCCATCTGGAGAGCTGCTGCCGGAGTCAGGCAACAACATCCTGTCATATTTTATCTGGGACTTCGCAACAGAACGACTAATAATGTCTTAAGCTTCATTTGTCTGGTCTCTGGTGCTCTTGGCAGAGGTCATAACCAGCAGTGGCTTTGCTGATTTTCTGCATCAGATCTAATTAGATTCCAGTGCTCACTGACAGAGGCTCTGATAATGGCATAAAAGCCTCTGGCTTTAACTTCACTCATTATGTCAAAATAAAGATGAAAACTCATAAAGCTTGCGCTTATACAAGCTTCCTAGGTGTAAACATTATTAAAGATGCTTACTAAGTGTGGCTGAGCCCCTCTTTCCCCTTCCCCCTTCAAACATCCCTATGGGAAGGGGGCTCTACAGCCCACACACGTGCCTACCATTGCCAAGGAGGATTTCCAAGCCCAGCCACTTGGGTTTTCACCTTTTTGTGGTGACAAGGCTGGCTGAAGCTTACTCATTTCTGAACAAACTAAAGCCACCCACCTCCTGCTTCTGAAGCTTTCGTGTTGGTGACCTTTTCACCGTGCTTTTTGGAAATACGTTCTTCTACAAGACAGTATCACAGTTTGTCTTACTGAATGAGTCACCTTTAAAAATCTGAGTAAAATGAAGATAACCGTTGCAGAAGGTTAAAATTAGGGCAATGCTCAGGGTAAAAGCCAGGGCACTTCTTAACGGTTCTTGCTACAAGTGACAAAGCAGCAGGAAAGAAGATTTCTGTCTGCACTGAGGGAAAAAAGAGAAGTAAGGTTTAACAGTTTCCTGCTTAAATGTTGTAAAACAAGTCAGCAGGGGGCTGTGGCAGCAGGAAGAGTTGTGCTTTCTCACAGCAGGAAAGTGGCACTGCACTAGACGGACTACATCAATTATCACGATGAGGCCATCTTAAAGAGCTAGCACAGCACTAAATGTAGCCTCGTGCACAGAGTTTCATGGTTATGAAAGACCATGTTGTGTATCTGCTCTAAGACTTTCCACTTGCTACAGTTTGCAGAGGCTGTGCTGGTGCTGGGAGCTCAAACAAGTTTTGGTTTTGCTCATGTGGTGAAAATTTCAGCTGACCCTTAGCAATGGCTGTGAATTTCACACCTTGGTTGGGAGAGAGCTTGGGTGTCGTACTATTTTAATGTTGAGTCATCTGTGCTAGAGAAAGACATAAGGAATGTGTGAGAATGAGTATTTACAAGAAGTAAGTATTTGTTTGAGTACTGAATTAATCCTATGCTCAAGGTGATTATTCATCTGGTATTAATTGTTCTTATACTTCCCACTTATTCCCTACCCTTTTTGCATAACAAAAAATGCCATGAAACTCTTTTATCAAGCACTAGAATTTTGAACTACATTAGATTAGGAGTTCCAGTTAAAAGCACTGCAAATGACACTGCTTGTTTGGATTTGCCTGACTCCTTTTGATAGATAATGCTTCTGTACCAAATTACCTTTCTGCCTTATTTAATGCATTTCTTGAATTAAATTTAAAAAAAAAAAAAAAAAAAAAAAAAAAGGAAAAAAAGGAAAAAAAGGAAAAAAAAGTAAAAAAAAGAAGAAGGGAAGAAAGAAAAGGAAGAAAGAAAAAGAAGGAAAAAAAAAAAAAAAAAAAGAAGTGGAGATTTTTTGAGTAATGCACATCCATGTCAGTGTCATGGCAGACAGAACATATGCTGCTTACCCTCAGGAACATTTCTAACTTGGAGCTTAATCCTTCTGAATGCGAATGTACATCAACAAACTTTTATGACAGTGGACATATTTGAAGGAATCAGACCTTGAGATACTTCATTAACTGAAGAGACTGAACATTTAACAGGGAATAGTTATTAAGTGATTTCGCTGTCTGGATGGACTGCTTTCAGCAAGGAGACTAACCTAGGCAAACAATGTACGTTGACAATGCAGCATTGAGAGAGATTAGAACTGAGTCAACTGATGCATAGGTGGGTGTGAACACTGAGGTGCAGCTCCCCAGCACACTACGCATGTGGACGCATTTGTTTCTTTACCACCTTTGTTTCAGATTCCCCGCGATAACAAAGTCAACCATGTGCATAAATATGTGCAGGACTAAAGCCTAATAATAGAAAGAAATTAGTGAGCATGTCATACACTTATCCAATTAAGAAGCAGAAATTGAAGGAAAGAAAATTGAGACTGAAAATCAAGAAAACCTGTGTCGCAGGGGATGTCAGGCTCTGAACTATTTTTCCCTGGGTGACTAGCAAAGTTTCATTGTTTGGGTCTTAAAAATAAAATAATGCTGCCAAACATCTGATAAAAACAGAGGCTCAAACAACACACCCTCAACATGTTAGGCATTCTCTGGCCATAATGCCTGTACTCAGATGCGTGACCCTGGAGCAGACAAAAGCAGTAGTGGCTCACACATCTGGCAACTTAGTTCAAGCCACAGCCCTCACTGCACCTACCCTGAACTGGCTTCTGGATGTATCTGATTCAGGATATTTAACATTCTGAGACTGCCCTCTTGAAATAGAAAAATGAGCTGGGAGACAGCACTATGGATAGATGAATATCCCCTTATTTCTATACATGTAGTGTTATCATTGAGGAGTCAGCAAAAGAAAGAAACAAAACAAACAAACAACAACAACAAAAGCACTTGCTTACTGACTACTTAGTTTGTGGATTTTTAAAGCCAAGTTTTAAACAGGAATGATCACACAAACTAAACCTATGCGTACAGCTCAAATTTTGAAAATATGCTTTCAGAAGTTGTGCGTATTTCATTTCCTATTTTCTTACAATGCTCAGCTGACATGTGAACATTAAAGCTGCTTACCTCAGGGAAAAGGGTGGTGCCTAAATTTCCTCACCACATTAGTAGGGTCTGTTGTAACAAAATAGAGCAGAGCCTGCACTGTGCTGCTGCCCATCACTCACTCCTGCTTCCAGCATGGGAGTGCTGTGAGGACCATGTGTTACAGCTGCTTTGTCCTACGAGGTAGCTTAAAGAGGAGATATAATCCAGCCATAAATTCACAACAAAGAATCCCCTGCTGTAGAGGAACGCTGCTGGATATAAATGTGTCACAGTCAATCTGTGCAGGGACATAAAAGCATGCTGGAGGAGAGGGAGTTGGATGGAGGCAAGGGGGATGAAAGGGGGGGAGGGGGGGAGGTTATGCTGTGCATCTCCTGCACTGCAGCTGTGCACCAGGTTGTGCTGCTGACCAAAGCACATCCCATGCCTGCAGCTCCTCCAGCTTTCCAGGGGCAGAAAGGGTGTGCTGAGGGAATGGCTTCCTGCAGGCCCAGAGGTCTGAGAGCTGGGGATTCCTCCTCCGCTTGCCTTTTCCCTTGAGTCCTCGTGTTCTGTAAGGAATGGCTCTTCCCATCATTTATGGTTTATATGCCAATGATGCATATGCCAAAATTCCTATTTCAGTGATGTCTTTGTAACTCCCAAATTTTCAGCAACATCATCATTGAACAGGGAAATAGATTCAAGCAGTGTAAGGGAGCAGCAGCAATTATTGATCGGTCAGAATAGGGCAACCTGAACAACCCTGCTGAGCAGAGCTGTGGTGCAGGCTCCAGCATCTGGGTATGAAGACCACTGATTTCCCCAGGAGACAGCTGGAGCCACTGTCTGCTTCTTATTTTGCTAAGTTGCTTCACCACAGTTGGAGATGGATCTTGAGTAGATATCACTAATACCCAGCCTCCCTGTCAAAAGTATGACTGCTGCCAGTATTTTGCAAGTTTGATTTGACCTCCTCTAAGTACACAAAATCATGTTTGCTCTATGTTGATAATTTTTAGTGTGGTTATCTACCTTCTAAACTCAGTGTAGGTTGCATTTGACTGGGGGATACTTCTGACAACGGGAGTAATAGAGAATTACTTAACAGTAGAGGGGTCAGCAAAGGAGCAACAGGCACTAGTTCATGGCATACACAGGGAAGTTAAATTAAAACTGGAGGTTGGTGCTTCTTATCAGGTCCTACTGCAGTCAGGAGTCTGAGCCCACTCAGCTGACACCTTTACACATTAAGGAATGTATTAACAACCTGTTTAAATGCAGGACTTTTTGCAAATTTTGTTCTGAGGACCACTGACACAGTTTAGCATTTTACCAGCAGTGTTCAGAGCTCAGTATTTTCCCCCACTCAGAGAGAACAAGCTTTGACTTCAGCTAATGTGCCGCCGAGGTACGCTCTGATAAGAGGGACCACACTCCCATGGCCCAAGTGGGGGAGGCACTTCAGGTTACTGACGCTCAGAACTGCAGAGGTACATCTACCACATATCTTCTACTGTAGAATTTGTTAAGAGATCTAAAACAAGCCCCACAAAGGCAGACTATCTCTCTTGCTTTGAGGAAATGTGATTCCTCATCCATTTTTATGTTCCAAACCAAGTGCAGCAGTCCATAAGACTTATCCAGCTCAGATTCTGCAGCTTACATAGCAGAGCCAAGCACTTAGTGGTAAGAGGTGTTTTTCAGCTCTCAGCACTTCTAATAAAGACCATATCATTTCAAAAGTTCATGCTGAGGTGGCTTTGGAGGGTTGTGTTGTTTTTTTTTCTACCTCTGCTTTAGATAAGCTGCTGCCCAGAGACTTTATGTATGAAGAGGCACAGGTCAGTTTGGCTGTCTGACATCAGAAAGTCACTAAAGAGTCACGGACAAGGTAGAGAGGCACTGAGGCTGCTGCTAGGAGCTGGAGCACACTCCCTATTGCCCACACAACAACCAGTACTCTTATCAGGTGCCAGCATTAGTTTCCATATTTTGTGGCAGAAGACATTACATTTGCAAAGACCTTCCTCATGGCAGATGAGGGTAAAGGAAAGGGTTTTTTTTCTCCTTGCTTCTGCCTCCTGGTTAACCCAAAATACAGCTTGCTGCCTTTTCAGTGCTTGCTTCCTTTGAGATTCTCTCTCTCTCTATAAGTGATTGTCAAGTCCAGGCAAAAAAGACCACTGAGGATGGTGGTGGTCTTTTCTCATTGTACTTCTCGTGCTCTGAGGAATAATATTCATAACACTAAACTGAAACTCTTAGGGGTACACTGAGGAATTTACCAAGGGCAAATCCATACTAGACCTACATAAATTACTTTTCTGTTAAGAACTGAAGTTACAGCCTCCTGTGTAAAGCTTTATCTGTGTTTGCCTTCATTTTCCTGTGTCCCTCTAGCACAAGAACACGCTGACAAAAATATGGAAGGAAGCCACATATTTTGCCTTCAAAAGGCAAGTGTAAATGTTGTCATAGCAACTCAGGAAAGCAGAATGATATTTTATAAAGTTGGTGGTGGGGAAATAAGGGAGGGAGGAAGAATTAGATTTTTACAGAACAGGCAAAAAATGGCAATGCACAAACAGAACATGACACGTGACTTCTTCAGCTAGTTACAGAGAAGTTGGCTTGTGTCTGAAACACAAGCAGTTGCAGTGCAGTATGTAGCGTATCTAAACAAATCAGAATATGTTCATCTCTTGTGTCTTGACAGGCACCTGATAAGACAGGGCCAGACAGACCCTGAGCTTATGCAGCTCTATTCCTGGAAAAGAGAGACTGATGAATCACAGCCCCTTTATTTGTTATAAGCAGCTTGTGTCATCCCACAGCACTGTCAAGATTTGAAAGGCTCCACTGAAACTGCTAGATATTACAGAGAGATTGTGAAGGCAGAAAGCTGTAGGGGCAGATATTAGTGTCAGTCTCACACCTTCATTCTCTAGTCTTTTCTTCTGATATCTTTCCCTCTCTCTCTGCTGTAAGACATGGCCTGTTCTGCTGACCTAAAGCTGAGGTTTTAGTAATTTCTTCCAATAAATGAATAAAAATGGCTTCAGTATGAAAACCAGAAAGAAAAAAAAAAACCTAAATAAATACCCACGTAGCAGTATTACAGGTATTTCTCAACAGCTTTGCTCTCATTCATTAAGAAAGAGCTGTGTTTATTCTGTTTCCAAAATGTGGTTCAAACACCTTGACTTCTTTGCCCACCCAACACGTGGTGGACACAGAGCTGCTGCTGGCCACACACCCAGCACTGAGTGCAGGCTCTGCTTCACAGGGCTGTGTGAATGCCATCGGAAATGCCACTGCAGCTTGTTGTTTAAATATATCATCCATCTGAGGACAACTCATTCCCAGGACTTTATATAACCTTCAAATACTACAAAGGGAATATTTTTAACGTAGCTGCAATTTGCTTGAGCATCATGAAGCAAGAGGAATCTCATAATCAGCTGCTCCTGAAACCGCTACCATAGACAGAGATAACACTACTCAAGAGGGAAAGAAAGTTGTGTGCTCATTTGGAGCTAGCAAATGGCACATCAGTTCCAAATTTATGGAGAAAAATAGATATTTTTTTGTCCGTCATACATACACAAATAAATAGCCACTGCTAAATGCCTTGAAAACAAGGAGAGAGAAATATCTTTGCAAATCTTTCAGGATGCTTTTTTGCTTGACTGTACTTCTGTCTCGCTAGTGAAATTCTGCAGGATATAGATCGCAGTAAAGCAAAAAGGATCATGAAAGGACCTGGCAGACCCAGCAGGATCTTTCTGGATGCAAGAGTCCTTGTCCTCTGGCAGTGCAGCCACCCACATGAGCAGGAAGGTGAAGCTGCAGCAACCAAGAGGGCTGTGGATGCCTTGGCTACAACAACTTTCCATTTCCCTTCTTCACAGAATCACAGAATCACAGAATTATAGGGGTTGGAAGGGACCTCTAGAGATCATCGAGTCCAACCCCCCTGCCAAAGCAGGCTCCCTACACCACGTCGCACAGGTAGGCGTCCAGGCGGGTCTTGAATATCTCCAGAGAAGGAGACTCCACCACCCCCCTGGGCAACCTGTTCCAGTGCTCCGTCACCCTCACCGTAAAGAAGTTCTTGCGCACATTCGTGCGGAACTTCCTATGCTGGAGTTTCAGCCCATGATGATCTTTCCATTCTTTCCCATGATGAATGATCTTTCCCATTCTTGATCTTTGCAGGTAAGAAAAGATGATACTGAAGCAGAACCAACACAACAAAAGTCAAGTGCAAAAAATTAATAGCACGGTGATCATGCTTCCCTTTTGCAAAGATAACAACACAGCTGGAAAACACCACGCAGTGTAGGAAGTTTAGAAACATTGGCAGAACTTTGTTCACCTAACAGAAAAAGGCAATTTTCAGATCCCCTAGAAATTCAAGAATTTCCTTTCCTACTCCCTTTTAAAAAATGTAAACAAATCTATTTTTTGTTAGCACTAAAATAGATCATGGAAATTAATTTTACTGAATTATTTTCTTGTGTGACCAAGATCAGATGCCAGTTTACACTTGTGGGCTGGCTCACAGGCACAAATTAACATTTGTCATCAGAAAGAACAAGGCTGCTACTGGTTCAAATGCATCATGGGAATTCAAACATTCACAAATTAGCATGAATTCATCTCTGCTCCCTTGTCTCCTGGTGTGGGGGGATGTGGAGGAAAGAGAAGTTTTGGCAGAGGCTGCACCAACAGTGCAGGAGTACTGCAAGGTTGAACTCATGCACGCACAAGGGCAAGGAGCCTGCTGGTGAAAAGCCAGATGTGGGCAAGCAGATGCAATGTCCTTAACAAATCTGATTCACCAGCACAACCACACTCACCCAATGCATTTCTATTGACAGAACTCCTCAGAGAGGTTTGTTTGCCATGTTAAATCACAATTCATGCAAACACAGCTTTTTCCTGGGGAACATGCACACCTAGTGCCTGGCCAGGCTCACTCATTACCCTCAGCCAGTGTCACAGCACAGTGAAGCCCTGCAGAGCTTCTGGCACTAAGACACCCTCCCACAGGGTGCTCAGTGCTAACCAAATTCCTGCATGTACAATCAAGGCTGTAAGCAGCACTACAGTGCTCATGAGCGAGCTGCTGTTGCTGAGCTCCTGGTGTGCATAACAGCATCAGACCTGCTGCTAAGTTGCATGCTCACTTGCTAAGTGCTTTCCAGCCCCTTTGGGTCAGAGCAGATCTGAAGCATCTGGGCTGGGTCCCAACTCAGGTAAGCTACGAAAGATATCTCTCAGTCATAGCAGGACTCTTTCTCACACAATTTCAGGCGAAAACACAGCAATAGCAACAACAAAACAAAACAAAAAGAGAAGTGAAAACCAAACTAACCCTCTGCTCCTCCCTCTGTCCCAGCCTCAGATTGTCCCACTTGGTTTCCACGTAAACACTGGACAAGGCTGTAAGTACATGTTTATAAGGAGCTGTTTAATTTCCCAGATCTTACAATTCTAAGCTTTACACTTACCAATTTCAAGCAAGGGTTTGTTAGCGATTCACTCTTGATTCTAAACCTTGCACAAAAAATTAGAATAAAAAGGGGCTTTCTTGTAAAAGCTCTAGAAATTGAACTTGCTAACTCTTTTTTTAAGTTTCACTGTGGGTTCCCAAACTAGATCCACGTACAAAGGGGCCTCTAGCAGAGATAAGGTTTGCTTCTATAAGCCATAGCTTTGTGTGTGTTTGGCTGTGATTCTGAAAACCTGATCATGCCGAGGAAATGTATCTCTTCCAGAAACTCAGTTTGAGACTCTTCCTAAAATTGCTAAGAAAACCAACTTACAGCCAAAACAACAAGGCTGAAACAAGAGGACGGAAAGCAAACTCATTGTTTACGCCTTCCCAAATGTAGGGGGAAATTCTCAAGCAGTATACAGCAAAAACCTACTAATGCTGCTCATTGCTTGTGGCAGATGAGTGCTCTGCCCTCTGGAGCTGCTGTTCAGGTGCCGCAGGTCACACAGTCAGCATGAGGTGGCCCAGAGCCGTTGAGGTCTCATGCTGCAGCAATGCAGTCATGCCTGCAGCTCAGCATCCACTATGCCAGGCAGACAGCCAGAGGAAACCTGCTACCACCCCATTAGCCACGTGAGGCTTAATTGGTTTTTCTTGTAGCAATACCAAATATCTTCGTAAACATCATGTTCAGACCGTTACATGCAAACGTACATGTGCTGCCTTTATGAAATATGCAAAATATGACACGCTGGGCTATGATCTGATCTACATGTGTATTTGAAAGCCTTTTCCATGCTTTGGTTCGGGTACTGAACATTTCTGACAGTTTGTTTGAGGTAAACAGACCCAATCTGTCAGCATGATTCACAAGCAGCACATCTGACAAGTATGACTTACTTGCAGCAGGCTGGTGTGTTTTCAGAGCACTTGCCTTCTTTGCAGTTAGCAAATTACTGCGGGGCAAAGCAAACACAAAAGGAAATAACAGAAGGAATGATGGATCTGATCACATTACAGAGGAAGTGGGTGATGAAGAGAATGCTTTACCTAGCCTAGCCACCTGGAAAGTAAAGAGCTTGTCTCAGCTGCATCAGAAGTGCAATCCAGAAGCCCCATGCTGTGTATAGGCTCTGTAACAAGGCGTTTTCACCACATACTGTCCCACATTCCCTTTTATATGGATTTCCCTGATTAAGTTTCTGTTTTGACAGCTTTTGAACAGTAACACCCTTCTCTTTTTGCCTCTGAACTTCCTCACTCAAAAGGTGCAAATTACGGTTTTACTGTGGCTTGTTAGAGGTGTAAATAAGCACCACATAGCCAAACTAGGACAGTCTAAAAGTAGTAAAATATGGAGTCTGAATCCTGTTGAAAGACATACACGTGTTTGATGATTTGGGGCTAAAGGGTGGGAAATGTGTGTGTGAATTATCTGGGCAGTGTGAAGTGCTGTGTTTGCACAGCCTGTGAATGTGGCAAGGCTAAGGATGGCAATGGAAGGAGCAATCTAAAGACGGCTATATTGGAGAATGAATCCGCTTTTGGTGGCAATTGCTACAAGCAAAGAATGTCTCTTTTGTTACTTCACTTGGCTAGGACCAAGTAAAGTCCTCCCAGAGTAAATGTGAAAGTCTGGGTACTTGCTTCTGAACTCACTTTGACTTCTCATTCTCAGTATTGTAGAAACCGTGCCTGACTCAAGCAGCACCACTTGTACCTACTGTTATATAGAACAGTTAACCACTTCCTTGACCACAACTTATCATGAGCTGTTTATCACAAGAACACACAAAACTATCAGTACGGTATTGCAACTTCTTGGTGCTAAAGGGCAAAAGAAGTAGAGCCATATTTTCTTCTTTATTTTCTTTAGGGACAGTTTTAGAAATGGGTTAAAAAATTGTTGAGTTTCTGAAGCTGTATCTTTACATTATCTGTTTTGATTCTCAAAACTAGATCAACATAGGTTAGATGTAAGAATCCAATAAGAGCCCATGTGTCCAGGTTTGCACTCCTGAAGGAACAAACCATCCAACACATCCAGTTACATGCTATACACACAATTTTCACCTGCACGAAAACAGAAGAAAAATTCATTTTCAGGGTCAAATTCTTGATGTTTAGTGCAAGTGAAAGGGGACATCTGCTTTTTTTTGAAAGAAATAGGTTCTCATCCAACCTTTTCCCTTTCAAGGTTTCCTTTTCTTAAAGAGCCCTTGCAAAGGGCTGCCTCACTCTCACCACGAAACACAAGGCCCTGCTACAGGGTGCTTACTGACAAAGCTGGAGGGAGCCTGTCTGGAAGGAAAAGGTAACCAAGAGATTTTCTGATGCTTTTAAGTGACTGCATTATGCTGCTGCCAGAGCCTTATTCCAGGGCCAAGAGTCCCTTCTGTGGCACAGCACTGCCCTGTGCTCTGCCCAGATGGAAGCCCCAGTGCTGCAGTTGAGCTCATTGCCAGTCAGGCCTCTGGCGCATGGCACGGGATGGGACAGAGCTCACATGGAAATGCTGCTGTGTGAAACCCAACAAAATAAAGCTGCGAGTGGAGAAAAAAAAAAACCCACACCATGTACTTCAATGGTTTCTTCCCATTTCTGGTGCATACACGTGGCTTGAAGACAGATTAGGCTTTCCTTCAAGAGAAGGGCTCGGGTTTACAGTTCTCAGTCATAAACATGACCTGACCACAACATGTTACTATTTACTTTCTATATGTAATTCAGCCAATTGCAGCAGTTGTGGGTGCTTCCATATTCAGTGATGTGGCCACCTGGGTGCTTTTTAAGGCCTTCGCTATTTTTCTTTTCAAAATTCAGAGCAGAAAACAAATCACTGGGCTATGCTTAAAGATCAAGTTCTACAATCCCCTTAACGTAAAGAAAATTAAAATCTTTTCCTTCCCCTCCTTAATAAACTTCAGCTTCTCACTTCAAAGAGATAAGTGGGGCAAAATGGATGTTCTGCTAAGGCAGCATTGTGTGAACAGAGCTGTCCCCACTTTTACAGGCAATACAGAAAATTCTGTTCCCTTCCATAGCCTAGTAACTATTTCAAATTCTTTTCTTTAGTTCACTCTTGAGGAACCTACATCTACAGCCTGACACCAGGTTACAGAGCATCACGTGACGTGATCCATTTTGACACATCCAGATGTAGCACAACGCACACGTCACAAATTAAACATCTCTCTTTTGCATTATGTCTTTTCAGCTCATAAATATCCACAGGTAGCTGAGACCTTCCTTGCACACACTCCATTGCCACCAAGGCAAGAAATCAGGATGAAGATGTGCCATGTCCCTCTGGGGTTTTACAGCAGTAGCTACATCAGAACAGGGAGTCTAATGCTCCCCAGCACAGCATGTGCAGCTCAGTGCCAGGCAGCCATGTGCATTGCATTACAGCAAGGTGAGGTTGAAGCAGTTATCAGCACTCTGCAGCCAAGTTGTCGCTGTACTCACTGGGCACAGCAACACCTCTGGGCATATCTGCAGCTCAGTCCTGGAGCTGTGGGGTCAGGCAGGCAAGGATGGGGCAGGCAGGAGCAGGTACAATTTGGTTGCTCCATTCTGTCCTGTCTCAAACTGTGCAGAATCTCAGCACCGTACTTACATTGCTTCCCTCTGTGAAGCAAAATCAATAATAGCATGTTAAGATCAAAAAACCTCTGCACATTTTTTTCCTTCAGGTACTAAGCTTAAAGCCTAGAGCCAGAAGTGGAAACTGCCATATGGGTGCACTGCAGTGTTATTCTCTTTAATAGAAAAAATGAGGCAAAACAAACCCTCATCAGCGTTTGATATAGGTTTCCGACAGTACAAGCAGTAGCAATATAAACAAAACCATTCAGCACAGACTGAGTTTGTGGTATTTGTTTCTTACCAAATACACCAACATTCTGAGGGGAGGGAGGAGCTTTGAAGACAGGCAACATAACTAATAGCACAAATGGTGACTTATGCTTTACTCTACTTTCCTTTCCCCCTTTGGGTGCTGGATACAAGGTTACACCTACCAGCACACGAAATGCAATTTCTGTTGTTAGCCAGGCCACTGGCTGAAGCAGAGCACAGCTGGAAAGCTGTCCCAGATGCAGATGACTTTACCAGGAATAGATTGAGCCCATCTCAGAACAGAGCTGACCAGATGATGCAAACAGCGCCCTTCACTTTGTTTGAGTTCAGTTGAACCAATGAGTTAGTACAACATGCGCAACATGCTGTCCTCACAGTGAGTGCAGTATGTTGGGATAGAGAGATTTAAGAATGATTCATTGGAGTTTTTGACTTGTCAAATTTTGCAGGAATTGAAAGGAGGCTCCAAAAGTTCTTTAAGCACACTCCGCCCACCTTCTATTTAAAACATTTCCTTTAGAAAGAGTTGATATGGAACGAACCATCTTAACTATGATAACATTCAGCAGGCTTTCTGTTGTGAGTATCCTCTCATTTTTCTAAGTGGATAGCATCAGAAACACTCTGTTCCCTGCTCCCAGTTTTATATTCATGTGACCTTACAAGCATGCCCTTCCCTGAAATTCTAGCATATCAAAGCCAATACACACAGGGCTAGGACAAGTGCTGTAGAAAGGAGTTTTGTTTTACACAGGAAGTAATGTTAGTCTGTAAATCTCTTCTCTGTTGTCAGAGATGTTTCCCATATGCATCTGAGGACACTTTAATTTCCATATGTCTTCAGATAATTTGTCAGTGTCTAATCCAGGGCATCCGATACAACACAAACAAATGATAGATAGGATGCTTATACATTTCTGTCTTGTGAAATGCTTCAAGTGCACTTTTATCTAACAATGCAAATGTTTTCCTTTGCTTGCAACACAATTCTATTTAATTTAGAGTATCACCTTCTTTCTGGATTAAAGTCTTTTCAGTGTTACTCAAGGAAACATTTCAAAGCTCATAAATGACTTTGTGCTTCCAAAGGTGTTTCAACCTTGGAGTTTTGATAGAAAATTTATCATCCTAAATACACTTGGAACATTTTTGTAGAATACTACATTTTGAATGACGGTAAATGAATACCAACACAACCATTTCAGTCATAAGGAACATGGTCTTCACAGAGCATTAAGAGAAATGAATGCCTGTCAATTTTTAAGCAAAACAAGTAATACACTGTACTTGATCTATAGATACAATAAGAATTGGTAAATTATTTTGAGCAACCACTCAAAAATGCTGAGGAAAGAAAACGTGCAATCACACAAAAATGTAGAGTTGCAGTTCATAACATGAAAAAGCCTTCTCTTCCCTTAAAAAGATGTTTTAGGCTGATATCAGATTTGTTGATTTGTTAACAGATCTGAACTATTCCTGGGACTATTTTGTCCAATGAGAATCAAAAGGAGATAGAAGATCAGACAGTCCCAGGACATGTGCCATGGTAACATTCTGAGGCATCTTGACAATCCTGTGAGAGAATGTATGAGGAGAGAATAGTGGGGAAAAGGTAGCAATTGAAAAAATGAAGATGAATGGTAGAAAGCCATAGAAATCTAGTTCCTGGCATATGGTGTAAAAAGATGAATTTGGATTTTGAGTATCCAATATCAAAACAAATTCAGACAGAACTAGCATTAGGCAGCATAGGTCTTACTTTTACTAGAGCTCTTTTCAAGAATGTAAGAATCATTTTAATGCAGTAAAATATTCACAGCCATAAGGAAGTCAGCACAAAACCTAATCATTATGAATATAATTCATACATTGAAACCCAGTGGTGATTAAAGTACACAATAGCCAAAAAGTGACCTTCTTGTCAATCTGTACTCTTTTAGTAAGAATCAGAGCATAGAATCATAGAATTATCCAGGCTGGAAAAGACCTCCAAGATCATCAAATCCAACCGCAGCCTAGCCATAGTACCCTAACTCTAAAAACCCTCTGCTAAATCATATTCCTGAGCACCACATCCAAATGGCTCTTGAACACCTCGAGGGATGGCGATTCAACCACCTCCCTGGGGAGCCTGTTCCAGTACTTGACTACCCTTTCTGTAAAGAAGTGCTTCCTAACATCCAACCTAAACTTACCCTGGTGCAACCTGAGGCTAATTCCCCTCTGCCTGTCACTTGTCACCAGTGAGAAGAGACTTGCCCCAATCTCACTGTAAGCACCTTTCAGACCCTGGATGAGGGCAATAAGGTCTCCCCTCAGCCTCCTTTTCCCCAGACTAAACAGCCCCTTAGCCTCTCCTCATGGAGATGATTCTCCAAGCCCTTCATGAGCCTCATTGCCCTTCTCTGGACCTGCTCCAGTACCTCCATGTCTTTCCTGTGCTGAGGTTCCCAAAGCTGAACACGGTACTCGAAGTGAGGCCTCACCAATGCCGAGTACAGGGGCAGGATGACTTCCCTAGTCCTGCTCACCACACCATTCCTGATACAAGCCAGCATACCCAAATGTTTCCCAGAACCTTTGCTTTTCATATGCTGCTTTGTAGTTTGAAGAAACCTTTCATCTCTATCATCTTTTTGTTTAACTAGTCATTAGAGTAGTAACTCCAAAACAATACTTTCATTTTTTGGTTATTAATCTATTTATTTTCTTCTTCTGAATTTGATGTGTCTTTTAATAATATATATATATATATATATTTTTTTTTTTTAAGAGGAGAAATGCACTGTCCCCAGTGCAGCTATCTCTCTGAGCACAGAGAAGCTTGGGTATGTAAAAAGCAAAGACTTATTCATGGTTTCTCCATGGATTTCAAAGACAGTTCTCTTGGTGGTTCTGGAGGTGCCCTTGGACCTGCTAGTAGTGAAGCCAATGATGCCAATCACACAGATGATTGATTATCTGGGCTCCCTTAGCCTCCTAACTCCAATTTCTGTTATTGTATCTCAGATTGGAAAAGATGATATGGCTCATATTGTTTTTGAGATCCAAATTTTGAAAAGCCATCTAAAGGCTGCAGTTTACAGGATTTCAGGAGCTGACTCACCAAGGCCAAAGAACAAAAAGCCACAGGTAGTACATTGAAGAGATGACACCAACAAAAAAAATAGAACTGTGTTCATGTTCAAGCTGTACACACTTTCTTTTTGGGTCACATACATCAAATACCCCATCTAAACTGTGCCATGCTAAGAGTGAAGGTACCAAACATAGCTAATGCTACTTCTGCAGTTCCAGAGTCTTACAGTCTTCATCAAGACTGTGGCAAACTGGAGAAAAGGAGTGGTTCAGCTTCATAAAAGACAGCCTCACATTTTCAGAACCTGAGGAAATGTTTGTTTTGAGTTTTTTATCATGCTCCAAGTTGCAGCATTAGGGCAACTGTTCAAAAAGAAGCTCCACACATTCATTATGCCATTGTGCAGTCTGATAATAAATATGCAGAGAAATGCTATCTGTTTAATCTTTATAGGCATTCAAACCTTGTGTAATACTCTGTAGAAATAACAGGGCTGAATAAAGATTATTTTTTTTCTATACTGTAGGAAAAGAAAGTAATTCTCACAGCAGCTGTTGTAATCTTGGTAGTAAAAGCAGGAGAGTTTGTGCAGATGCTCCAGTCTTGGGAGCCATAGAAGCAGATGTATCAGAGGAAATATCCATACATGGCTTTGCATATTTTCTTCTTAATAATTGCAGCTTCAGTAACACCTAATTTTCTCTCCATCACACTTTTCTTTCACCATAACTTCCTGTAGCATATCAACACCAGCCAATTTCTCTGTACAGTAATGCAGGAGTTTTGACACACTTCCACATCATTCAAAAGAGATTATTCTGCCAGTGAAGGACAAAATGGACACAAGCAGTTCAATCACCTCCCGCACTTAACTGCGCAGCTAAGGATACAGGTTGGGGGTACACGTTGTGATTTCCCATAGCAAACAAGACAAAAGCAGCTTTTGTATGATGAAACAAAAAAATCTACTTGGAACTGCATAGATTGCAATTGTTTCACAGATCTGGGCTAAGGTACCAATGTCAAGAAACTGTAAATGTTGGCCTGTGTTAATCTAGGAATGTGTATATGAATAACTTTCTTTAACGTAGTATGTGTACTGTTACCGTCCTGTAAGAAGATGGGGCAGTCAAGCTATCAGCAAAATTAGATCCAGGTTCATTTAATTCTCTATTTCTTCTCTAAAGAAATGGACAACTCGGAAAAATGACATTTACCCCTCTTATTCTGATACAAATTCCCATGATTTGTCACTTGTAGGCACCTCAAAAAGGTGTATTTCAGGAAAAGAGTTTTGAAGATGATGATCTAAATTAACTCCTATCTCCAGAAGGAGGAATTGTAAAAAAAAAAAAAAAAAGTGCATATGGAAGAATTCACTACAAGAGAACAGTAGAAGAGTAGGAAGTGGGGAAGTGGGAAAGGAAGAGCAGCAAGCAAGGGGAAGATTAAGAGGAGGGAGGACAGATGATCCTTGCCAGTGGGTAGAAGTGATTGCCACGCTCTCATCACAGTCCAAATTCCCATTTCACCCCTTTGATGACTTCTCACACAGTTTGTGTTTCATTCACACATTTTATAAATACAAACTATGTTTTAATTCATTTATGGGAAAATGCTAAAGAAAAAGCTAAACCTTCCTTTCTTTTTTGAGGTGAATTTTCAGAACAGATTACACAACAAATTTAACACCATGCCTGCCAGCACAATATGTAAAGATGTCAACATAAAGTACTAAGTAACATGACTAATATCTACCGCATGCTGTTCTTTTTGTTGTTTTCTCCCTAATGGGAAAGAAAAAAAAAAAGAAAAAAAGTGCTTGGAAGTTGTTGGTTTTTTTCTTTGTTTGCTTTTTTTATTTCTGTTTAAATAAAACATGCCTGTCCTACTATGTCTGTGTTAGAGGAGACAGGACATAGAGCTGCACTCTTCCCCTGAGAAGAGGACAGCAGTGTCTGCAGTGGCTGTTCTGCTTGAAAGGGATTTGTCCTGTAATTTGGGATTACTCAGAGCAGTTCTGTTTTCTGCACATGTAAACTTCTGCCCTGTGGCTGGGATTTCTGCTGTCAGCCTCTGGCCTCTTCCTGAGTTTTCCAAAGAGCAAGGGAAGGTGGAGAGAGGGGAGCAGAGGGTTCCTGGGGGATGAGTGCTTAGGGGACCACAATCCTCTGCTTTCTGTCATTGTTTCCTAAAAACTCATAGTTTTGTGCCCAGATGTGATTACTGTTTTCCATGCAGCTAAAGAAGACATTTAACCAAGGTGCAACCACAATTTTTTAGTGTTGAACATATTCCCCTACCAACTAGAAACAGCAGAAAGTTTTATTTGAATAACTAACACAACTACTAATTCATATGGAAGTGCCATTAAAAAAAGTGGACTGCACTATGTCTTGAACTATTTCCTTCATAGATCAACATCACCTCTTCTTAAGTCTATTTTCAATTAGTCATTTTTGGCCTATCACCTGTTCTTGTCCAAGCACTCAGGCCAACTAGGATTGCTGGTTTATATGAAATCTTTTTTTAATCAAACTGTTTACAGTAGAGTTGTCAGTGCTTGCTCTCATGACATCTCATGAGATTTCTAACTGGCTGCTTGAAGATCTTGATTTAAACTTGAGAATACATTAGTCATTGTAAAACTAAAAATATTCATGACACAGTCAGTGGTTGGTTAATCAGTATGCTGAAAAAAAAGCAATACCTAAATCACCTACAATCATTTAAACTTTTTGCTTATTGATTAGATATAGTTAAAGGATTATTCAGAGTGAAATGGAAGTTAGAAGTAAAATTTAAATCTATAAGAGCCTTGGAAAACTATTACCTGTGAAGTACTGGAAGATGGGAAGAATTTTTCAGCAGAACAGGGGGAGGTTTCACTTGAAAACTAGGAAGGTCTGTGTAATTCAGTACAAAAGATTCCTGGTCAGGCTGTCATGGTCTGATCAACCTGGAGCAAAACTCTGGCAATTATTTCTAATTGAAAGTTTTACAGAGAAGTTAACAATTCCTAGGCTGAATAACATTTGCTTAGATTTTTCATTGGGAAAATGATGTAATTCTACTTTATCACATTCCTGGATAATGCCACTTTCAGCTGTGAGATGCCCAGGTTTCCCAGAAAAGAAAAAGAGCTGGATGGGCTGGAAAAAAGCACTTCCATGTGCATCACAGCCAGATAAACTTGCCTAATACCAGCATTTCTAAATAAAAGTGTATGAGCCTCTTCTACTGACCCTGTTTATATTATCTCTCTAACAAAATTACTCATGATACGTAAGTAATTATCAGGTACTTTTTTTCTTACATTTTATTTTATTGCCCAGTGATGATTCTACAGGGGAAGCACACAACTGAACTGCTACTTCACTGTGTGAAGTAATTGGTGCTTCCAAGAACAACAAGCATGCCAGTTTTTCAGCTGTTTTGCTGTATTATCTGTGATGTCTTGGCTAGTCATGGATTGAAGAGTAGCACTACAAAAAATATACACTTCTGAAAGACAGTCCATTAAAAATACATTTTAGTTCATCAGAAAATACTGTGCTTTTTCTTCTATTCTTTTCAAATACCTTATTAGATGAAGTGCCTGTAATTAGATGCACTAATGTAATGCAGCGCAATAGAATAATGAAACAATGATAGTTTCAGGCTCATAGCCAAAGTCTACAGTCATAGACTATATCTATTTTTATTTTAGAAATGACTAACAGCTCAGTTCATGTCTTTCCCAGCTGTAGCTGTGCAGCTGAATGAGGATAAAACAGATGTTCATAATATAAAAACTTCCTATGATAGTTCCTGAACTCACAAACATGGATGGTAAGAAAGTAGCCTGTTCCTATCACAAATGAGAAACACCACCACCAAATACAATTTGAGATTCAGGTCAGAAATTATTTTACTGCAGAACTGTTCTAGGGACTCTTACCTAGACAAATCTCAGGACACAGGATCATACATTTTCATTGACACTGAAGCTTGTATTATTTTGCTTTACAAAAATGTGCATGTACACGCCCTTTTCTTTTACATGGATCACTAAAATGCCTGTGATGGGTTGTTTCTTTCTAAACCCAGTTGGATTGTACGGTTATTCTAGTTATTATTGATACAGCTCAGGTTCAGAAGATGAAGTTAATTTTAATTCCCTTCCAAATCTTCACATACACAAGCCTTTGGATACCACATTAAAGTCAGAGATGTGGACTGTCACAAAAGCAAGCTGTTAACAGTAGCACAATAAGTAACATCAGCTAAGGCTCAGATACACAATTCAGAAGAACTGGATGGTTACTTTTCCTGTGTCTCTTCCTTTTTCTTATTTGAAAATTAAAAAAAGATAGATTCCTTTTTCAAGGAACTGTATTTACAACAAAAAAATTACATCAATAAAATCTGGATGATTCCATCAGGGTCATGTTGGAGACTTGCATGGGCAGAAAAACAATGGTTATCTGCCAGTGCCCAGCCACATTTTCAAGTGGCTTCCAAAGCCATTTGAATTAGGCATCCCCACGTGTGCCATCACAGGAACATATTCTTTTAGTGCTGTGAAGGTGTTCCCCAAGACCCTGCAGTCTATTTGGGGCATGCCAGTCTCCAGATCACATAGTCAAGTCATTGCTCTGCCAGTCCCTTTAGACAAGCCCCATGCTGCTTATGGTTTCCTGCTTCAGATAGAAGACAAACTGCTTTTCTGTTTTACTTGCATGTTTACCTTAGTTCCAATTTTGGGCAACTTTTTCATTAAGTTCCCATGTTATTATTGTCCTGAGGGCTTTGCTATGGATTAGTGACCATACATCCAACAAATCCTTGAAATCTTTGAAGAGAAACAGGAGAATATAGACAAAGGTAAGCTGCTATTGGACCTACAAAGTAGTTCAATTTTTTTCTGTGCTTCTTGCATAGGTTTAGTTAATTAGGAGAGCTAAGTTTAGTTTATCAGAAGAGTTGATTAGTATTTCTAGACTTGCTTAGAGTATGACTGAACTACCAATGTTTTCTGTTTAAGCATATGAAACTTCCTGCTCATTTGTGTCTCTTTAATTATTATTCACCACATCTGCCACCCTCACCAGTTTCAACATTATCAACATTTAATGATCTCTAACAGGGAACATGCTTGCTACTGAAACTGATGTATTTGTAGCCTAAGATTGTTTAACATGGAAAATAGATCAACACACTAATAACATTCTTGCTTGCTCAGTTTAAGATCTACCTTCTGGAAAAATTAGTCTGACCTCACACGGCAATAAGTCACTGATAATTCTGATTACATCTTTCCAATTTGGGTTAAAAATGGCATTTCATAGTGGCATTAACTGGTAAGTTGTAGTTACACTAGTGTAAAACTAGAATGAACTTGAAAGTGAATGGACAAAATAAAAAATTTTCTATCACAAGCTAGCATCTTTTGCTGTTTAATATTATTAAAGAAAACTGAGTCAGACTGGTTTTAAGCTTATGCTTTGCACATGCACAAAGCATTACTTCCAGATAAATTTTGGTTAGGAACAGCATGAGTGCTGGTTCCATAATTGCACAACTGAACAGACCTTTGATCTATTGTATACCTTCAAAATTCATCTAATCAGGTAATTGCTAGCTTATCAGGCAGACAATGTAGTCTTAAAAGGACTCTAATTACATCATTATCGTCCACAGGGGGCTAGAAACAACCTATTATGGGACGAAGAGTCAAAGTTTCAACCTAAGCATCTATGGACACTCCTCCTTTATTTATTAAGAATAAAAGGGAGGAAAAAAAAAAAAAAGACTTTAAAGTTTATTTTAGTAAAGGAATTTAAGTGGGCATCAATTTACAAGAACCCTAGGAGAGAGGACATTGTTTTCCTCCTCACTTTTTTTTTTTTTTCCTAATCCCTGTGATTTTTTGTTTGTTTCTTTTCCTGATTTGAATTAGGTTTCTGTTTTCCACTCACACTGTGAGAATAAGAAATATTAGAAATAAAGGGAACAAAAGCCTAAACCAAGTCAAAACTCCATCAAAAGCCTACTGAATTACATAATAAACCCCTCTAAATTATGAAGCATGGATTTTACATCTACTTAGAATGCCCCTCCATCTTCTTGCTCAATTGAAAATCCAAAGGTTAGAAACTCTAGGACAGGAAAAAACTTTGGGAAATTTTTGGTTAAAGAGAATAATACTGATTAGTTTAGTATGCAGTTATTTACATTTATCACAATTGAGTCTATATGTACATGTGGTTTCTAATACCAAATAAAAACCCTACTCTGACTGATTTAGCTCATAGTGGACAATATAACAGTATTATTGGATTTTTTAAATAAAATCCTCATTAGAAGGTTTTATTATTTCATCAGTTTAGGAATCTATATGTTTATTCAAATGTGCATGTTCACAGGCTTAACTATTTTTAATGATATTTCACTCTTTTACTATTTGTGGTTAGAACTGAAATCTTCAGATGAGTTTTGAACAGTCTTATACAACACAGAAGGTAAAGATTTACCTTAAATTTGAACTGAAACACCCGCAATCATACACCTGTAACTTTATGGTTCATTTGTTACCAAAAAAGACCTTGGATTTGTATGTTGTCACTTCTCAAAAGCTGATCCCTGAGAAGTATTTGTTTTCATGGCATTTATCCTGCATGAAGCTGTATCAATTACTGGGTGAAAATCAGAAGGCAGGTATGACTTCTGCTGGTTCAGTTCAAAAGAAAAATCATAGAATTACTCAGGTTGGAAAAGACCTAACCAGTAGCCTATCTTAAAAACAAACAAACAAATAAAAAAAACTCTGCTAAATCATATCCCTGAGCACCACATCCAAATGGCTCTTAAACACATACAGGGATGGCGATTCAACCACCTCCCTGGGGAGCCTATTCCAGTACCAACCACCCTTTCTGTAAAGAAGTTCTTTCTAATATCCAACCTAAACTTGCCCTGGTGCAACCTGAAGCCATTTCCCCTTGTCCTGTCACATGTCACTAGTGAGAAGAGACCTGCCCCACTCTCACTGTAAGAACCTTTCAGGTTCTGGAAGATGGCAATAAGGTCTCCCCTCAGCCTCCTCTTCCTCAGACTAAACAGCCCCAGCTTCCTAAGCCTCTCCTCATAGGGCTGATTCTCCAAGCCCTTAACGAGACTCATTGTCCTTCTCTGGACCTGCTCCAGTACCTCCATGTCCTTCTTGTGCTGAGGTGCCCAAAACTGGACACAGTACTCGAGGTGAGGCCTCACCAATGCCGAGTACAGGGGCAGGATGACTTCCTTAGCCCTTCTCACCACACCATTCTTGATACAAGCCAGGATGCCATTGGCCCTCTTGGCCACCTGGGCACACTGCTGGCTCATAACGTGGAAAAGTTCTGCAGGAACTTGACTTCATTAATTCTAGAGATACAAAAACGTTAGGATGAAGAAAATCCTACAAAATAATAATTGAGGCAGATGCTCAGTTCTATCTCTGTCTTTGGATTGCTTGTAGACCTGTAGTGTTGATCCATGTAAACTGACCTAACAGTATGCAGAAGGAAAAAAAAAAATAAAAAAAAAATTAGACATTATAATTATGGATATTGATTGGATAATTATGGCTATTCATAATTATGGAACATGAAAGCATGATGCAAGACCCTGGAAAGTTAGCAAGTAGCAAAATTAAGAATGATCCTAGGAAACCCCTTGCAACATAACACTACTCAAACTTGGTAATGATTATTCAGGAAAGGCAGAGTTTAACAGCAGTAGATATTTGTAGCCCCTGGATAGTTAAGGGAAATCTTCAACACAACCAGAAAAGCTGAGTCAAATAATCTCTTGTGAAGGTTTTTCCAGGCAGGGATATTCTGCCACCCACTACAGAGGTGGCAGGTGGGCAGGAGCTGCACTGCTTCATACAGCTCTGGAGGGCTCAGGACTGCAGCCCAAGAGCATGACAACCTCTGGTATCTGGTAGCCTCTGAGTTCCCACCACTTCCCTTCATGCCCTGCCCTTCCCTTCCTCTACTCCTCCTGCTCTGCACAGCCTCTGGCACTCACAACAACCTTCAGCAGGCCACCTCCAGCAGTACTGCAGAGAACTGTCTGCTTTGCCTTTTTGCAAGGTCAATTTTGCACTGGATTAGTCAACTGCAGCATCTTATGGCAATTCAGATGAATACCAAAGCCGGCATCAGGTGAATAATGAATGTAAATAGCTAGGGTTGTGAAAGAAAGGAATTTTAAAGTGGAAGATTGAGATTCCCATTTTTCAGCATTGATGGCCAGTACAATTGACCTTTTATTTCCCCTTCTCATGCAGCTGCCTAAGACTCACTGCTGCAGAGAACAGAGTGTACTAGGATGGCTGTGTGTGTCTCACATGGTTTACACACACTGATTTACAAAAATCACTCAGCCAGCATCCCTAGAAGAAGAAACTGAACAATTCATCAAGATGAAGTCCAACAGAAAAGGCTCCCAGGCACAGTGTTCATATGGTTCTGTGCTCAGACTGTGCCCTTCAGGCACTGCTTTCACTGAAAGGGAGTCAGACACTGTAGCTGGGAAGAAATTGGACTTCAGAGAAACAGCTTGCAGGCCTCCAGTGGGCTTCCCATACCTTTTCTTATTGCTCATTACATTTAATCAAGGCTTATTTCTCAAATCTACTCAAACAGACAATTACCAGTGCTGATTAAATTCAGGAGGTGTTAGCAAACATGCAAGTCAGTCATGCTGTCTCCACTGGAGGATGTTCAGTTCTTCCCTTTCTCTCCCTCCTCCTCCGATCTGCTACCTAACCTTTGCAGATGGCTTTTTCTCATCAATTACACAGAAGTTTTTTTTCAGTTACAGTAACTCACTGATTTCATAACAGCTTTAGGAGTGAAATACTGAAATCAGATAGCCACAAGCAGAAGTGTGCACATGGACTGAGACTCACAGTAGGAAAAAATTAAAAAACAAACAAACAAACAAACCCTCTTCTGCTCTCTGAAAAATGTCCATACTGTTCTATTACTTCAAGAGAAGTGATTACAGTTTCTAACAAACTTAAACATGTGGTGGGTAAAAGCAAGTACATAAATGTAATAAACTTCAGCCAGGTACGTGGCATATCATTCATACTGACAGCTATTTGTTTATATGTGTATAATAAAACATACAGTTTGAGGTTTATTGATATAGTGGAGCATTAGCTTCTTGGCTGGGACCTAAGCAGAAGGGTTTTGCAAGACTTAAAAGGATTTGTAAAATTCCTACCAGGACTAAATATTCACATCAACAAACTTGAAAGTACACATCAAATCATTATTATTATCAAAGTCTACAGATGATACGAAGATGAGCAGAATGGTGAATCTTAAAAACAAAACAAACAAACAAAATAACAACAAAAAACATGCACACAAAACATGGCTGACCAGTAGAAGCTAGTATTCAAATACAGCTAAATGCAAACACAGCTAGGGACAATAAATCCAAACCACATACATGGAATAAAGAACTACACCTATAGAACACCCCGTGATTTTCAAGAAGAATTAAGGTTAAAGTACATAAGCAGACAAGCTCCCATATCAATGTTCTGACTAAATGAACCCTTCGGCTGTCACTGAATACACACATGTGCAAGAAAATGAGTGGGGAAAAAAAAAAAAATAAGGCTGTGAGACTGGTGTTGATATGATTGATACTGAAATGATTCATTTCATTCCAGTACCCACATTTGAAAGGCTATTGTACTTTCAAGCCACAAGATTGGGCGGAAGAAGAGATACTTTTCAGTGAGAGGCAGAGAATTCAGTCAGTTCATGAAAAAGGGTATTTTCACTACCACGCACAAGTAGCTGCCACATAAAAACAAGAAATCTATACATGGAGGTTTTTTAACCTTCCAGAAAAATCCATAGCAAGAAGTTTCCAGTGCCTGGAAACTGAAGCCAGACAAAATTAAATGGCACATGCTAGATAAACCTTAGATGAACATTAGATGTTATCTGATGAATCACTAGACTGAATTGTATCTAGAGGTCATGTACTCATAGTCATACATTACATTCAGATAAAAATATAGATAATATTCTGTAGGATAGGCATTAATAAGTGTTAGTTACGTGTCCGTACATCTCAAAACAGAGTAAGAACAGTTATTTAACAGGTTGTGGGACAGCAGTATCTGATGGTCCTTTCTCTTTCAGTCTCTATGAACATGCAGACAAACTGGAATTCAGAAGCTCACTTCTTCGAAGTCTACTTTCATATCATTTTGATTGCTACCTTTACACTGAGTGTCCAAACTTACGTGGCAACATACCTTTAGAGGAGTTGCAGTGGCATGCAGAAACTTGAGTATATAACAAAGGAGTAAGAAAGTGGAGGAAAAATGTCTTGCATGTCTCAAGATCTGGACTTGATTACATGATCTTTTCAGAAGCAATGATAGATGAAGTGTCACTCTGCAGTCATTAATACTGCATTTTTTCTATTATTGCCTTTATATATTGCTTCTGAAAGAAAAAAAACAACAAAAAACAAACAAACAAAAAAACCCCCACAAAACTATGGATTTGTGAAGCTTAGTGAAACAGTTACTGCATTAAACAATTCAAGTGCTGTAAAACTTGTTCTCACAAGGCAGCATGATTTATGGGTGTGCTTCATGAAGAACAGCAGAAGAAAAGCCACCTACCAGATGAACTCATCAGAATGTCCAAGAGACAGCTGACTGAAAAGACAGTCTAGAATTATCCATTTACTGACCTGCCTTGTATTTCACAAATACAACTGCTTTGCAGCTTACACTCCATCTTTTGTTTCCCTGTGTCCCTCCAAGTATTAACAAAGAGAAATTCCTCTAAGTCTAAAACTAGTACAATGAATGTTCTGCATCTGGTTATCAGAAAAGGCCTTTAGTTTTGTATCCATGCATTTCAGCATGTATTTTCACCATTAAAACAAGAAGATTTATAGATCTGCCACTATATTGATATTATGGTAAATCTGTATTAGGATGACAAGTTTCTGAGAGGCAACACTCAGGTCTCCCATACAATTAAGTACATTTATCTGCAGCAGAGAACACTGCCAAGCTGCAGAGATCACAGATCTCAAGTGGTACAACAACAATTTCAAGTCACATCAAACTGTGAGGAGACTTGATTCACCCTGTGCAAATTTCCAGCTGATCAGCTGCTTTTGAGTGTTGTATTATTGCTTTCTTTCCTATTGTCCAAGTCTGTAGTTCCCAGAGCAAGCTACTTCTATTTGTCACTCTGTCGGGCTCCTCTGTGGGACTGGGGCAATGTCACAGCCTCTCTCCAGCACCAGTAAAATCCTTCCGTCTGGGCAGCACTGGGCTCCCAGCAGCAACCTCATTGCCTCCCACTTTGTCCACAAGATCCACAATCATCCACAGGCTCCCCCTTCATGTGGGTTTTAAATTCCTCATCATGGGATCACTGTTCTCCTCTAATCTGTCCTGTCTGCATTTAATACAGGCTGACTCACACTCGCCTATTTGAAGTCAGTGTTCTGCCATGACCATCTGCTTTAGTATTACTTTCTTCTGTTTCATAATAAATGAAAGAAGAAGAAAAAAAAAAAAAAAAAACCCAAAAAATAACTCTAAATGCAAAAGGAGAGATTGCCTCAGAGTAGCTTGTAAGGTTGATTATGACATATTTAAGATAGAAAATTAGGGCTCACCATATGCAAATGTATATGAACAGTATGTGTTCAGAACAATGCCTTAACACATCTGATAATAGAACTCATCGTACTGGTATTTGACTCAAATATATCTCAAGATGTAGCTTACTGCCTTGATAACCTACACTGTTTACACTATGTTTATACAGCCTTGATAAGGATAGACTTTCTGTTCCCTACATGCACACTAATGCTAACATGGTTAACAGTGTACTTGTGTTTCAAACATGTCTCAGGGGATATATCTGTTTAGGGTCATGGATTTCCTCAGGGCCAGAATCTCACTAGCTGTTAATGAGAGCTTCACATCTGGCAATACTGATGGATAGTTGCTGATGTGGAGGTTTCCCTGTCCCCCTGTTTCTTGGCAGGGGAAGGACTCTGATGACAGCAGCCCAGAGCTTTGTAGCAGGGTTCTGGAAGTACTAGAGACTGTTCAGCTGAGCAACAAACCTTTGGTCACAGTGATGTGCCTGTGGTTTGTGAACCAAGAAGAGAATGTCATGAGTTGCTGTTCCTCATCACTTCAAAACCAGAGCAGCTGTGGAAATCATCACCAAGGGACTCCTGATCATGTAGGAGAATTGGATTTTCTACTTATAAAACAGGAAAGCATGCAAGTATGGTCATATTACTGATTTCCAGGAGGCCCTACAAGTGTTTCTGTTCAGGATGGGAAAAGATTAAAATGCCATTTACATGACTGATGCTAAACCTTCTGTCTTGTAAATGAATTGCTACCTCACAAGCATCTCATGCCAGGAAAACATTTTACATTCAACTGGAATAATTGTACATTTAACTTCAAAGTTACAACCTGTTTCCAATCCTAATTTGTCAGGTCTGCATTAGAAACATAGAAATACAGGGAAATAAATAAATACATTAATTAATTAAAAAATTGGCTTAGGACAGAGCTGTCATGTGCTACAAACTATTCAATATTCTTTGAATTCTACTTCAGATATTGAATAAAAATTTCTCATAGTTCAGGAAAACACAATATTCACCAGCCACTGAAGAACAGGTAGTAAACCTCTTAAGCTAAACTTCTGAGTAGTATGGTAAGATGAGGAGCGATTACAAAGTAATTACAGAGTTCTGCCTCCAACTTGCTCTGTTACTTTAAAACTGGTTTTCTTTGCACAAATAGCTACATAGCTAGGGTATATTCCTCATACAGATAGTTATTTAATAACTTTTAAATTAAAAGAAGGCTGCTAAGTTGTTTTTTTTTTTTTTTGAATCACTGAAGTAATGAATGCTAGCAAAGAGATAACAGCCCTAAAAAAACAAGCGTAAGTATCACCCAAGTGATCTCATTCACTAGCTGTACAACATTCCTCACAGTTACTGCACCATTTGGCAATAAGACCATGTATAGTTGGAATAATACAAGTATAGTTATGTACAGTTGGAAATAGATAGCTAGAGGAAAAGACTCACCAACTCTGAGGCCTTCAGTCTAGATGGATGCTCTCCAATGTCAAGACTTGCCACAAGAACTCCACAAAGAATCAAATTCCAGAATGAAACACTACTTTAGTGGTGGTCAGCTCTTAAATGGGATCTAGGAGAGGTGGAGGCAAGCTCCATCCCTTCCGGAAGCAGAGCTGAATGACCTTCACCTGTGCTCCTGCAGCTGACTCATTGCTTGCCACAGATGGTTAATCAGAGGTTCAGGCTGTGATCAAAAGTTTCCCTTACAGATTGTCAATGCTCCAAGGGGTCTACTGACAAAAGTGATAAAGCATCTTAGAATTAATACCAGGTTCAAATATCTCCAAGTCAAAATCAGTGAAAAAGTCAAAATGCCATTATTTTTTTTTTTTGTTGTTGTTATAATACCAACAATCAGAATAAGATGATAACGCAGACAAAGGAAACAGAATTAATCCAAATAAAGTTACATGGCATGTGGGGACAACATTCTTGAAATTGCTGAAGGTTTTGCTGTTCGTAAGGTTAAAGTAACTGTTGGTTTGGCAGCAGCTATTTCACAAAGACAAGGATTGTACAAATAAAACTTATCAACTCAAGTAATGATTTAGTTTATACAATATTGAGTTGTTTGATCATGACAGAAACTTGATTCTGCATAATGTGTTCTTCAATTGGAATAATTTGCCTGAATAAAATACATGCAGAGAACTAATATGAAAATCAGTGGGGAAGTAGTTTATTCTTGATGCTTACTGAATAGTATTCTTCTTGGAAATTGATAGTGTATCACTCGACTATCACTATATCTTTATAGGATGATCCTTAAAAATTATGTTGATGTGAGAGTGGTAGCTAAGTGTGGATCACAGGTAATCTGTGCTGTAAAACTCTTACTGTGTTTTATTTTTTTTATTGTCATTATCTTGAAGTTATTTCATGTGTTCAGTCTTTGCATTTTCCAATTGTATTTATGTTTAACCTCTAATAAAATGAACCTTTATTTAACTTCCTAACATAGATTCAAGAAGAAAAAGATGTATCTGTAATTGAAATCTAGCATTTCAGATTATTTGTCTGTAGCTAATACATAGCTATTTGGAATTATGCTTGAGACAGCTCTGAAACACTTGTGGGTTAAGTATCTCTGAAAACATACATAAAACAGGAAATTGGTGCTATCACCATTATTGAAGTAAAACGTTCATGTTAAATCTTTCCAATAAATCAGTCAATGAGGCGGTTATTTCATTTCTACAATCTAATGTCTTCTGCTACTTTTAATTAAAAATGTATCTAATCATGTAAACATTATTAGGAGCAAAACATTTTCTACTTATGAGTTTTTAAGTGTCAGCAAACACATCTGGAACTTTGCTTAACAGATAACAGAAAAAGGGTAGAATTTTGCCAAAACCAATAATATCGACAGCAAATTTCAGGAGAAAGATGGAGTCTTGTGTTTATTTGAAGCAGTCTGTAGAGGTAATAGATAACATAATGAAGGCTTCATTTAACCACCACCACTAGGCCATTAATTTAACAAGGTAAGTGCTTTTAGGGATGACAAATCATACTGGAGTTTCAAATGACCCAATTTAAAGTTCTTTGTACCTTTCTTTAAAAAACTGTATAACAAAAACTGCCATGTATGACGGTATGCAACAACTGCATTTGCAGTGAATAGCACAGTAATCCCTCATTGCACTAAATGACACCAAGCCAGAGGACAGTGCTGATTCCTCACAAGGTTGACTAACCACTGTTGTTTCTATTCAGTCACATAAATGTGCTGAAACATATTAAGCTGGGAATATGGTCCAGTGGGACATTAAACATTCAGATGCAGGGAAAGAAACATTTTTGCCACAACGAATGTGCATCAGGGGCTCAGCAACCTGTGGTTTCCCAGAGTAGGGATGAGCATGGTGAAACTGACAGGTGGAGGCTGCCCATTGTGAAGCCGCAGCAGCAGGTTTAAATCAAAATAGCCTTTCATTTGGCAATATTTCTCCTGAAAGGCTGACCTCAGCCATGAACAGAGGCATGGATCAGCCCCACTCAGAATCAGGCTTTTACAGGAAACAAATGAGAAGCTGAGTTGCCTCAGGCTCTCTGTGTTGCTAATAGATGAGCAGCATGGCCAGTGTGTGATTCAGCTAATCCAAATCTCAGCAGCTCTCCTGTCCAGCAAAATTGAATTCATGTCAGTCACAAAGAAGATGAGATTTGAAAAAACAAATACATCAAATTAGTTTCCTAAATCCCTTATTTATTTTTTTTTCAAATTATTTTAAAAATAAAATCTCACTGAAGTCACTGTTTTATATGCAATGTCTTTCATCACCTAAGCACAACAGCTTTGATGCCACTGTCATAAAATAGGGGCTCAAACAGGGTCTTCAATACAGTGAGAAATATTTTGAATAGGCTATTCAACATATGATTATTCCATTATAATATTCCACGTCAGTCATTCTTTCACTATCCGACACAGGAAATCTTACACTGTTAGGTAATGTTAGTTCTTCAAAATTGCTGTATTCTTGGTCTTTGTCTGCCAAGAAATTAGAGGGGAGTAGCAAGAACAGTAATGAGACAGACCTAGCAGATGTAATAACACTTATTCAGACTGCCTATCTGTAATAGTGGTGCTGTATAAATGGTGCTTAACAGATAATTATCTTATTAACTTCTATGAAATCTCAAATTTGGATCCTATAACTCAGTGTCTGAGAAGATCTTCTGAATTGCCATTTGATTACCTACAAATATATTCCTGAATAAATAATGTGCCAGCACTGATTTCTAGTGAAAAGGGAGCTTTGTTCAACATTCTGAGAGGCAGAAATGTTCCATGGAAGTTGCAGAACTTAAATCATGTGGCCTTATCAAGCAGAAAGTAAAACCATGTTGTTCCTGCTTTGTACAGGAATGCCATGATAGGAACCTTTGTTCAGAGAAAGGCATCTCAAGGGCATCAAGAGTGCTTTAAACACCAGTACCAAAGAAAAGCTGCCTTTAATTTAGAGAGTTTCTTGTTTTCTTGGAACAAGTGCTAATCTCTTTCTATGGGATTGATTCCTGGTACACTGCAGTGTTTTCTGCCTACACTAACATGTTTCACTTGCGTTCACAGCTATGACTGAAAGAAAAGTGCTAGGAAGGCTTGGGTTTTGCTGACATCAAAACAAAACAAAGTTCTTATGTTCACGTAGTTGGACATTGGCATCAATTTTTTTAATATAAATTTCAGCTTCTCTTCAGCTCCTGTGGAATGCTCTTCTACCTAGTGATGACAGTCCTGACCCTGCTGTGACTCTGTAATGGGAACCACCAGTGTTGTTTTGTCATTTGGATGGTTTGTGCTTGCGCTTTCATAAACCTCAGAATTAGCATCTTTTTCCCTAGGTGCCGTAATTTGCTGTGATCTCTTAGACCCTGAAGTTCCATTTCAGCAGAGAGTTAAATGCAAGCAATGAACACCTCCCTCAAAAATGAGCCTGTAGTTTGACAGTCATGTATGTAATAGTTCCCTTGAAATACAAAATTATAAATTTTACTCAGAAAGTGTGGATAATTATCACATTGTCCTTTGTGGACAGAAGAAAGGAAGGAATAGAGCACCTGAGCAAGCAAAAATCTCATTGGGTTACTCCTGTTTGCCATGCAGGTTTTGTGCATAAATAAAGAGTGATGCCAAATCTAATCTGCTTCAACAACATGAAGAGATGTCAGAAACACCAGATTCCTTCTGAGTTTAATTATAATTGGACTACAATAATTATAAAATCATACTTGTTTAGTAATACTCTCAGCTACTAACAACAAATTATGCATACAATTGTTTTCAGCTTCATCAAAATAGTACAGAACAGTATACTGGTAAGTAGCCATGACTTGATTAGGTGAAAAAGAACATCATAGTTTTTACTTTTGTGTCATGCTACTTGTTTTCTCCATTAAGATAGCTTATAAGTGCCAGATAATGTATACTCTTAATTGGTAACTGTCCCTTCAGTGCTTTCAACCGATGATATATGGATTTTCTATGAACTCTTACTGGAGTAAATTGCCATATT
The DNA here is from genome assembly GCF_039878825.1 of Excalfactoria chinensis. Classification (NCBI taxonomy): domain Eukaryota; kingdom Metazoa; phylum Chordata; class Aves; order Galliformes; family Phasianidae; genus Excalfactoria; species Excalfactoria chinensis. The sequence goes on from NC_092831.1 coordinate 21,420,718, forward strand.
TAGCAGCTTTATCCTCTCAGATACTTTTTGAAGCCATGGGAATTATTTCTTGCTGTGTTAAGACAGCAGGACTTTCTCTCTTAATTTTTATCATTCCATTAAGTAAATCCACTGAGCAAATAGCTGTTATTATGGTAGTATAGATTTTTCTCTGCTCCATTAGAGTGAAAATAAAGTTGATAATTGACCAATATCTTACAGCATTTATTCTATGTCTTAATCTCAGTTTACTATCTATTCAGGTATTCTGTCTGTGGCATTTCAATTTTTGCATTAAACTCCACTCTGTTTAATTTAATTTGTGTTGTTTGGTATTGCTGATCATTTCATGAGTTTAAGATGGGGTTTTCAGAATTCTGCACCGTACATGTGATGTGTTAAAACTGTTGATAACAGTTGAAAACAGCCAAGTCTAGCTTCTAGCAGGCTCATTTTATCTTGAAACACTTGACATTTCAAGCAATATTTTCTTTGTTTCTCTTTGAGCCCCCAATAAATACTGGCTTGTTGGAATAAAAGCTAGCTCGAATGAACCTCAATATCCAGACACCAGAAGCAGGAAGAAATCCAACTTGTTCTGAAAAGACTTCCCAGTCTAGTCTTATTCTAGTCTTCTAGTGCAGAGTTATTGCAGCGCAGAAGAAAATTTCTTGTTAGAATTCTTCAACCAAGAGTAAGCTCTGTAAAAGATGCTGCTACCACAAAGGCTGTTTCTCTGCATAACACTGTTAGCTGTTAGGAAAGATTAACATTTGTAACGGCAACATTTGCACCATATTTGCAGTACAAGGTCATGGATATAAACCCCCCTTCCTAAGGAGTTGTCAGGGTAAGTTTCTCCAAAGACAGACTTTTCAAAGTCTCTTCTTCGTTCAAATAGCTTCCTGTAAAAAGGAGAAGGATGCTCTCCTCAGACTCAGGTGTTCCTTTGAGATGGGTCCTTTAGAAATTCAAAGATAATAAGCATGGTGGATGAGGCATGCACATTAGACAATCAGGAAAAGTTAAAGCACAAGAAAACCCTGAGTCCTATCTGAATCTTCAAGAATTTTATCAAAAGCTTTTTATTTAGATGCTTGAAGGAATAAAAAGCAGAACTGTGAGAATTCAACACTAAGAAATGGGCAAAATTTCAAAACAAGGGTAAAAAACAAGCCAGTTGTAGAGTAAAATATAGCCCTATAAATTCAAGAGGCACTAGTTTCTTATCGCATATGCAGAGGACATGGAAAACTTTTTCTATAGGTAATGGTCACTTCCTAAAGTATATAACATTTCAATTTCTCTGCAAAGAGATTGAGTTCACTTAGGCATTCTATTTAAGAAAGCAGTCAGTGGTGGGAATGTGGTTTATATGTTAACCTCTTGTGAGTTTCTTGGGTTGTCTCATTCTTACTGCAGCTTTGTTTAGATCAGCTCCTTAGTTCAGCATAAAAGAACAACAGGGATGTGAGGAGCTGAAAACCTCAGAATCCTGATGAAAAGTTTCTATTAGTTATCCAAAAAGCAATTTTAGGGTAATAAGTTAATGTTCATAGAATAAGTAAATCAGAGAAAGACATTAGGGGAATCATGAGAGTAGTTTAGCATTTTTCTTTACAAGTCTTGGCTCTGATCTTTTCCCAGTGATTGCAGTAGCTCCTCTATCTGAGGAGGACTAAGTCAAGCCCCTTTTCATTCCCTGATCAGGTTCTCCTCTTGTATACTTTTTCTTTTTATTCTCTTTTCTTTCTTCCTTTCTTCCTTTTTTTTTCTTCAAGTGCTTCAGTTTATTTACTATTTATAGTTCCCACACTCAGATATGGGAAGAAGCTGCAGCTACATCCTCTTTCTACTCTGCAAGGAATTCAAAGTCTTTCTCAAAACAGAGAGTAGCTTATGGTTTTCCAGTTAACATTTTCCTTTTTTAACATGGGACTTCCTGTTACAAAACAAAATATGTCTTGTAGAAGGAAACACCAAAGCAAATGTTCAGCTCATTAAGTTTGTAGGACTAAGTTGATTTTGCTGTGGTTTACTGTCCTTCGGGAGATTATCCATAAGAAGTGAAAAGTAACAATATTCACATCTGGATAAAACAAACAGTGAGTTATGGAAATAACAATAGCAGTTTTACATTCACCCCCACTTCCCAACCTTGCAATGCATTCCTAACACATTACATGTATAAGAATTGTACTGCATTTGCAACTCATTTAATTCTGACCTCTTAGCAGTGCATGCAGTGGCACACGCTGCAGTAATAGCAGAGTTATGTACCCAGTTAATACTGTTGATATCATGAATGTAGATAATATGTAAGTCTAATCTCTCAAGGAAAAAATTGATCTGGAAATGTGGCCCAGACATTATGCTGACATCTCCTGGCTTTGTGGATACTTTTTAATTTGTTTGGTTGAGTTTTTCATTACCACCTCTCCCCTGCAGAACATACTGTGTAATATTTTACAGCTTCAGAAAAGACAGTGCTAAAGGATGAGCATCTGCAAGGTTGCTTGAGAATTCTCAAAACCAGGTGCAGGTTTTCTTCTCTTCTTCCTCAGGAAGTGATCTAACCAATCAGCTAATCCACAGATAGCACATATATAGAAGATGCTGTGTGTTTCAAACATTTGAAAAATACAAATCTAGTGCAATCTTGTCTGGCTGCCTCAGAAAGCTTGCCAACGCTTTTCTGCCTTTATTCTGGCCAAGGTTTCCATTCCAGAATATTTGTATTAGACAAGAAATGTGAGATCAATCACAGGCTATTTTTTTTAACATGGCAAAATCAGAGATAGCCTACAGAGGTCTGTGAGCTCTTCGTTAGATATCACATGAGCTAAATGTAAAAAGAGCTACTTGTAAATGTTCTGTTGAAAAACTAATATTTAAAGATCTGATTTTCTAACTATGAATAGTTTACGTAGCATGTGGGAAATCGATTTTTGGGACAATAAATGTCTGTTTCTATAGATTTTTATTTTTTTTTTATCTCGTTTCTGCCTTCTCCCACTAATAAAATGCAGAAATGCCCACAAAATTGTTGCTAGAATCAGTGAAATAACATTGGCTTATATAAGATGATACATCCAAGGGCTTTTTTTCTGCAACACATAATGTGCAGTGTGCACTTTCCTGTTTTCTTTCTCTCAGTGGCAGGAAGATGTCAGACCTAACTCAAACAGATAAGTAGTTAACTATTTTTAAGAGTGGCATTGTTTTCACATGAACAGCATTGAAACCATATGGTCTCCTTTTCTTGTCTTGTGCTTTCATCTAACAGATAATTATGCTTGAAAGTACTGAAAAGTATTTAGCTTCAAAATCCATCCCTACCTTCTGGTGCTCTGCTTAATTCCCAAGTTTTTTAATCAATGGAACAATATTTCTGCATGAAAGTTTTTTCTTTCTCCTCTCCTCCTACTAAGTGAAGTAATCTATACTGTTGAGGAATAAGACAGCTGAAGACTTGCTAAAAATGGACAACATAGAAATATTCTTTTTCAAAAGCATGCATAATTTTAATAAGAGTTATGAGGTAAAAAAAAAAAAAATAGAAGAAATGAACATGTGTATTGGATGGTAAAAGATCTAAAAGATCTAAAAATTAAATTTATCTGGAATATTCTGCACTTATAATAATTGAAAATATGCTTTATGAATAGAATCTGACATTCAGCAGACTACAAAACATGTATGTAATTAACTGCTGTTCATCTGAAGAATGAGTGGGTCTTGTTTACTTGCAAATCTGATGTGTTATCAGTGCTTCCTATGGCCAGAACAAAGCTGTTCACCCCCCTTTCTCCAAGCCAGCAGTTCCTTGCATGATCAGCCCAAGGGATGCTGTGATTTGCACCTTATGCCACATGGGGAGAAAGTAGGGTCCTGTGCCTAAACAAAAGGTAATCTTGGCTCCAGCTGCCTCTTTGCCAGTGTTCAGGTTACAAGAAGTTCAAGGCATGGGCAGTGAATGAACACATGTTAAGAAACACAAGTTGAACCGTGATCCTCTTTGTGTAGATGAATGCTTAGCTATATGTTCTTCAATCTGTCTCTGATAATCATGGTCATGCATCATTAGGGATCTATGAAGGGGCAATCATGCAAAAGTAAGTTAGTTCCTGCCTTCTTATCCTGTTCATTACATTTCCCTTGTTGAAATGTACACAGTAATCCTTCTTCCTGCTCTACAGGATTAAGCTCTTTCTCTATTAGATATTTCCTTATCTTTGGGAAGGACTCTATTTTTCTTGGTTTTTTGCACATGGGTCACAGACTTGTGAGCCTGCTGGCAGCGTAATTTTGGGTGTTGAATATAAGAAATCTGGTCCACAGCGTTGCATTCTAGATCTAAAGAGGCTGTGGGCCACCCAGATGGGAATTTGCAGAGGAGCTAGCCAAACAGACCTAGAAGACCTGGCAAGTCATTTCTTGAGTCACTCCTGCATAGCAAAGAGGGACTGAAAATCCATATAGAATGAAGACTAGGAATGGATGTAGTTGTACATGATTATTGCAACTGGTTAGTTTCACACAAATGCAAAATTACGCTATCTCAATAAAATGAAGTTCTACTATATTTGGAAGTGTTGGATACTAACCCTCAGAGAAAGAGATAAATACTAAAGAATCAAGTTCTAGAGAAACTTCTCTTCAGAGATCTGGCATTAAAATAACTATACTGAAATCAATAATGTTGGAATACAACAATGAAAAAATAATATACTACTAGCATTATGATATGCATAGATATGTGCAGTGCTAGTAAGGTGGAAAAGAACTGCCAGTATTCTGTTAGAAATAAGTCTAGCCATATGTAGAAGTTAAGCAGTAAAGACTGAGAGTGTCTTTATACCTGCAGAATAATCTCAACATAAGCACAAGGTCAGTGTCAGAATACATGATCCTATTAGTCATCTGTGTTTGGAGATACTAGGTCTGAGATACAGCTGACCTTTTTTATTCTGGGGTTACCTGACTCACTGTGATCTCTTTCTTTGGAGACAACTTTAACTATCCATGATTAAAAGTTCACTGCTCTTAGGCCCACATCTTTGTTTCCTTTTCCTTCAAAATATTTCTTTGGTGCAAATGAGAATAAAAGTCTTCACACAAGCCTCTCACATTCTCTCCCATGTATTAAGATCTAGGAAGCGATACTACATCCCCCTAGTTTGTGTTTTTATATGATCTGTGAACAAGAGTGGGCACTTGTTTATGCAGAGCATACAAATGGAGGTGTTCTGCAAAACACTTTTGATTATGTGGTATGGATATAGCAGAGATATTGTCCTACTATGTATTTCTTTCAGAGCTGACTCTTGTTTTTAAAGGTGGCTAAATCTAGATTTTGTAAATAATAATAATAATAATAATAATAATAATAATAATAATAATGGGGACTACATTAAGACATGACTGTGAAGAATTGCACATTCAGGGATCCCTTTCAGGAGCTTGCCCAGAAATTCACTAGAGCTTCCCTGCAGAGTCATATGACCTGAAACTGGCTGACTGATGTCAGTGAAAGACACTACCTTTAAAAACAGAGACTGAATATTTCCACAGTAAGGAGAAAAAAAGTTAATAAATTGCTAACAGTTTGGGAGGAATTTTGAAACTCTTTCCATATAAAGCTGTTTTTCAATCTGTCATCAATCTACTGTAACCCAGTGAAAAGAAACAGAGCTGTGGTATCAGTTTGGATGTCAGATACAGTTGTAAAAAGCTGCTAAAAGCATGCAAAGCCAAATTTGAAAGATCTCAATTTCATATTCCTGGAAAGGGATGCATTGGCAGAGATACAGACAGAAATTTTAAGTAAAACAAAGAGAATCCCCTAAAACATGTTTATGCTCCTAATTTGACTAACCTTTGGAGTTTGAATTATCCTATCTCTGACTGAGCAACAAAACTTGCTATCAGAGCATAAGAGCTGCTAATATTCTATTGCCATGGTTAAATTCAGAAGCATTTACACATCTTGGCTTCACATACCCTAACCAATCTATGCAACTACAGAAAGAAATTTCACAAAGTAAATACTGTGAAACTCTTATGACTAGTGATTAAAAAACTTCAAAAGGTTTTAAACCTCATCTTGGAGCCTGCTGTTATGGACACTTTTCAAAGGCTACCATAAAAGCTTTTATAGGCTCTTTGTACAGTGATTTTGTGTTGTCTCCCTACAGTTTTGTCTTCTTAAATTAAATTGATTTTTCTTTCTTTGTTTTCCTACAGAATATTCTTTTTTTCCTCAGAGTTCATAGAAACTGGAGCTCAAGGGAAAAAAGACTCTTGTCACATGGAATAAATTATTAGAAAATGCCAATAATTGTCAACCCAGCCTCAGTAATTTCAGTGATAGAAAAGGCTAAGAATCTCCTCCTTTTCTGAGGTGCCACATTTTTCCCCAGAGGTTCCTCAGCTTATACCTCTGACCTGGCTGACAGCTTAGCCACAGACATATGGTGAAGCAGGAAACAGCAGGAGAATGACCCTGTACTGTTATACAGACTTAAAGACTCCTGCTGAACACTTGGGCCTTGGTTACTATGCAAAAACCACTAAATGGCTTGCTTTTCTTGTTTTTATTTTTTGTTTGTTGTTTTTTTGTTGTTGTTGTTTTGTTCTGTTTGTGCTGGTAGCTACCTAGCATATCCTCAGCTAGGGATCTTATACTAGGTTTCTGTAAGCATGAATGTAAGAATGTGACCATGCTTGTTTCATAAAGAGAAAGCTTACAGAATTTTTTGCTTTTATAAACTGCTGTTTACTTGTGAATAACAAATTATGTTCCCTTACTCGTGAAGTGTTTCACACTAATTCCAGGTAAGTTAGAAGTTGAACAATAATGTTCTAATATGATACTACTTATGCTTTGTCATACAGAACTTATAGAACATCAAATTCAGTGGTAAAAGATCAGGCAGAATTCATCCTTATAACACAATGAGTTTCACACCCAGATGTGAACCTTAGGATATCATAAAAGTGTCATAGCTGCTGTTTGACTTTAAAGCTTAACTGCAGCATCCAGAGAATCACAAGTACTACTAAAAGATTATGAACAAAGATTTTGATGCTTTGGGCAAACAGAAGATGTGTATTTTCTTTTATTCTGCCCTAAATACGCCTTCTATTTCAAAAGTCATCATGATGTCAGAACAGGTTCTAAAAAGAATGAGACGAAAATAGACTTCTGATTGCTCTTGGCTCTACAAAAATGTATAGTAGGTTCTGGGCTAAAAGCAGCTGTTAAATGTTTGCATGTGTCATCTTTCAGATTCAAATTTGGTAACTATCATTAGCTGACATTATAATTAAAGGACTGTGTTTATATTTTACTATCTCAAAAGAATGAGTCACAAATTTGATACAATTTTCAAAATACACTGACTTATAGCCTGCTCTAAAGAGAAATACAAGTTTCTGCAAAGGCCAAATGCAGATGCACAGAACGCTCTGGGCTGCTGAACCTGCCCCAAAGGCTGACTCCCACTCACCTCTGCCTTGTGAGCTGCCCAGAAGCTGAGCGTTCATGAAAGAAACAGTACCCTTCCATAACTGAGAACTGTTCAACACAAAACAGCATTGGGCAGTGCATTCAGTGATACCATGAAGAGCTGGACAAGGATCAGGATATTTCTACAGATATCTAAATTTGTAATGTAAAAAACCACAATATTCAAAAATTTTGGAAGGAATATAAATCCTCACGCTTGCATTTCAGAATGCAAAGGAGCTGCCAAACAACAGGAATGGGAAAACTGTTTCTAGATGACTTTACAAATACAACAATTTGTCCTATACATTTTCCTAAAACAAGTATTGCTGTAACATTGAAATTAATACCGTTTTAAAATTTTTCATATTTTATTAATGTTACAAAGTTTTGTAAGAACTAGCATTAATAATTATACAGAGATAGAAGACAAGTGGAGTATGAGACTCTTCAGTCTGCAGAACAGCTCAGTCATCCCTGGCTCATTGTAGATGAAAACGGGCGAAAGTGAAGAATCATAACATATTGGATTTCTTCCCAGTTCCTAATTTTCCATTTCTACTGGGTCTGTGGGAACTGATCTCCACCCAGTTCCCTAGGTATTTAGAGAACTATTTTAAATAAAGATTTATTTGTGACTACATATAATGATGAACACACACATAAAAAAGAAGGTGTCCCATAGAACACTAACAAAAAGCAGACTTTCTGTACCCTTTTGCAGACCAAAATAAAAATCTTGGAGAGTTTAAGTATTCTGCAGCTTCTCTCCACATAGCAAATCCATGGAAGTATAATGCTAGGTGTAACCACAGATTATATAAATTCTGCAAAACTATCTATACCTGAAGAATAACCAAAACTAGTGAGAACAGCAACTGTCTGTAATACATACAGCCACAGGACAGGGGAATGGCCATTGTGCATATTCAGACTTGAAAATATATTCTTGCTATAGTGTAAGCCTGTAGTATACTTCTGTAATGATTTTCTGGTAACACAATCATCAAAAATTCTTTGTAATAGCAATACCAAACATTCAGTGCTGCTTGCCAAGCTATGCTTACATCCACTCTTGGCTTTATTTGTATGGAATTACAGAGACAACATTATCAGAAAATTCTAAAAGACTGATAAGTGCCAGGGCACATATCCTCCTCCTTTCATAGGCACCACCATTCCAAAACCATGAAAAGGTAATATAAGGCTCTCCCCCCAAATACTGCTTAAGTATTTCATTACTGTACAAATAAAAATGCAGAAAATATAGAACTTCTCAATTTTCAGCTGCAGGGAAACCAGAAATTTGGATATGATGCTCTTGAATGAACTCTGAATCTGAGAATTTCCTCTATACACAGTTGGCCAAAAGAAGAGCTATGAAACAGAGCATTCTTACAGGTGCTGAAATTCAGGAATAAATCAATATTGCAACCTTGCAGGCTTTGTTTCCTTCATTGCTGCATGCATAAAACAATGGTAAGGATAAAGCCTAGATACAAGAAATAGTGCCACACTTAACATCTTAACTAGATTATATGGTATACATACATATACTTTTTTTTTTTTTTTTTTTTTTTTTTTTAAAATAAGCAACAGCAAAATGAATATGAGATGAGAACCTCAATGATGTGCCTGAAATCAGGACTTGAGAATGATGGGGTTAAAAGCAGCTTCTTCTATGTTTCCAAAATGGGGAGGCAGACTCTGTGAGCTCTTCTCTTCCTTACCAGAGGTATTTATAATGAAAACCAGAGAGCAAAGTGAACATACGATAGCTAATGAGCTGCAAAATACAGCATGTCAAGTAGAAGAAAGGAGAAAAGAAGCTGTGTGAAGATCTGACTGCTTTTCTGGAACACTTCCTGCTGTCTCAGTATCTCTTATTTTTACACTGGTATATTAGCTCTGACTGCATGAGACAAAGTGTCTGGCAGCTCTCATGCCAAGAGAATTACAAAAGATTTCATACAAAAGAAAGAGATACCAATTCTGTTCCTTCTCCACTGGTATAATTAACAGTAAAAGCATCAGCAAAAGATACTATGAAACACTTAATACAAGAGAATTTCAAAGCAGTAATGAAATGCAGTGGGCCCTGAACATGTAATCCTGACAGTGGCAAAATCTGCAGCCCAGGTGAGATAACTCTACCTGCTCTGAAGGAACAGCCAAAAATGTTAAAGTGTGATCTCAGCTCTATCCACGGACAAGGAGGGCAGTGAGTGGGAAGTGACTAATTTCAGAAGGATGCACAGCCCACAGTAAGGGAGCTGTGTTTGGGCTGACAGTAATCCACCTGATTCACAGACATCCTGTGCAGTGGTGGTATCTGTCAATGGCAGTGGAGGAGAACCTGCAGTTCCAAGCAATTTATTGTAATAGAAGTAACCTGTTTCTTGTAAGTACTCACCGCCTTTCCATCTGCTGAACATTTGCAGCAGATACTTTCCATCCAAATTGGATCAGACACTAACTGCACTGGGCACAAATGAAATGCTACAGCCAGCTACTCCTGCCTTGCAAAATTTGTCCCAGACAAAACCTGAAACCGTTTTCCACTTACAGCATTTGATATGCCCTGTTCATTCTAGCAAAATAGGTCCTGCATAATGAAATGGAGGATTTTGCTATGGCTATTTTTAACACCATTCAAAACCCACAGCTCTGTTTTCTCAAAGCTAAGAAAAATCAGGAAATGGCAAATACCTCCAGTGGTATTCATGATATTAACAATATAACTAATAATAACAAGGAAACATTCACAGGATCATAAAGGATACATTTTAGCCTTTAACAAATTGAGCCATATTCTGCATAAGTTTTCAACTGCCCCATTGTAACTTATCCTTTGAGACTGACCAATCACAGCACATGCCTTACAGTAACCCCTGATTTAAAAACAGGTTTTGCAGAGTGGAAATGGTGAGAATCTGTTTCTTTATGCACTCATGTTCATCTGCCTTTCTTTCAAGTGCTTCTTTACATCAGTAAACTTCAGATAATGATCATCTAGGTCTCTCAGGTACTTAAAAGCTACATAAGCCTCCTCTGACAATGCAAAGTTGGCATGCAGAACTATCTGTAGGGTGCAGTCCATCTTGTTCTGCTGTTCTTCAAGGTGAGAATCCCACCTCTTAAAAGACACTTTGACTTTTAGTTTCTGTTACAAGTAAAGATTCAGTAATAGTGTACATTTTGTTCAGGCACAACTGTGAATGAGAATTAAAGCCTTCTGTTTTTCCGGACAAGAATGGGTATTTACCTTTTTCCCCTCTCCAACAGCCTTTTATTTTCTATTTAAATCTCTGCCTTTTCATTAAAGCTTCACAGAAATGTGACCCTATTCCTCACCATTCACACATATTTGTGCACTTTTGTGCTAGTACAGCCCCAGATTGGTTCTCATGAGCTGATGCTGGGCCTTCAAAAAACAACTGTATATTATACTCCAGTATAGACCGACACATTTTCACTGTTTCATTAAGTTTTAATGTAAAACATAAGATTTTGAACATTGATACCGGATGTTGTTTCTACCCCAGCTGGTATATATCTGTTGGAACATATCTGTTGTCTACAAACGTCTAACATGTACAAATGTTTATATACCTCCTTATGACTCAGCATCACAAGCCATCAAAATGTGATACTTTCTGAAACTGGAAACTATTTGCACAGTGGAAGGAAAGAGGTACTTTTTTTCTTCTATACTGCTTCCTGATAATATAAAGCAGAATGATAAGGTCTGGGAGTAGCTCATGAAGCTTGGTTGTTGATATTTTTTGTTTTTAAATAAAAATTGGCACAGCGAAGCCAATGTGGCAAACACTTTTCTTTTCACTTTACTTTTATTTCTTTTATTGCTGCCTTAGAGCAGATGGCATTAACAGTGTCTAATTCCAGATGACTTGCTGGATGCATCTTACTGCAAAGACCAAAAGAATGTATTTTGCTACTAACAACTCAGAAAATACACAAATGAAGCTCTGCATTTTCACTTTTTGCAACCCTGTAGCACACTGATCATGTGTGATTTTTTTTTATTTTTTTAAATAATTACTATTAACTTTATTCCTACTCTGCTTCTGAACAGAAATTCTGAACACAAAATTTTAGTCCTCAGGACAAAGCAGGTTTCCAAGGAAGCTAAGAATTAATTTAGACATCTACAGCTCACTCATTTCATTCAGCAGTATTTGGTGATTAACGCTATAGCTCCGTAACTACTCCCCAAAGGTTTCAAATTTTAGGCAGTTAATACATTTTGTTCCGTCTGCTTTACTATAGTAGTGTTTTAAGAGGTTCAATAAATCCACTAATTATGGAAAGAGGTTCTTTGTTAGTCTCAAGACATTACAAGATGGTGGAGGTTTAAAATTAACTCTTCAAAGCACTCAGGTAAGAGACAAAACTCTCGATAACTTGTGTCACTCACCAACCAGCACTGAAATACCATTACTTTCTAATAAGTATTTCTCCAACAACATCAGGACTTCATTAAGTATTTCAGGTTAAGAAAGGACTCTAAGGAGGGTTCTTTGGTTCAGCTAAAGATGTTTTCTAACAACCCACAGCTGTTTGAAGAGTGATGGTAGTGGGAGTGGATGTTACCTGTTCTGAAGGAGCTTTACAGCTGGCTTCTATTGCTTCCTTAGGGGTAAGTGGCCTGGTTCATTAGCTTAGGTGCAGAGATGGCTGTTCGTCATTTCTCCCCAGTTCTTCACTACATACTTTTCTGTTAGTCACATGAAAGAAGATTTTCCCGTGGAAAGAAGGATGGGTGGCATGTGTATTGTTTAAGAATGATACAGGCATACTATGAAAAAAGAGCTTTGTGAAATCAAATAGTTAATAGTTCCTCTCTGTGGATCATCTCTTAGATAGAATAACTGCTTGGGAGTTTATATATATATATATATATATACACACACAGAGAGAGAGAGAGAGAGAGAGAGAGAGTGGAATGAAGGCTGCTAGTATAATTCTTAAATCAGACTCGGGATTTAGATGATGCATATAATCTAAAAAGAAGTCACAAGGAGCGTACTGAAGCAAAGGTGTGAAGAATGAGGTTACAGATAAGAACATTTCCAGCTTAACGGAGAAGTTTAGAACATCGTACTTTGTTACCATATCATAAAGATGTTACAGGATGCAAACAGTAATCTTCCAATATAATTCTTACTTGGGAATAAGAAGATGAACAATATGGCTTATCCTACAAAAGCAATACTAACAACTCAACGATTAACATTACAGAGGAAAAGAAGCAGCAGTAAAAATAAAACTATACTGCTATCTTTTAGAGAAATAAAAAGTATGAAACAAGAGGTTCAGCTTAGATATGAGTAAAATATTTCACTCATAAAAATGAATTTTCCTTTAAAAAAAATAATAATTCCAGCTTGCCTTAAAACTAATCTTCATCCAGATTCAGCCAACCAAATATGTATTCAGTTATTCATAGGGTTCTGACTGCAACCATTTGCAATTGTTTTTCATGTTTTCAAGCAAGGGATAGAAGCCAAGCCACAGAGGAACATAATAAGATAGGAAGAGCGGTTATTGAAAGGGAAAGTCAGGTTGGTGTGATGGAGGAAGTAGACTAGTGAATTCTCAACTGATATGCAAATGTTACTGGAAAGCCTGAGGAAAAATTGTCTTGTTTGGTGACCAGCCCATTACCTAGTTTACAGGTGCATTGTCTTCATGATGAGCTTACTATAGGCAGTTTGCAATGCACCACTCTTCTATCAGCCACCTGTATCATACAACTCCAACACTGGGGCTGACGGAGAAAGACTCTTCGGCTATAGTACAAGCTAGACCACTCACCAGTACAGATTTAATTCCAAAATGTTGTAGCGTGGAGATAAAAACAGCTATATATCAGCAAAATGTCCCATTCCACTGATTCTGAGTGGCAAACATCTTGGCTGTTGCAGGATTTTTCCAAAGAGCCAGGCACCTCCAGTTTATGGGCAAGCAGTGTAAGGAGAGATACCATTAATAGGTGAGTAGCAGCACCTCTCTTTTACCACTATCCATAGTCCTGCTAGTTTTCCACAAGAATAATGAGAGAAGATACAGCAAAACACTTCATGTGTCAAATCATTGCTATTGCCCTCAGATAGAACAGGATTCACCATCTCCTGAAGGTATGCTGCCCATTTGAGTTCCTCTAACTCCAGTCCTTGTCACCCTGCTCTTCCCTGGTGAGCATGTCTATCCAACACAATAGAGCTGTTTAAAAAACAAAGAGTGGAACAGGGCTCGAACCTGGCTACTTTTATAAATCTTTGACTAATGTGGTGTCAGAATTTACGTTTTCCTTAGGTTATGACATAAGGGAGTGGCCTTTTGTAGCTAATTCGGTTGGGGAAAACAATGAAACAATTCCATGACATTTTCTAAAAGGATTTTTTTCCCCACTTTTCCAAAAGACAGTGTCCATCTGTTTTAGAATCTGCTCAGTGCAGTTCAAAAATCCTCCAAGAAAAAAAAAAAAAAAAGCTCCCCAAAAAACAATAAATAAGTGAAATGGCTTTGCTGCCTAAAGAATGTCAACATCTAAGGATTTCCTGAGGGGAAAAAGTTGCACATGTTGTCATTATTACTGCAATAAATTGTTTCTGACCCCTACATCTTTAAATACCGTATACCATCTCCATGTGTTTCAGCAGCAAGTCAGGGAGAGATTCTTGACTCAATTTCAAACAGAAGTGATCACAAAAGGGAGAAAAAAAAAAAAAAAGTGCAAAAACTTGCTCTGCTCTAGACTTTCACACTAAAGGCACTGACTTATGGTGCTTTCATTTGAAACAATTACAACAATGATGAAGGAGTAGATTACGTTCTTGAAATGAAAGATCACTTATAACACAGAACATATGATAGACAACACATTTGAAGCAATAAATTGATAGGCACAAGCTTTGCTTCCAGTTATGTTTGACAGAAAAACATGAGAGAGAATTATTTGCAAAGGACTGGCATCAGCCATTTTTATCTCTCTCAGAGCCCACTGGCCATACCCATTCTAGCAAGTTGTAGTTCCACAGGTGTGCAAAGCAAATGTCTATCTGCCTGCCTAATGCCCAAAAACATTAAATTTACCTGTCACTTCTACTAACACTACATTGAATAGCACTTCCTAGATTACTTTTATCTCAAAATTCTTAAAATACTTTAAGTTGAAAGGGACCTTTGTAGGTTGTTCAGCAGCTCTGCCTCATCAAGAATCTTATCTCAATGGTCAGTACTTGATGACACATCAGTTATCTATCTACCAGTCACGTTAACTTCTGCTGAGCACTACATTTATATTCTCCCTTATTTTTTAAGCACATTTTAGAATGTTCTGTCATTGAATTTATCTGTACGTTTTAGTTCATTGAATAGGCATTGTCTCTGGATATGACAAAAAATGATGCTGCAACATATCATTTCAGACAATGGTAGTAGACAGGAATACACTCAGAAGCAAAATTACTCCATCTCAGGATGCCTTTTTCCCAGTTTTGCTGATCCTAGGCAATTTTCATTACCTGTGTTTTATGCTGCTTGCTTAACTGTGAATCGAGTCTTAGAAAGTTGCTTTAAAGAAAGAAGCATGCCTAAGGTAGGGTGGCAAACTCCAGATGCAACAGAATTTCTTCTTATATCCTATATTCTATAGCCTCTTTCCTATGTGCACCAACCCTCAGACTCACATGGTATGCATTCCAAAAAATGATCTTTTAGGATGTGTTTCCGCTGTTCTGCATTGTCTATTATTCATGCACATGTATTGACATTACTGAGCAATGAAGTCCGACTTATCCCACATATTTCTGTTCCTTCTTTTCTCTTTCATCCAACAGTTATAGTTCTTGCTGAATCTTATTAGTATTTCCATGAAAATTTGTGCATTATTAAGGTTATTATTAGAGGTTTGTAAATAGCAAAAGATGAAGTGGTGACTGATAAATAAATCCTGTTATCACTGCTAGCAAGTATCAGGATAGACAGTGAAGAGCACATAGAAGCATCAAGATATCTTAAGAGAGATGAAATACAGTGTAAAGGATTTAAATAATAGTTATGGTAATTTCCTATAAAAACAAATACATCTCAGCGGATGGCCTTATAGAAAGAACAGCACTCATTCAACAAAAGCAGTAGAATTAAAATTATTACATGTAAACAGCAGTAATTAAAGAGAACAAGACTACAGCAGTCAAAAGAAATAGATGGATATCTGATCATATGAGTTAGTGATGGAAAAACCTCCATTCAGTACAGAATTCTCATTAGATTTTCTTCATCTGGAAACAGTGCTATAGCTTTAACACTGGAGTGACTAAAATGGAACAAATTAAAATGTCACCTGGAATTAAGTCCATCCTTTTGTTGTTATTCATCTTGTCACTGGAATTTGTACACAAGGAGGGAAAATATCAGTTTATCTGATAAAATTAGCATTACAAGCAACTTCAATATGAAATGATCATTGTTTTCAGTACATTTCAGTACTCACTGAACCAATGAGATTATACTGAATGTGAACAAAAGCTGATCTATGCATGGGTACACAGCTACAAATTTTGGTGCCTATTTTTTAAATAATATTTTGGAGTGCTTATTTACTGTTTGTGTAGTAAGTATTCTTCTCTCTTTTTGTATAGTAAATTCTGTGGAAGCCATGCTCCTAGACTGGTTGCTTTGAGTCACTTTGTGTCTGAATAATGAATCTCGGAGGACAGATGAGGGAAAATGGAAATGGGTTTTACAGATTACTGAAGTGTTAGTATCAAACAGGGAAAGCAGGTAGCAGCTGAAGCTGCAGGTACAAAACAAGTTTCTTGTGCTCACAGCAAAGAGGATAAATCCATAAATCAGAGATTCATATACATGTACCAATTCTTATGAAAGGTCTCATTTCTGAATATTGGTGAACATGGGGATGCCTCTTTTCTTATTAAAACACTTTTATGACAGTGAAAATATGACAAATTCCCTTTGCTCAGGTGACTGAACTGATGAAGTGGCTAAAAGCTTCCCTTGTAAGGAAAGCTCCAGGGCTGCTTTTAAATTAAACTACAAATCTCCAATGTCTTTAGCTAATATTTTCACAGGAAGGAAGGAGAACAAAGCGGGGAACTTGTTTGAATTTTTCTTTTACTTTTCCATTAATAATAAAAATAAATCAAAGAAATGACAACAGGGTGCTAGATTTGTATATCCTGTAGCACTGCACAATGTTTTATAGTATCTGGGAACTGCCTCTTCTAGATCCCAAGTATGCAATCCTAAATGTTCTGTAGCAGATGTTATATACATGAAAAGTATGTTAGTGTATTTAAACCTAAGCATAGATGAAGTATAATGAACAATCTGTTAACTGTTAATACAATTTATCCTTTCTTAATTTACAAACATGACATACTGCATGCATTTAGTGTTAATCTGTTTTAGACACTCATTAGTTTTGACCTATGTCCATAATACATTACGTACCTTGAGATATTTATCTTGTCACTTCGAAACAAGATTACAATTAATATGACACACAAGTTTAAATTAGTACTCCAACTAGAGATGTGTGAGTAATGAATTAGCCACAGCCTTGAACCGTTGGCAGACAATTTAAATTGCCTGCCTCTTTCTGATGCATGATCTGGAATTGCTAAGTATGTACATGGTCTTAAGTCAACATGTTATTTAGATCAGTGCCTGAGCAATCCTATTTAAACACTTCTTCTAGAGGGAATTAACAACAACAACAAAAAGTTAGTTTGGGACCACATAGTCAGATGTCTGACTGTAAACAATTCTTCCACAGATTTATTTTGTCACACCACATTTGGTTTGCTATTATAAGGTCAAGGCTAAAAAGTTAAGTGTCTGTCTATAGGAAGGAGGACTGTAATTGTGATATCATTTGAAATACTGAATTCTGGATAATACTTTATACTTGTACTTGTCACTTGTCTGGTTTTTGACAAGAGGAGGCAGTTTTGATGGGCTTCCTGTGGTCCTTGTGTTTTTTATCCTGTTATCCAATTTTCTGCTGCACTGCTTTCCTTCTGTCGCACTGACTACTAGCCAGCATTGCCTCCTTTGCTGGAAGGGCATACAAAGCTTTTCGCTATAGTGGACAGAAATAAAGGGAGAGGCAATAATAGGTCTGAATTTTGATAAGTACCTTATGTCCCCTGTCCACAGTAAGTCATGCACGATCCATGTATCACCTGAAGGTCTTTCAAATATCGTCAAAAAAGTAACATCTATGGAATTTTTATATATAAATATATACCTTCTGGTATCAAATTCTTAAGAGTGGGAAAACAGTATAAAACAGTATATAAATTCAAGGGCTACTTGTAGATGATGGAAATACCCAAAAGGATTGACCCTGTATTCTTTGAAATAGTCAGAAACAAAGAAAAAAAATACATAACAACCATAAACAACAATTGTATGTCTTAAAACATAACAAAGCAAATACTGCCCACTAAACCTTTACCCTTTATTTAGTTTATAATCTCCATAAGTCTTTTGGATATGAATTTGCACTGAATTTCCACATTTATTTACTTTGGAGTCTGGCATAGATGACACCAAATTTATACTTTTTAATACTATTTTAAATATATTTTATACAAGTTTATACTATTTATTCATATACATATCTTACATATCTTATGTAAAACTGCCTTAGTCTCTGCTAATAGCCACATTTGCTCCTATTCACAGCAAACAAGTTCCCTAACATCGTGTTATTCCAGGCTCAGCAGCTGATGCCATTTGTAAGCTTTCACATGTCCCTCAGAGAGATCATGCACACACAATTGTATCCAGCTGAACTGCCACCTCCAGAATGTCCTTAGTTATAGCCCTGACATTACATGACTCCCTGCCTTCTGTTTCTCTTATTGTATTTTAATATTCCAGTACATTTCAGGACAAGAATGTAACAAAATGAGCAAGATGGCAAGGCTGTGTCTGACCTGGCAAGGCTATGAGTGCTTTGGGTTCCCGCACCCGAGGTCATGCTTAGTTTGGAATCTGTAATGAGCTGAGGAATAGGAAAATTATGAAAACCCTATTTCTATTTTAACAAGGATACAAAAGCATACATATGTGGTTCTTAAATTACAAGTTGATACAGGGTAATGAGCTATAGGAACATTTTCATCCCTTAAAAATGGGATTAAGCAAATCACCATAGACCATGATGTTAATACATGGATAAGCAGTCAGTAGATTGTAGGCAGAAAGAGGAGAAAAGGTGGTGGAGCAAGGAAGGCAGCGAGCCCCACCTGGAAATCCTTTCCCAGGCAGAAGAGCATTTCAGCAGTTTACACTGACATCACTTTTCACAGAATCACTGAACGTCCTGGGTTGGAAGGGACCTCAAGGACCATGAAGTTCCAACCCCCCTGCCTGGAAGGGCCACCAAACTTCCAGATTTACTAGATCAGGTTGCCCAGGGCCCCATCCAACCTGGCTTTGAACACCTCAAAGGACGGGGCATCCACAACCTCCCTAGGCAGCCTGTTCCAAGACCTCACCACTCTCCTAGTAAAGAATTTCCCCCTAACATCCAATCTAAATCTACCCTCTTTCAGCTTAAATCCATTTCCCCTTGTCCTGGTATTATCAGCCCTTTTGAAGAGTTTACTCCCCTCCTGGATATAGGTTCCCTTCAGGTACTGAAAGGATGCAATGAGGTCACACCGCAGCCTTCTTTTCTCCAGGCTGAACAAGCCCAGCTCCCTCAGCTTGTCTTCATAGGGGAGGTGCTCCAGGCCCCTGATCATCTTTGTCACCCTCCTCTGGATCCTTTCCACCAGCTCCATGTATTTCTTGTACTGAGGGCTCCATAGCTGGACACAGTACTCCAGATGGGGCCTCACAAGAGCAGAGTAAAGAAGGAGAATCACTTCCCTGGCCCTGCTGGCCAACCCTCTCCTGATGGAGCCCAGGATACTGTTTGCTTTTCTCAGTAAAATGCACGCATTAGATGAGTATGAAAATATACACATGTATCTTGGCTGATATGTAATAGAAGTTATCTTTGAATGCCATTATTTGTTTGTATCTATTGCTCAGTTTCATAATCAACAGTTATTCAGTAGCTCTAGCTGACTACAGTTGAATATAAAATCAATCTAACGAAAGCCACCTAAGACTAAACGAATATAAGAATCATGATTCACTAGAATGCCAAAAGTTTCCATATTTCCTCCACCTTGAAAGAAATAACAATCACTGTTGCTGCTGGACAAGCTGTTGAAGCTTGAAGAGCATGCTGCCATTTGTAAAGCTTGTACATTTAAATTTTGAGTTACATGGTCATACTTGCTTCATCTGCTCGCCATAGGTGATGCCTTCTAAGAAATAAGACATTAAATGGAAAAATCCCATTCTGTAAGCAAATAGATATAGCTGTGTTACTAAAAGAAAGAACATCTAATGTGCTCCCATCATCACTGATATATGCTGAAATAATACTTTTCTCATGTACTCCTAACCATTAAAACATTTTCAGCACAGGAAATTTCTGGCTTATGCAGAACACTTTTACGTAACATTTTATGTTATTCTTTTTGCTAGACTCCATACGAATGCACCATGCGAAGGAAGGAATAATTACCCAGAACATTTGTGGAATCTTTACAGCACTATTTTTGTAAAATGAGGCAGTGACCCAAAGAAGCACCTGAATCCTTGTTATTCAGTACTTTTAAAACTAATTTGAATGATGTAATAAATTACAGGATCATAGCTGAAAATCCTACTTCAGTGAAGAGTTGAGCTGTGAGTTCGTAGATCTCTTTTTATAACTTTGTTTTAAAAAGATTTTTTTTTGTGTGCCATATGGGGTGTAGGATGGAGATGGAGCAGATTGTTATTCATTAATCTGTAATTCATATTCTGTACAGAGCAGAAATAGTGTTCAAAGTAATGAATTCTCCAAGCTAACATTCTCAGTCAGGGACAGCAAGCACTTACAAGGGTAGTGAGTGCTGCCTTTACAGGGCTTCTTCAGCAGCTGCCTCCTTCATTCCCTTGCATTCCCATTCAGTGAGCAGGAATGAGAGGCTGCAGACATCAGCATTCACACTGTACTACTGGGTCAAAAATGGTACAACAGCATTAATACCCTGAGCAAATCTGGGATGAGGCCACAGGAGTTGTGGTATCACAAGAAACCTGACCACATAAAAGAAAGTTAAAGGGTATCGCCAAGCTTTGAAGAGACAAGAAGGAAATCAAATCAATCTAAATGCTTGAAGTTTTGGAAGGTCAGAAATGAAGGAACATTTGTGTTAAGAAAAAAAAAGAAAAAAATTACTTTTTAATTCTGTAACTATCATGAAAATGGACTGACCAGTATACTAGCAAGTATTTTTATTTTGTTCTATTTTACACCACCTGTGATATTAAGAAACCTTGTTTGTTATTAGACTGCTTGCTACCACGCCTACCTAGGATTGCAGTCATCAGAGCATACACAAAGGAGTCTTTTGCAAGGTGTGAAAGATGACCAAGAAGTGCCTTCAGGTGATAAATGGGACAGTGAATTCCTAATTACTTCTGTGACTTTCTTCTGTGGTGTTTTAATTCTTACATACAATATAGCCCTAACTTGTTGACATATTTGTAAAATCTTCTGTGTAATTATTTCCAAGATAAATGTGAATTAGCATCTTTTACCATTTGAATTTATTTCTTTTTTTTCTCCAGGCATAAGCTAGTGTGCATGCCTGCAGTAACGTGTTCTTTAGGTTCAAGTAGAGTGTCACAAAACTTAAAAGATGGAAGAGCTGAAATAGCTTAAGTTAAGCTCAAATAGGTACTCTTGCCCTTACTGTGCCATAGAATAGGTATGCGTGCAAAAGAGATATGTTTTAAGATTCAATTAAGTACAGGCTGAATATCCCACATTTACTTGCTTTTACATCAAAGCACAGGCAACAAGGTCTATTCTGTTCAAAAGCTCACCTGCATTAAGATCCTGTTCTCTGTTTTAATAGTCCTTGTTTTAAGATAATTTTTATAGGCTCTGGTGTTTTATGGCTGATAAGTCAAACGTGACTGTGGTACACGTTTGAACTTCTGGATGCTCATTCATACTGAAACTCCAGATGTCTTGTGGTTTTTGTGACACAATAAAATGGTACAATGTGGACACAGATCACCTGGGATGTGAGCAAAACATTATATATTTGGATTTGAACAACACAGTTCAGAAATAACAAGATCTTTTTTTCTGAGCCAGTGACTCAGGTCTGGAAATGTCAGTAGCTTTCTAACTGTATGCTCTCTGGATTTAACCACACTAATAAGGTTTCTAGTTTCCTTAGGAGTAAACAATTGCAAGAGAAAATTACTCTTCTAAACAACAATTAGAGCATTAGCTGAACAAAGACCTTCATCTGGCAATTAGTATTCCTGTGGTGAACGGGGAGAGAATTAGTCAAAGATGCAAGAGGCTCAGGCTGCAAGAGCTGGAGCAAAGGGCTCCGCGTGCAAGCTTTCTGATGCTCCAGTGCCTTTTCTCCTCCCAGTTTGAGAATATCTTGCATTTATTCTTCACAATAGGTTAATGCTCTCATGTTGAAAGAATACATTATGGCTCAAACATTCATCTACGCTTCAAAAGATAGGCAACAGCTACTGGAAACAGCAGGGCTCACTGCTGTGTTTTCAGTCCTGAGGCTGATCAATATACTCTGGTGACACAAGGGAGGAAGAGGTAACACACTCACACACTGTTCAGCCCCAGGAATGCAGAAAGGATGAATAGAAAGCTAAATGTTTCTTTAAGGAATGAGACCCAAGCACAGATGGCACTCTGTATTCATGGAAGGCTCCCACACGGTGCAGAGAATTAGAGCCTGCAGGGCCTCATAAAAATAATGGAATCACCTACATTTAAAATCTTCAGCCTGATTCACTCTCAGCTACATGGCTGTAAGATAGTAGGTGTAAAGGTATTAAAGTCATCAGATTAACTCAGTGGAATACTATCCTTAGAGTTGAAGCTCACATCAGCTGTGCAAAGTGGTTATGCAAAGGGCTTATAATGACTGCATCATGAATAAACCTGCCAATAAACCCCAAAACTCCATCTTCAACCACTCTGAACCAGATCATGGATATTATCTGGGGCCTTTGGTACTTCCTGTTGAGGTGGAAATAACACAGAAATCTAGCAGAGCAGCTGGGAATTTCACAACAGTGGGAATTAGCTGTTATATTATCCACTTTGACAGTGCTGCCCCTATATTTCTTTTCTTCAGTTTGATCACTAAATTCACAAGACCCACTTAGAACTACAAAAGGTGCAAGAAGAAAATAAAACTAACTCTTGAGTTTGCTTAAACGAAAAGACTAGCAGTTTAGTCATGTCTTTGTGATGTCCACTAGTAGGTCACGTAGCAAATAGACATTTGTTCAGATTTTAGGTCCTGTGGGTGTGTTAGTTCCAAATTCTCTATTGGAAATGGGAAAAACTAGTTAGATGTCAGTAATGCATTTGCTGCTTGCTTGAAAAATCAACCTCTATTTAACCCTACCTGAGGACACTTTCTCACCTGAGTTTTTATGAAGGAAAGTGCAGATGAAAGGGGGCCCTATTCATCCCACACTGTGTGTGTCCCAATCTCAATCTCTTCAACCATGAGTGAAATGTTTAGGTGTGGTTTTCTCCTGAAGTCTGGGATGTGCGTTGAGCTGTGCTTCAGCAGGATCTGACCCAGGGAAGGCTTTCAGAAGTCATGGCTTTCTGTAAATTCACTTAAACTGGTCCCTGCTTTCCTGGTAGCACTGACAGTAGGTTAACAACTGTGAGAAATGTTTGGTTCTGAAATATACAGATGGCTTTAGAGGGAAATAGGGATTATCAAATGAGATTCAGGGCCCACCATAAATCTTGCTTAGTATGTTCTGAATGTTTGAATTTGGGAAAAAACTGGAGCCTGAGGAAGAGAGAATTTTTATGAGAACAGCAATAGGATTGTTGCTATTTAAAGAACAGTAGTGTGTGTTTTAATTACCATATCAATGGAGGCACTTTTGTCTCTTTACAGATTTAGAGCACCATCCTGCAAGCCCATATCCTGCCTGGTCACATATTGGCCCTTATAAAACCACTCTTTCAGAAGCAGGAGTTCTCTTGCAGACTAGTGAGACAGCCTGCATTGTCCCTCTGTGCCACTACTAGATGCAGCTGTTGCTGCTAGGAAGGACACTTAAGTACAATACATTGCTTGTCAGATTTTCTACAAGTGCTACAGTTTCCTAGGTGGATGTTAGGTTGTTCATTTGATGGAAACGCATTCAAGAGCAACATTAAATACAAGAGGTCTGACTAGTTTTAGGAATGCAGCTTAAATGCTTGGTCTTAGATACTTGAGTGTGGCTAGATTAAGCACTGCTGAACTTAGAGATCACAGAAGTGACTATCTTACAAATATACATGCTTATTAGGCATTATAGAGCCAGTACATAAACTAAGTTGGAGTAATTAAATAAGAGGAAGGCAAAGGGGTGAAAGAAAACACCATCTGCTAATTCTCGATCAGTCTTATAAGCAAATTGGAAGATAATGAAGGCCACTGTATTCTGATCATGAATGGATCCTTCTGCTCGCCTTGTGTTATTTTTCCTCAAAAATAGTGCATATGTTTTCTAACAGTTTAGTAAACACAAAAAAAGGAGGAAAAAGAAAGCTAAAAACTCTGATGAGCTATATGAAAAGCAGCAATTTGGGTGCTTCATAACTTTTACTTATTAATTTTTCAGGTACTTCTATGAAACCAATACTTTGATTGTAAGCAAAGGGTTTCATTATGCACTTTCAGCAGTTTCTCATCATCTTAAGATCATGGCATTTGACAGAGGGACTGCAATGTGTTCAGATCAGTACTCATTCGTGACCTTCCATTCCCAGTTATTTATAGCCATTAATTCATGCGCTGATTTTTGTTAGCTGACTGTTAAATGTAAACTATTCATGGAATCTCCTTTAGGGTTGATATAGCAAATTGTTTTTAAGTGTGCACAATTTCCAACATGAATGATGACTTTCTATGCTATTAATACAGAAGAACGATATAAAATGACATGCCCACCTGTTGTGTCAACTACCAGCAGCTGATAACATATGTTAACACAAGGCCAGTGTTCTTTAAATAATACTTAGAAAGCAAAGTAAATCAATTAATACTTTGTTAGATGCATGTAATTGAATTATTACAAGAAATGAAACTTACTGTAGCACTGCCATGGACATTCAAATCCTGCTCCTGAAACACTTTAGCAGATGAATGACTTTGCATGAGAATGAACAGTAAATGAGATAATGTATAAGAAATGCTCTTTTGTTTAAGCAGGTTTTCAGGAAGAGACTATACTGAGATATGTATACAGTCCTTTAAGGAGTCTTATAAGGTGAAGAAATGCTCAGCCTTGCCTGTGGTGAAATCCAGTGATGTTAGTTCTACTTAAGTAATGAAGGAAAGACTTGGGAATCTTTTCAGAAGCTGCGAGGTTGGTCACTAAATAATATTTAAATTTCAGTCCCTAGCAAAGGGAATTTTCTTTTTTAATTTGGAGGACCTTTTTAATTGAAACTCAACAGAAAATCTCATTTGAATGGAATTTTGAAAAGAAATTCATTATTACATCATTTAGAATGAAAATGCCACATGCAATTTTCATTTTTGAAAGTTGATTTTGCTTTCTACTTAAACTCATTCTGTGCCTCCTCTGACACTGCCAGAATGCAGCATGATGAATAGCTGCATGGGATCAGTATCAGATTCCCTCTTACTTAACAGTGGCTCTGGAGTTATGAACAATCAAGTCCTTGTTCTTAAGAAGTCTATCAAAGCACCCCTTAGCAGGGAAGGCAGACTCCTGCAGCTATGGAAGATGTGGTTATGCTTGATAGTGCAATGGTTTGCACAAGATGCAGCTGATCAACTGCAGTGAGAACACGCCTGAAGGAAATGCCCAGTCTGCCCCTAAAATCTATGTATGTTCTTGTCCTGGCTTTCTGCTTAAAAGTAACATAAATAAACATGGTGCATCAGGTGTTAATTAGGATTTCTAAGTAGTTGACTAGATGTTAAGACAAATTCGTATGATGAATATTACATTTTCTGCTTGCAAATGCTCTGCTTTTGACTTAATTTCAGTCAGTGTTCTTTAACTGAAAAGCAAACTTAAGGGACACAAAGACAGTCATGCTTGAGAAGTGCTATTACTGTTCTTAGTGGAGTCTGCATGTTTTCATCTTTGCCAGATCATAGGATGCTTTTAAAGTTACGCTTCCAGAGATTACAAAGTCATTTCAGTTCACCTCAGATTGTTTCTAAAGCAGTTAGGTTTGGAGGATTAAAGCACAATGCTTGGCTGATGGCATTTCAGCCCAGCAAACAGGACAGCTCACTCGCACATATGAATCAGAAGCATGATGTGCGTACTCAGGTAAGTTCAGAGGACTTTGAAACAGGGAGAAGAACAAGTACATCCAGAAAGCCTGAATATTTTCTCTAGTGGCAGCTACTTGTTACTGGAAGTGAACTGCCCCATCTGCTCTCATGGTAACCAAGCTATTACCAGATACCTTTATTTCAACAGATAAGGCTCTATACAGACCTTTCCCTGAGGTCCATATTTATTTGCCTCCAATTTCCACAAAAGAAAATGGAAAATGCTACAGGGCTCTTTAAATGAGAGTCTTGGGAAGCTGCTTTCTTAATCTCTAAAATACAGCAGAATGATGTCAGAACTACGTTATGATAAACGTGCAGAGGCTGCATCTCTCGTTTTATCTTTTAGGCTTCTTTTCCCCTTACATTTAATTTCTATCACATAGTCATCAGGGACAAGCGGGTGTTGTGGAAGAACTATTCAAGAACAAATTCTACAGCTGAACTCTTTACATCTTATAGCTTAATACAAAAGATGTGTCTTTACTGTGACTGTACAATCTCACTGGAGATATTTTGGCTTAGTGGAATGCTGCAGTGAATTCCCTGATGCAAAATTATCCCCCACTTGCCTATTTGACATCCAGAAACTTGAAGGGATTGCCTGCTGCCTAACGTCATAGTTAATTACTTTTTAGAAGACAGTTTTACCAGTTGGCACCCAGCTAACTGACTGTAGCTGCCCTATCCTTGGGGGCAGCCTCCCCAGGTCAGCTCTGAAGTACACAGAGGAAGCATATGCACCACATCAGTGAGAAACAGATGACACCCCCACATAAGGAAAGATCTCATTTATCCTATTTTGCTTATGCTGACTTGTATAAAGGCAGCCATAGAAGTTCTATTGTCACCTCTGTTTCATCACAGAACTCGTGTCATACACCCATTCCGGTTAAAAATTGCAAAAAGGGGTAAAATATATTTTAGTATCATGAAGCACACCATTATTTGCATATCATTTCAAAACACGGTCCCTGCCACACAATTACTAAGATATAAGGACTGAAACATAACACAGTCAGACAAGCTATAAAAGAGATAATGCAAAGTTGCCCAACCCTTAATATTTAAAAATCCAGCAACACAATAGAAACTGAAAAGGAGTGAATTGGTTGGGTGTGGTTTAACTGAACAGGAAGAAGAGTAGGAATATGATGTGGTCCTGTAAATGTGAGCCTCCAAATAAAATAAATAAATAAACAAACGCTCTTTCAGAGGAACATAGGTCACACCACTCCTGTTTTAACATTAACACGCAAGGGACTTCACAGCCACGTATCCTTTTCTTAACTGCATATGCCTAAATGCCTAAAGCACTGAAAGTTTCTTTTGTTTTGCTTGGATTTTTTTTTTTTTTTTTTTTTTTTTGGCATTTATTCATGTTTTGATTCCTTACAAACCCCTTCCCTCCCGTAATTCATATCTGTTTGATCTTCTTGGAATAATACAAGTATTGTTGTTATTATAGAATAAATAGATTGCTAGATGATATCTAAGGAAAAGACTCACCAACTCTGAGATCTTCAGTTGAGATAGATACTCTCCAATGTTGAGGCTCACCACAAAAAACTCCACAAAGAAGCAATCTCCAGACAGAGTTGCTACCTTAGTGGTGGTCAGCCCTTAAATGGGATCTAGGAGAGGTAGAGTCAAGCTCCACCCCTTCTGGGAGCACATCTGAATTACCTTCACCTGTGCTCCCGCAGCTGACTCATCACTTGCCTCAGACAGTTAATTAGAGGTTCAGGCTGTGATCAACAGTTTCCCTTACACATAAGTATCAAGTATAATTTACATCATTATGATTATTATTTCTTTTTCAAGTAGCTATAGCTACACATGGAAAAATGTAGGAAAACACAGTGCTGCTTTTTTTTTTCTAACTTTCAGAGGAACAGTATGGACTATTAGGCTATATAATATATAAGCTGTTAATTAAGAAGGTGAATTAATAAGAAATGCACAACATCTAGCCTCCAAAAAAGACAAAGGGAGATAGGAATTTAGGATTTAACTGATAACTTACTTAAATACAGTATTCAAACATGGCCTGTTTAAGCAATGTAGTTTGGGGGTTGGACTCGATGATCTCTAGAGGTCCCTTCCAACCCCTACAATTCTGTGATTTTGTGATCAGTATTCCCCAGCAGACGGAACTGTTGTATCAGGAATATCAGAAAGTGCACATCTCCCCACAGTCTTTACTACTCAGCTGTTGACTTGCTGTCCAATAATTGCTCTCAGCCTTATTTTCTCCCTGCTAACAGTTTCTGCCTTCCCACTTCCTTGTGGTAAAAAGTCTCAGAAACTCACTATACAAAAAACCTTTGTTTTCTTTTTTATGGATAGCTTTAAATCTCACAAAGCAATCCTATTCATTTTCTTGATTTTTTAAATATTATCTCTTCCACCATCTTCATGTACTACTTCTTTCCATCCAGAAGCACTGCTTGGTTGCATGAAGGACATGTCTATTGCTCATCTTTCAGGTTACCCACAGTGTCGTCCAAGTCACTGTTTGGGTCTTACCTAATCCTCAGGTGCCACACATGCTGTTAAATCAAGTTAACAATATGTGATGGATGGATTTTATTTCCTCAGATTGTAAAATATTTTAGATACTCTGAGTGTAGACCATAGACTGCTCTTACTGAGAAGGAATCAAAATGGTTCTGAGGTTTCACACTAGAGGTACATATTCAGAAATGTTCATGTTCTCTACCTGTCTGACAACAAGAATATACAACATATTCAATATGTTCACACATAGGAAAAAATAAAAGTAGATGCAAGCTGTTGGAGTGCTCCTGCGCCATTGCAAACAGATGTCATCTTTTGCTTTAACTATTTGTGACTTTCCACTTTATCAGTTATGTTTAAATGAACCTAGAAAACAAATCCATGTGTCTGCTATGAAGCAGAGACAAACTATTAATAATAATAATGAAAATATTAGTGCAAATGTTTTTAACAGAGGATTGTATGCAGAGAAGTAAAAAGGAAGCAAACTGTGAAGAAAGTTGTGGAAATGAGAAGGTGTACTGATTAGAAGGTGAAAATTATACAGACTTAAGTTTTCATGACCTGTCTTTGATCTGTTTCAGTCAGAAATATCATGTGCTGTGATCTTCACAGCTTCCCAGGGGAGAGTTTCATACACTGCATTTTTCTCATTGTCCTTGGCATAACAGTCTTCTCATGAGTAAAAACACAAGCTTGATCAGCATAATCAGAGATCATCCATAAAGATTTAATCCCAGAGGAACCATATGGTTTCATACATTGCCTGTGAAAAATCCAAGCATCTCTCTCACAAACAGGAGACTATAAACCATCCTATAGAAGCAGGAACCATGAGACTCTCATTTATCTGCTACAGATGAGTTGTTGTTTTTTTTTTTTTTTTCATCTATGAGACTGTATGGACCATACCTGTAACCCTTGAGATACACCTCAGGGTTGTTGTAAACATGGGTAGTTTTTAATAAGTATGAGGACCTATTGTTGGTTGACTTGGAGGATGAACAAACTGATGGCAATGTACAACAAATAGAAAGAAAAAAAAAAAAAAAAAGAGAGAGAATTCTTGATAAAAAAAAACTGGTAGAAGTTATCCAGATCTTGCAGGCTGTTCAAGATGCATGCAAAATTTCAGACAATTCCCACCTTCCCAAACACAGCAATTTGGGTTCTGAGCATACAGTACTACGTGGTCCAAGACAAAAGCCTGAGCTCTACCACATAAAATATTTGCACAGAAATATGGAAAGATAAAATCCAAATTATTTCTAAACATGCAAAAGCAAAACACATGAATTCCTTTCTATTCATCTTAATTCCAACTAAATCACTTACTCTGGATGAGAGCATTCATACATAGAATCATGGATTGGTTTGGGTTGGAAGGGTCCTTAAAGCCACTCAGTTCCAAGACTCTGCCATGGTACAGCTGCCTCCCGCCACCAGATCATAACCCAGGGCCCCATCCAACATGGCCCTGAGCACCTCCAGGGTTGGGGTATTCACAGCTTCCCTGGGCAGTATGTGCCAGCTTTCACTGCCCTCTGACTGAAAAATATCTTACTAATATCCAAACTATATCTCCCTTCTTTTAATACAAATAATTCCCCCTTGTCTTATCACTATCTGACCATGTAAAAAAGTCTCCCTCCTGATTGTAAGTTCCCTGTATGTACTGGAAGGTCACAACAAGATCTCCCCAGGGCCTTCTCCAGACTTGAACATTGGAAGTTTAGCAAACATAACTAGCCAACTTCAAAAGCCACCTTTAGTTGCTTCAGGTGGATCTTTCTGTGAGAAAAGCAGCTTTGAATTATAAGTGATACATGCAAGGCTGCCCTTTGACTCACTTGGCTGATTGCCTGGGAGCCTGAGGGCAGATGAAAATGTGTTAAAATAAATGAGTTAAAAAGAATACCTAATTATTATTAGAAATAAGCAGGATTTACTCCTCCTTGTATTACACATACAAGTTTACCATCTCTGTATTCATGGTTTTCAAAGTAATTCTAGTGCTCTGTGTCATTTATAATTTTATAATAATATAATTTGGTTTTTAATATTATTTTGGCTAGCTAGCTAAAAGTAATGCTTTTAAATGTCAGACGAGAATATTTCCAGAAAACACGCTCTACTATTTAATTATTTTTGTATACCTCTAATACATCATTTTTAAGCCAGATTTGCATCCTGAAAGCTTACAGAGAAATGGAAGAATTCACTAAAAACAGCAATACTATTCAGTGTAGCGTGAGAGCGTGTTTGAGCAGAGTGACCTGCTGTGGTCTCTGAACTCAGGGGAATGGGAGCTCTTAAAAGGATACATAACTAAACCCTGATCTGTGTTTAATTAAGAGTTCAAGAAGTCTGGGAACCTTTTGAAATACATTATTGTTTAATTAATGCTTTGTATTGTAAGGTTATACATTTTAGTAACAACAAATGATAAAAAAAAGCATTCACTTAAATAAATTTAAAAACAAAACAAAACAAACAAACAAAAAAACTAGTTGAATAAAACTAACATTGTTTTGTTCATAGATTTCCAGTATTAGTAGAAATAGCCATATTGAGGTTTATATTCAGTATCTGGAAAATTTCAAGAAACTTTTAAGTACATTCAAAGACCTTCCATGCTAAGAAACCAAAAAATGTGATTTTAAAAATTCATTTTCATGTTACTCATAATTTTGATGCTCCATAATGCATTTTGGAGTTCCTCTTTTTTAAATCCCCTACATAGTTACACAGGAAAACAAGCTAGTCTATATTCTCTGGTGTCAGACAGAATTAAACCCCTCCTATGCAGAACTACGACTTTGGCAATGTTTCTGAGAAAGCTTTGTGACATCATTAAAAAAAATGGCAACATTTTAGAAGAAATTAAAATATTTTTGTGTTTTCTTCCATACTGATACTGCAGCTGGCAAATCACTAAAACAAGTATGGAACATCTGTACAGGAAAAAGATGTGACCTCACTGCTGGTTTTAGAGACGTCCCCCTGCTGATATTCTCAGCATCACTGCCTTGTATTAGCAAAAGAGAAAAAAACCAAACATTTATCAGGTATATCTTATATGAAAATCCCTGTTACTATTTATTATCATCATTTTTTTAAGTAACAGAGATTAAAATGGCAAGACTTGTTATTAAAAAGTCATTACTGTAATAAAAAATGATTTTCAAGTGTATAATTCTACAATCAGGGACAAATTTTAGAAGATAAATATCTATAAAGTTATTTCATTCAAATATTAAATGCTCCAGTACTTTGATAGGGGTCTGGAGCACAAGTCATACGAAGAGTGGATGAGGAGCTGGCATTCTTTTGTCTGGAGAAGATGAGGCTCAGGGGAGACCTGATTGTTCTCTACAACTCTCTGGAAGGAGGATATGGTGAGGTGTGTATCAGCCTCTTCTCCCATAGAAGTAGCAATAGGACAAGAGGGAATGGCCTCAACTTGCACCAGAAGAGATTCAGGCTGGATGTTAGGAAAAAATTCTCTGACTGTGTGGTTGGGTGCTGGAAAAGACTGCCCAGGGAGGTGGTGGAATCACTGACCCTGGATGTGTTCAAGAAATGTTTAGACTGTGTACAACGGAACATGCTTTAGTGGGAAAGATTGGTGATATATATATGGTTGGACTGGGTGATCTCAAAGGTCTTTTTCAACCTTGGTAATTCTATGATCTGATAGCTTATTGCTCAAATTGGAAGGGACACTGAATGTGCCAGTGACACAGAAAAACTGACTGGTTCAATTTTCCCAAAGGCACCAAAAGAATACTGTCTTTGCTTGTGACCCAAGATCCACGTTTGCCACTCTCACCTAAACCAAGAGCTACAGGGTCTGAGATCTTCAAAAGAGTTTCTATTAGGTTTAGTGAGGTTTCAGTCAGATCCTAAGATCAGAACATTCTGATAGCAGTCAGCACCCACCTTCTCAAAATGAGAAATTAGTTACATAAAGTGAGTTTTGTTGTGCACTACTTTTCAGTGGGTATGTGCAGTTTATGAAGACTAAAGGGTTCAGCCTGCAAATATGAACATCTTTCCCAGGCTTTCGATGGTTAAGATTTATTTTTAATATAGTAACTTCAAGGGATACCGACTAAAACATCTTTTTTCTGCTTAATTTTGTATCGTCTTTCACTTTCCCAAGTGCAAGATTATATTGTGGAAATGAAAGGGAGGCATTTTCCCTGCATTATCCTCTTGACAGTACTAGGTCTTTTCTTTCTTTCAACTGTTTCCTGTCCTTATAGTGAAGTGTTTCTTCTGTTGTTTTGTTTTGTGGGTGTTTTTTTTTGTTTGTTTTGTTTTTTGGTTTTTTTTTGTTTTGTTTTGTTTTTTTGTTTTTTTAAATTGTTCTTCCACTGCAACAAAGGCAGCATAGGCACAAAACCCCAGAAGGATTATAAACTGCTGGCATTATTCTAAAAGCCTAAAAAAACTATTCTTGCAGACCCCTACCTTGCTTCTTACAAGAGCAATAGAACGCACTGACTGGTGGAAGTTCATTGAGTGTACTGACTGCTTCAAAAGAGTTGACTCATTGGCAAAGGAAAAGGCAGACATATTTTAAATGACCATTTTTTTTTGTTTTTTTGTTTTTGTTTTGTGACTTTTTGGTTGGTTGTTTTATTTTACTTTTCTTTTTGCCCTAGGATGAAAATGAAGAAATAAATTCTAGGAAGATATAAAGAAATATACATCAACAAATATGCTACTAAAATCACATGTCTGACTAAGGATTTCAAAATGTCAAATAATGTAAGAATTACAGAATCTTGCCATGTAATTTTCATCATTCTAGGAGCTGTGAGAAGGGTGCAGCATATTTATGAGTCAGGATATTTGCGTCTCCCAGAGGATCTGTGGATCTGTGGGTGTAGGGTATCACAACAGTTCACTTAAAGGCACTGTGTGTGTTACCCCTATTGCTTTCTGTGATCTGTTCTCATTTAGCCTGGGCAGAGACAGAATCCTGATGCTGGAAATCTTCCCGAGTGAGAGACGCCTCATTTACATTCCTTGCTGTGTCCCTTTAGGCTCTGTCTTAACATTATGAAAAGCCTATGGGGCACTTTAAATCCCAACATGTAATGGCAACATGTCACAAAAATTTGATTTAATCTCTGTTTTGCCATAAGTTTTAGGTTCACACTGCTTGAAAAAATGTTGTAGTGTTAATGGCAGACACATATTGGCTTGTGTCCTTAAAAAATACTTGTTGTGCATGAAATTTCAGTAAAATTTCCTAACAGTAGGCTTTTAGCAAGGAAAAAAAATCACTTGCGTATAACACACAATACATCACTGGAACTGTAAGCACTGCCAAAGTGTAGTGGAGTGAAGCATGTTTTGGCCTGGGCAGTTACAAAGAGTGACTACTTCTGTTATGCAAGTCTGCAAGCAATCACTGAAGTACGCTGGTAGTTGTATTAACAGTTGAAGTTTATCCAGAGCAGAAATACATAACGTAACCTTAAGAAGAATAAAGAAATGTTTAACATCAATACATAACTATGTTTGCATTCGTATGAATAAAAGCTCCATCATTTCCTTTAGCAGAAGCAGGAACAGACTGAGTATTTTAAATTCCTTTGATCAAAGTTTATAAATAAGCCATGTTAAAATTATTCTGGGAGGTGAATCTAGTCAAAAGGAAATATGTAGTGAAGAAATTTTTAAATGAAACCCCTGCTAAAAATAGATCCGTGGGAGACAAAAGTCATCTAAACATCCTTTTCTCCCAGTGACCCTAAGAGGGACTTCTCTCAATATCCATGTTGGACATAACTCACTGTACGGGAACATGCCCAGGAGATATTAATTACTTTTGTGAAGACTAATTAAAAAACCTGTGAATGTTTCTGAAAGCATCCACTTTAAAATCGATTTTAAAATTACTTTTATTACTTACTACTTACTGAACACTGCCAACCTCTTTCTAAATTCAAAGTGAAAGAATATAGGAATGTTCTTTATCAAACTGCTCTTTTCTCTATTTTATATATTAATACAATAAAATTAATTTATCGGTGACACATAGCTAATTCTTGTCTTAAAACAGAGATGATAACTGTCATTGATTAGCCATGCTGCTAAAGAATAGAAGAAAATTTGAAAGGCAAAACACATCAGAAAACAGTGAGAAGATATGAAATATGAAGATAATAATTATTTCAAGAATTCTGTCTGCTTCCTTAGGAAACACTTTTACTTTGGGTACCAGAGAGGGCTGGGCTAGTCAGTCCTCTAGTGTAGTGTGGATTTTTAACATAACTGCTGAAACAATTGCATGGAAATTGTAACTACAATTAGTTGTCTCATTTTAAGGGCTACAGAGACAGGAGAGTTTTCAAGTGTATGTTTATGTGTACAAAGATGTAAGCTCATGATCTGTGCCTCTTTGTACCTTCATCTGCCCTGTTTTGAAGCCTTTATCTACACTGCAGAAGAAGAAAGCCGGTCAGGCACTGAGGAAAAAAAAGGAGATTTGATGAGCTCATTCTGTAATATTTAATCAGAAGATGGAAAATTACATCATGTCCTTCTATTCACTTTACCTCTGTAAAATTCTGTTTCCATACTTAGAGGAGTGTTTTGTTTGTGTTTTCAATAGAACCACATGGGAGTAACTATCCATCATACAAATCGATGTACAATACCTAACTTGAATAAACACAACCTGGATTCACCAGAAGCTTTGCCAGCAACATGATAAAATATCATGACACATCTTCAAATACAGTTACTATGTCCTATCTGTTTTTCTCTTATAATTTACCTTCTGGGGAAAGTAATATGTGATAAACTTCTTGCAGGTGGTAATAAATTAGCAAATGCAGAACTGATTCAGAGCAGCCACGTCCACCCATTGCTAGCACAGATGTTCTGCAGAAGATTTAGAGACTGTTTTGCAGGCCCTCAGCCCCTGAGGTGAATTAGTTGCATGCTTGCAAGGAAAAATGGGAACTGTCCTTTTGTGTTTGTGTTCTTAGATATTTGCTTTTCCCTTCCTCCACACACTTTCAGACAGCCTCTCCCAAGCGCAGTGTGTCCATGTGTTTATTCTGAGAGCAACATTTAATCTGCAGCACAGAACTTGGCGACCCCGCACATAGCAGGGGGGTTGAAACTAGATCATTATAGTCCTTTTCAACCCAGGGCACTCTATGTTTCTATGATAAGATGTTCATACTTCTGATGTGTAAATATCTTTCTTTATAGCAACTTTTAGTATCTTTACTCAAACTTCTAATAATAATTGAGGTAAACGTGCTCACTCAGTCATCAGAAAGTACTTATTTTATTTCTAAGAATTGTTACCAGATTAGAGAGGCAGACTTGTCATCTGAAGGGCTGTTTGGTCTATAGGATTATTGTTACAGTAACATAACTAGGATTATAAGCATAAGTAAGATCTCCAGACTTTTATTATGCTTAACTCCCAATGCTCCTTTTCTTAAGGAGGACCTCTGTCAGAATAATTTTTGATAATAAGAGCTATTTTAGAGATTATGCCACTCAGTCAAGTCAATCTTACCAGGGTTTATTACATTATTCTTCTCCTTGGCACTAGCCTTTTATCTTCAAAATCTCATTTAGAATCCAAACAAAGTAAGAAAGGTCTGTCTGGGCCCTCCTGTGACAGCTGAAAAAGGTTGGATGTAATGAACTCAGATAGATTCAGCAAAGCTGTCCCTCTCTACATCCAAATAATTAATCTTTTCCAGATTGGCAGTAATTCAGTTGTTAGTACATGCAAGCTCAAGTTTTTATATTCATGTGGCTTCTCTGCACTCTAGCATAATATATTATTTGGTTAAGGATATTTCTGTCTTTGCACTGTCATTTCCTTCACGTTGTCCTATCTTTAAACTAAAAATGTAACAGTGATAGATAATGCTTATAATTTGATGATTAACTTGTCTCACAATGTCAGTGGTGTTTCTATTAGCAGTGGACAGCAAACTTGCTGGACATAGGAATAAAGGCCATGTTGACCTATGGAAATGTGAATAACTTGAAAATACAGACCCAGGGTAACCTGTGACTAATCACACTCACTGAGAATTCGGGGACTCCAAGAATGACCTTTTCATGTCTGTTCTCAGCACCATGTCAGAGAGCAGTAGCAGAGCAAAGAAAGCTCATACAGAGATTAACTTTTCACTTTTCTGTGTGCAATAGTAATAAAGTAAGGCCCTGCTCCACAAAGGAATATAGATGCTCTAAGTGTCCTCTGCCTTCATTGCAGCACGTAAACCTTTGTTGTGACAGATAAGAGTTTTTAAGCCACTTTGTGCATGTGCAGCAAATTCAATAAATGTGGGATTGAGTCTAAAGTTACAAATTTATTCAGTGATTGCTGTAATCTAGTTTTGTATCCTTAACAACCAAAACATCAGAACCAAGAAACCAACACAGAACTAACTGAATGTCATTGCATTACTTCTTCATCTCATGATGTGAAATAGCCACAGATCACAATACATTTACAAAACTGCCAGTAAATGTTGCGCATGCAAATTATGCTCTTGTAAGACCTCACAGTGTAAATGCACAACAAGTGGCTGTAGTTACAGATTTGTAACTGTTTATACCTCACAGTCTGAGAACACAGCTCTGTGACACTTGGAGTCACAAACAACAACACTTGTTCTGGGGACACAGGAACATTTTCTGGGTCTAAATGTTCTCTGCTTCTCAGCGCACCAGTAGAGCTCTATATGGATGCAGTTTGCAGAGCAGTTTCTCTCTTGTGTTTGTCTTCCATAATTCAGATGTTATTCCTCTACACAATTGAGTTAGTTTACCAATGTTAACTCCGAGGGAGAGAAATTCAGCTCACCACTAAGTCAATTTGCCAGTGGCCACAGAAACACTTCTTTCATTCTTGTTTGTAGTAGCATGACATGCTGAGATTCCTCGAGGAAAGCTATTTGTTGACCTGTGTCCTGATAAACATCGCCTCTGCTTGGCAGGCATCATATGTACATGAGCATACCTGCTGCACTGCATTCCATTGTGTGCACAATGAACTGCTCCAATAGCTAAGGAAACTTAATCCTTGCTTAGCATCAGCTATAAGAATGCTCAAGATTCACCCTTTCCTTGGGATGGGTACACAGAATATCTAACCCATCTTTTAAAATGGTGAGCGACAGAGAACATATCACAGCGCTTAGATAACTGCCACAGCTGATAACATCTCAGGTTTTATTTTAGTCCAATCTGTTCTAACTTTAATGTCAGCTATTTGCATCTTTTACCTCCTACTTGATATTTCCCTATAGCAAACTGACAGGACATACAGATGTGTGCTGGTATTTGCAAGTAAGAAACTCCCACCCATTTACTCCTGCTTAACACTTCCATACTCTGAGAAATATTGCCATATTTTATTTTATGTCACTTTTCCTTAAGCAATCCTAACCTCAACTAATTTTAAGGTACCAACACCTTTTCTATATTGAAATGATTTCAAGTGGAGCCCAATTCTAAGCGAACCTCCAACAACTTAATCACAATAGTGATGAATAGTGATTAATCACAATAGTGATGACACACCCAAGGTGTGTCATCACCATCAGAAAGCTGAGAAGAGCAGCTTCCAGTCTGGGGACTTTTCTGTGATAAATCAACAAAGACAAGCATCTCAAGGAGTTGGCCAAGGCTTCCAGCTTCTAAAGAGCTGATTAGGCAGTGGGAGCTGAGTGCCTTCGCCTTTCAGAGAATATTATTTTTGTGTGTGCTTTAGGAGTGCAAGCCAAACCACTCTCATGCCCTGAGCACCAAAATGTCTTGCCCTCTGTGATACAATATACTGATGATAAAGTTGCACATAATTTAATGCAGCATGCAGCTTTCACAGATGAACAGACCTGCAAAGAATCATATTATTCCACACAGAGGAAACCATGTATGATATGAATATGATCTGACACAACTGACAAAACCTGACAGTATGTATCAAGTTCATCATGCAGACAATAAAAATGGGCAGTTTTCAGAGAATGGGGTTTTGACGCTCTGTTATTTTCCAAAATACAGTACAAAAGTCTATTTTTTGTTGTTGTTTTGACCTTTGCCCACTTCACTGAAAGCAATGGAAAACTCTTTGATTTCATGGGTTGTTGGCTCATGCCCAAAGACTGCAGTAGTGTAGCAATTTAAGTCTGAAGGGCACTGTTAAAGCTGTGTGGAGGCAGAGGGTAAGGATAGTTGGAAATATTCAGAATGGAGCCAAAATGCATAGGGAGAATTATTAATGTAGGTCTCGCCAAGGCCATGCTCCCACTGTGCATGCCTCTTCTGAAGAAGATCAATCACTCACTCCTACATCAACCAATTTTATCCAAGATTAGGAAGATAGTAATAATAAATAATTAGCATTTACATCTCACTTTTCATCTTCAAAGCATCTTACAAACATTCACTAATTAATCCTCACAACAGCCTTGTGAGTTCTGGATTTTCATCCCACTTTTATAGTGTTCATTAAGGACTCAAAATTTACAAAGAGGAAAAGCAATGCCCAAGCTCTCCCCTCTCTGTCTATACAAGTGCTTACTGTCCACCAGTACATAAGAAAATACAGTATTTCTTGAGAATACTTCTGTCCCAGTAATTCTTGTCTTCTCTGAAAGATAAATATGTACGTATCATAAGTTTACAAATCAAACATAAGGTAAAGTAAACCCTATTATTTTAAGAGGCAAATCTAGCATTAAACACCGTATATTTTTAAAAGAAGATGTGAACTTTGCACTGGTGTAAGCATATGAGCTATATTCCTTTCAGTACTGGCCAGTTTTATGTTAGCCAATCAGATACAATTATGAGATTCATCTGCTTGTTTCCTGTAAAAGCAAGGACTTCACACTCCAGATTATGGGATGTGATAAGGGGTCACTGAATCCAGTAAATGCATTCACTGTCCTTGGGGCATAAATGGTCAAGCAGGACAGTCAGTAGCAAGAACTGGATAGAAGTGACTCCACTCTGTACCAGCTAAAGCTGTCTTTTGAGTGCAGGCTTGCAGCTAAGACCAAGAAACCAAGCGAAAATGACTATAAAATCAGGAAATACGAAAACAATATTTATTTTTTCTTTTTTAATGTGGAATGATAAAACAATTCCAATTCTACTGGAGAAGAATCGTAATGATCCTCAAACACTTAGGAGAAATTAACGCCTTTTCAGTGAACTTCACTTGAGTTTGAAGCTGCAGAATCTGGAAAGTGTATGTGGTTTGGAAATTAATCATAACCATTTTACAGTTTATTTATTTTCACCAAACTACAGATTTTCTCTCAGAAAAATCATCACTCCATTTTGTCAAAGACTTGAATTGGATTTCATTTTGTGAACTTCTTCACTAATGCAATTTGAATGGTTTGTTCTCAGCAGCAGAACTCATTTTGAACAATATGTAGGTAATGGAGCAAAAGATGTATAAGGTAAAAACATGTGCTGAACATATGCACCCCCCTGATGCATGCCAAACCTAATTAAAAATCAGACCCTAATTTGCTGTGGGATCTAGACAGTGTACTGCTTTGTCCAGATGTTTTCAAAATGAGAAAAAAAATATCCTCTATTGTAAGTTTGCATTTTGCAGGCTCTGGGAAACTATTGTCTATGTGCTACACAGTCTCCATTCCTTAAATACCAACTACATCCACATTGTTGAGAGTATAGTTTATAAATCTCAAATACAATTGAGGCTGCCTAAGAATTGTTCCTTTTACATTAGAGAGATTCAGTGTGTAACAATGAATAGAAGTCTTAACAGAGACCTCTGAGAATACAGGTTCTTAGGCTATTCAACAGGACCCCACCAGCCTATAGCCTAAAGTACAATGTATGCAGCAATTTTGGATTCTGATATTACTTTTTTATACAGCATGATAAATGGAGAAAAACATTTTCTTTAATATTTGATTTTATGAATCATATATAGTTTATTAATATATGATACATTTTTTTCCTGCAATTATTTCAGCACACTACAGAGCCCTTTATTTCTGCAGTGTAAGAGAGAGAATGACTGGAGGAATTAGCAACCCAGCATATTGCTAGATGTATTCATTAAATGCAGTTTTGGAATGTTAATACCAACTATTCATGCTAGAAAAATAATTGTATTTCAATGAAAATAATTGATTTTGAATTACCCATTTACACCATGATCTACTCAAGTGATCTACTCAAGAAAAAAAAAAAAAAAAAAAAAATGACTGCAGAAAATACTCTGTGAGTTATTTAGGCAACAAGTCCATCAAGTCACAATTTGTTTTCAATGAATTCCTTTGTGAAGGCTGGTGGGTAGGATGGGATGTTCTACATGGTATAAATGTTTCTTCCACATAATTACTTATTTTTAAGATTATTATATTGCGATGAAATGTTAACACAGGTGTAGTTTATGACTAACAGTGTTCACTGAGTGTAGTGGAACACGGAAAATTCCTTGCCTCTATGGAAATCACTGACAAAATTTGACATGGTGTTTTGCATCTTTTGGACACCTCCACTGACAAACAGAAGAGGAAGTATCCCTAAATGATCTTTAATTGGCATGCAAATGAAATGTTATACTTGGAAGCAGAATGAACTTAATATTTTACAAATCTAATTATTTCATTATACAGCAAATTTTAATACTCTCATTTGCTGAGAAAAAACAAACAAAAAAAAACCAATAAAAAACTACTAGTTAAGGTTAAAAAATACTTTTAAAAATGTACCTTTCTATACTAATAATATCCAGTCATGCAGACTGAGTTAAGTATCAATATCAGATGTTGAATCATATACCTGAAGACTAAATGAGGGGCCCAAAATGAGAGTAATACATCTGATTTGGAGATGGGAGTTCCAAATTTAAGTCATGCAAGGCTTAGAGATGTTGAAAGCTCTACTCCTCTCATGGTTCAGTACTGGCTTTGTAGTTTCTTTGGACTTTCCACAGGTCTCAATCCAACCCCCCTTACAATGTCTTTTACTTAGGTTGTGAGCTCTTTAAAAATCTCACTCTTGTCACACTCTTTGTTTAGCCCCTAGTAGATTTACTCTAACTTACTCTTCCTGGGCCATCTTCTAGGGATAAAATAAATCACTGCTGCTGCCTTCCTGAGAATGCTGTTTCTCTATGTCCCCTTTTGCCTTTATGAAGAACATCCCAGAAAGATTTTGGATGAAATTTATAGAGTTGCAGAAATATCATGAAAACTTGCCAGATTGTATCTTGCTAAGAATATTGTGAGGAAGAAAGCAGCCTTGACTCAGACAATACTAATAATAAAAATGCTGAAAGTTCTCAGGTTATTAATAAACCTGAGAATTTCTAAATACCTCTGAATATATTTTTCCACATATATTGTTATAGAACTGCATTTATAAAAGGACTGATTCACTGTTTTCCTTCACACAATTTCAATTGACTAACATACTTCTAATATATTTCCTGTTATTTAAGCCATTAATTAAGTCTTTACCTCAGTGGAATTCTATGGCCTATTGTGCCATTTTCTGGAACACCTTGCCACAAGCATTTTTTCATTTGCCTTTAGGGCTGACATATTATTGCTTCTGCTGATCTGCTATGTGTATAGATGAGTTCAGCGGAGACTCAGCTTTGAAGAGCAACGAGGAAGATGCTGTAGCTCCTATTATAAATCCTTTCTTAACAGTTGTCTGTGCAATGAGGAGCAAATGAGGAAAATCACAAAGATAGCAAAAAAATTCTCCTGAAGCCACCTGATCCTCTCATTTGACATTTAAAAACTTCCTCCAAGGAACATCACTGCTTCTATTTCATTTTCTATTAATCAGTTGTTTTTCCTTCAAGTAGGCACCAGGCAAGGAAAGACAAACCTTGCTTTGCATGTCTGTAAGTCAAAGGACAAGTAGTGATCATAGTATAATATCGGTGTTCAATAGGCCTATACGCTGTCATTAAAAAGGGCTCACTCCCACACACTGTAATGAGAACTATTGTTGCTCCCCACCTCAGAGCCTGCATGAAATTTTGCCCATAGCAAAGCCAGTTAAAGATGCAATGGTGACAGATTGTTGGGGAGCACAGAGCCACTGACTGTGCAGGTGGATGAAAGGAGAGAATTGATTCTTACAGGTGAGAGAAAATGCAAGAGATGTCTGTCAGGAGCTTTGCCACCATCCAGTAGGGTCTCTGACTCTCTCAAGTGACCTTGGATAAAAGCAGGAACCTGCAGCTAAATATGGACAATGCCTCAGTATTTCTCCAGGGGTTTAGTGAGAGCAGGATTCTACTTTCTTTGTATCTCTTGTTTCCATGTTATGACAATTCATGATGGTTAGTGACAAATCATTACCAAATATCAAATATAAATTAAATAAATCAAATGTTACACATTCAGGGAAAATAAATTTTGTGTGAAAATAAGTTTGAAATATAATTGGTTTAGTTTCTCATTAATATTGCTTCTGTATTTTCATTCTATGCTTCTTCTTAATTATTATTCTCAGTTTAGAGTTTCAAGTATAAGCATCGTAAGCTTAATGTAAAGCAGTATTTTTCCTTACAGTGTAACTGTAACAACTACCACAATTATCTCTGAAGAGCAGTTAAGTGCAGCATAGACAATGAGTATTGTTCACCCTCTAAAGCTGGGAAGCAGCTTCAGGGGTTCACGCATGCTGGCGAGGCAGCACAGAGATAGCTAGTGCCTGACATTCAGTGGATTAATACTAAACCTCCAGTGCCAGTGTAATTAATGACTATTTGAAGAGGTCTCAACAGTGAGTCATATCTGAAATGTATAGATCTAATCGTCTGTAATATCCATTTGTCTGTCTCTTAGATGAATAAATTTCCCTTTGAGTAAAGGGACTATTGGATTCTTTCACTTAGTAAGTATCAAGACTTACTTTACAAATAATTAGCTTGACATAATTCTTTTTGCTGTCCATCAGTTTAAGAACACAGAAGTAACTCCTCACCAACAGTCAGAAAAGGTATTTATTTTTCATTTCTTCCCACTTTGCTGCACTAAAAGACTATTGAACAGACTTAGGGTGACAATGAAGTACCCTTCTATGTATAGCTAGATCAAGTTATGGGGTGTCCGTCAGTGGATCAAAGAATGTATGCCGAAGTGAAGAAGTTGTATGGTGGAAATATTGAGTACATGCATTATAGGGATAACAGAATAGCCACAGAAAATGTTGCAGTTTGAGAGATGAACATAATAGCTAGGTCCTTTTTACCTCAAATCTATATTTGTGGCAAACCATTATGTTTTTTAAACAACTTATCATTTTAATATTTAATCTTTTTTCCCTAGGGGGGAATAAATAATTCAAGTATTGTATTGGCATTGGTACTGATAGGGATTTACTATTTGTACATTACTGAATAGTTTATGTGATAAAACAGGACTCATCTCTTCTAAATATTCAGTATTATATAATTTACAAATATCAAATATTGTAGCCAATAAACAATGCATTTGTATTCATAAAAATTTTGACTTGCAAGAAACAGACTGTCTATCTCAGTACATTGTTAATCTATCTATATTTAACAGTTGAGATTTATATCCAGCTAATTATGCATATTCTAACTTTTATTCTTGTATATATGTCACTGGAAATACATAGCATAACTACATTGTCTGCAGGAACAGCCGAAAGACCATATACCTAGGCAGAAACAACTGAGAAGCTTGAAAGTGTGGTTAGTATTTTCAGCTGGCTACTAGAAAAGCTGCCAGCACATACTTTCCCTTGAGTGTAAAAGCCCAGGAAGTGAAGCACTCTTATAGCTTGTGAGGGGGTAGCATAGTGGGGCCCGATGATGA
This sequence comes from Excalfactoria chinensis, assembly GCF_039878825.1. Classification (NCBI taxonomy): domain Eukaryota; kingdom Metazoa; phylum Chordata; class Aves; order Galliformes; family Phasianidae; genus Excalfactoria; species Excalfactoria chinensis. Next base: position 21,465,081 of record NC_092831.1, read on the forward strand.
AAATACACAGCCAACAGGGTGTATTTTGGACACGAAGTCACAATCATGCCATCTACCATTACCATAGTGAGAAAACAGCTTGGGAAAAATCTTTGGCTGAAGCAGCAGGAGGACAGATAGTTCCCCTGGGCAAAGAATGGAGCAGAATATAATTCTAGAAATATCTGAGAGGGAAAATTTATCTACCATTCATTTAACCCTTTAATAATCCATCATTTCAGACTGAAACATCCAAATAATGATTCATTGAGGCTCTAAACCTCATCTCCCAAATTAAACCCTTCTTGTCTGCAAGTTGTGGGTAAAACAATAAATATTAACAGTCTTCTGCTTTTTTCATTTGGTTGGTTGGTTGGCTTAGGGTTGTTGCTTTTTTAATATTCAACACTACTTTCACAGCTGCCTCACAAGAGAGTCAACTACTAAAGGAAAGCCTTCAAATTTCATGGAGCTCCTCACCAAGCAGTTTCTGTACAGAGGTGCAAAGAAAGCTATGAGCTATACTTAGCATTGTAAGCCGATTTCCTTGTGTCTTTCAGGGCTGCAGAAAGCCACCTGTCTGACTGGGGCAGGAAGCCGGAAAACAACTGTATGATTTACGCCCACTACTTTCCTATAAGCTGTGGGAGTGTAATCTTAACCACCACATTCTGTAAAAGATCCTGAGAACCACTTTATTTTATTTATTTATTTATTTATTTTCCCAGAAGGACATACTCTGAATAAAATATTTAATACACTTCCTGTCTCCACGTTCTCAGAGTCTGACATGGATAATATCTCTTTAAGAAACCAACTACTCTTTTTCATGCAACTCGAGAAATGCTAACTGAGTCAAGAATTCCTGTACTGTGGCAAGAAGCTAATTGTATAACCTCTACAAAAGTAGTCTGACCTAAATTTCAGTGATATTAGTGTAATTAGGCATCTGAATACTTTCCAAAATTTGACTCTTATTCTACAGTCATTCTTACTGTAGAACCCAGCATCAGCCCTGAAACAGTAAACCACGTCCCTGAAGCATCCATTTCTACCAAAGAATTTGTTTGTGCCATGTTGCTTGTAGTAGGTGATAATTCATTTTATAGACAGTTACTTAACTGAATGAAGAATTTATGAAGAGCAACAGCATTTAATAAGTGTGAAAAAAAAAAAAAAAACAAAAACAAAAAAACATATAAAGAGTTTCTTTATGAGAGGAAACACAGCAAACACAAAATATATATTTTTTTAAAATACATACTGCAAAGCATTTTCAGATCTGGAATATCACTCAAGATAAATACGTAACAGAAACTTCCCCAAATTCCAAACCTTTACAAAATGATAGGTCAAAGCAACATTCAAATCAGCATGCATGTTAGGGACTGACTCTGTGTTACATTTGATTGTGCACACAATATCTCTCACAGCTAATGCAAAAGAGTCCTTTTGCTATTCCCAACTCACCTTCTAGGCAGAATCCTCTCACATGGGTACAGAAAAGATCGAAATTTCACTACCTGATGAGAAGTGAAAGCTCACTCTTGAGTCTCTAAGAATGCTTACTGGAAAAGCACCACAGTTTTCTTTCTTTAAATGCATTAATGGGAAATCAGCAAAGTACATACTGACTGCAGAACTCACTTCCTAACAAATCAGATATCAGTTATGGAAAAACAGAAGAAAATGAAATACAAATGAAGAGGTGACACTGGAAGATTAATCTGATTATGTGATGGTCTATGTAGCTCTCTCAAGACCTAAGACCAATTTCTTTACATACAGCTCACTCTTTCAAAGAGGTGCACAAGGTTTTACAATGAAATGCATTTGTTATAGGAGCATGACAAAGCCTTCTTCCCAGCACTATGCAACCCTAATGTCTACCTCTGATCTTCTGTGGTTTCAGAAGACTTCATATTTGCCCTGAAATTAGAAAGAGCAAAGGAACTGCCTGTAATCAGTATCATTCTGCACTTCAGTCAACGTCTAGTGACAGGAACTGCTTTAACTACTTCAGATCCTGGGAAAATGTTAAGCTTTTATTCCCAGATCAACCAGAAAACTTTGCAAAGTTATGTTCTCACTTTCCTTGTTCAACTATGCAAGGACAGCTCCTCACTTTAAAAAATCCATGTACCCTTTGTCATTTGTGGTCTGCAAACTACTGCAAAAAATAGAGTTCTTCAGAAGCAGCTTTTCTCAGACATAAACCTACCCAAATCCTATTAACTGCAAGGAGATTCAACACACGATGGTTTTAAACCTAGTTTAAACACTAGTCATCCTTAACATTTCACAGCAGTTTCAGCTATATCGTCTCTTATCTCTTCTGATTTTCCACTTAGGGCCTTTCCTTAGCTCATTTTACCCCCAGTACCATGTGTTTTCAGTAATCATTCATAGTCAGATAGTGTTTCATTCAATGCCTATGCTCTACCTCACCAGCACAGCTAGGCATAAGCTGCCATTGCAGCACAACTGGTCCCAGCTGGCTTGTGCTGGGCTCCCTTGGAGATACTTTCTGCTCACAGAGCTGGCTGGCCGTGAGCACACTTGCAGCCTTCATGACAAGCTGCAGCTGTTGCTTCGCAGCATGCAGCCTGGCAGGCACAGTGATTCCAGTCCTCAGGAGACACGAGCATCTCCAGCACTTCTGCAGTGTTGTTACCTGAAAAGTCATACCCAGAAACACACAGTTTCTTGGTGCCAGAGAGCTGATATTATTGGTGAAGGAGGACAAAGCTACAACCTCTTAGTTTACTAACATGAGTCTGAATTCTGCTAATTAGATAATCTCGGGTGTAAAGTTTCAATTCAATAAGACTTTAAAAGGGTATATGTATGTAGCCTCTTTTTTACTCTCTCCGTGTCTCATCCCTGTGCAGATAAGTGTTCAAACAGCATCCCCCAGCACAACCTGATAGTCTGTTTCCTCCTTTCATCACCATGTGCAGCGATGGAAAGTTGCTTCATCCAGCCCAAGATAACTGTATTTTTATTTCCTGAGTGTGCGGTATTTAACTCCTACAGCATTTTGCATACCAGGTATAAGGATCTCACAGGAGAAGGTCAGATGTGTGGGAGCTCACAGTTATTTCTTTGCTGACAGCAGGATTTATGCATGGGGGAAAATGATAACTGCTGTGTCTATCTTATCATGAGCAGCTTTGCCAGGGAGGAACAAAACGACTATGCTAGTAGTAACACGACAAAATGGGGGTGTCTGTCACATCCCCCAAACTAGCTTCTTCTTTAATAAATTTTTGGCCAGTTGTCAGGGTCTCACATGGCAGCTCAGATGTGCGTTCTCTCTCCCTCTCTCGTTTGTTTCTACCTATGAACTACATTTTATTTATTTATTTATTTATTTTTTTGAGGCAGGGAAGCTAAGTTAACAAAAATATTGCTTGTTTCTTTGCTGCTAATCAATGAGTCCTCTACTGAACAGAGGTTCTCTGTCACATAGCCTTTTCCTATATCCTCTTCACTGGCAGAATCTGCTCATGGTTCAGGTTTCTCACCTGAGCGCTGTGGCCCAAGAAGTGCTTGTCATGCTACAGGTTTTCCTCACTGGCAGTTTCCTGACTATGATTTAGCACATTGTATTTTCTCTGAGAATGGACCAGAATTCACTTTTTATCCTAGCAAATGGTACTGCCACATTATAATGGTGCTGATTGCTGGAAAAATGCAAATAAACTCACACTGATAATACCCATTGATTGGAGGAAGACATGCACATAACACAAGTCCCCATAGATTTAATAACTACAGAGAACAGATTTTTTTATAAAAACTATATAGGAAAAAAAAAAAAGACATATAGTAATGTGATAGAAAAGGATGTTCCTTGTGTTCATTAGACCTCATATTTCTTCTTCTCATCTATGTTTTATGCTCTCAGCACTAAGTCTTCATTAAGTTACATGGATTGCTTATGGAGGTCAGGTCACACGTTATCACTGTAAATAGCTGTGCTTAAACAGCAGTCAGTGGTCATAGCTAATGGGCATACTATAAAATAGTAGGATGTGCGATGAAAATGTAGCTGCAATATTTTTTTTTTACTTTAAAAGCACATTTCCAGCACTGAGGATCTAATTCTGTATCTTCAGTTCTAAGTAAATCTTTGCCATTCCAAAGATCAAGCACTTAATACTCACAAACTGCCTTTCAAAATATTAGGATTAGGAGTTAAGCAAATACAGTTCACACACTCTCATACAAATGTCCACGTTTCTCCAAAGCTCCTCCTTTGATGTTCATAACCAAGTGGGGTTTTTGACCGTCTTTTTTTTTTTTTTTCTTTTTGTTAAAATTATGTGCAGTAAGCTTCATCTTTTTAATCCACCCTGGCTAAAGGAGGGAGGGAACAACCTATAACTTGAACTACTTTCTGTTTTCTGTCTTGCAAACATGAGAGCCTGGTTTCTGCAAGGATGTATTTTGGAGAAAAAAATATTTTTTACTCTATAATTCACAGGTAAAGGCCTCGGTTTCTGTTGCAAAGCTGTATAAGGTATAAGCTTGAATTTGTACATGCATGATAAACATGCTAAGGGCAGCTGAAAATGCAAACTCAACTTAAAAAGCATTATGGAGAACACACCACCTGCAGCTAGTACTGGGAATACACCACCAAAACATACAATATCTAAAAAAACATAAGCCATTTGATCAATTTAAGGAGTCCCAAATGGTCCTTAATTTCTGTACTGAAGTACAAGTTTTGTACAGTCCTTTGCAAAATGCTTTGATTTACAGACAGTGCAATAGAAAGTATAATCAACAGTACAGTGAAGTAAATTTACTTCTGAATCTCTCTGTGAATCTGGAATACATACATTAGTTCTAATACTTTGTTTTGCACTTAAATAATCAGTAAGTCCCACATCAAGACATTAGGCCTTCTCCAAGATAAAGAAAAGCTAGGAAAATTATTCATAAATGTTTGCTTGAATTCTAAATTGCTTTTCTATTCAAATGTGTTCACACCCCTTTTGGTGATTAATCCATGAACATTTGTGCTAATGGACATCTGCCCACACAAATGTTTGGCTCTTCACTAAGTGACAACTTATTTTATTTGCAAATAAGGCATTCGTGCCCCAACAGGGCATTCACCATCATCCAGTCAAACAGTAGGAACAGTGCCATGTGATTTATGTTACTAATCTTATACAATGAATTACGAATAGGCAAAGATAAGAGTGGGATTAACAGTTGAGGAATACCATGTGACTATAAAAGTGCTCTGGTTTGGCACTATAAACATCATATATATATATATATATATATATATAAATCTTTTTCCCTTTTCAAGACAGCCTAATATATAAATATGTATAATTTTCTCAATTTTCCATAATATTTATTAGGCTGCTGTGGAAATGGAAAAAAAAACTGTAACAAATTAAAATGTTTCGGTAAGTAGTACAACCTGTTATAGCTGTACTTTGATGGCCTGCTTTCAGGCTGGTCTAAAACTTGTTCAGTTGAATTTTTGAGAGAGAAATACAGGGGAAAGAAGACACTTCTGAAAGACACGTACAAAGCAAGAGGCTGAAGAATTTATATAATTAGGTGCACACAGTACCAACTTGTAGGCACTCAGGTACACTACTGAAATGCTGAAATAAAACTTCCAAGCTATTAATAGTTCCTGTTGTGTTCAAAAAGGCAGCCAAAAGCCAACATGCATTTTGGACCCTTGACCTCTGAAGTAGGCTGGAGGTTTTATTAAACATTTTTTTCAGGCTTGGCAATGGGAGACATTCGTTTCCTTAGCTGCTGAGTATTTGGTTGGCATTCTCAGATATTTAACCAGTAGCTTTAGGAAAGTAGTCTATCTATCACTTTCATTGAGATTTCATCAAAGAATTTTCAACTTTAACTCTGAGTTTATTGGACATCTTGTAAGAGCATCCAGCAAGAAGAGTTTTAAAATTTAAAATTTTCAGTGACCAGATGCTAAGAAGAAATTTCTCTCTTTCCTGATACATATTTCCGCAAGTTTACAAACCTAAACAGTTGCCTTATAAATAGTCCAGCACTGTTTAATTGCACTCTTGATTGATTTCAGATGTTAGGGAAGGCCAGGCCTAATCACTACTTGGACAGGTAACCTGTCTGATGGAGAACAGGTTGTGATGATTCAGAACAGGGAACTTGCATTGGGGCTGTCTCTCAGTGAGAACAGGTGAGCAATATGTTCTATTTTGCAATCTTGACAGTGTAGTCTACTGCTCCTGCTGTACTCTTTGTTATCATTAGAACATTAGCTGTCAATCCTGAATAAAACCTCCAATGAGAAATTACAGCAGGTTTAATTCTGCTCATGTTAAAATAGTTAACCAGACTTGTGTGGGAGCAAGATGAAGTTAAAAGCCTAACAGCTTCTGCTTAATTCTGTTTTGGTAGCTAAACTTTACTTTTTGTCTGGAGTTACTGGGTAGTGTTAAATTCCTTTTAAGCAGCTCTTTTTTCTATCACAGTTGTGTGATCATAGATGAAGTTGTCTGTTGGCCACATATAGTACATTAGTAGTTCTGGGCTTACCATTACTGCTTCTCTTGTCTGCATATAGACATAATATTCTGTCTACAGTAGCACTGTTAGCTTGATTTCAGTTGGGATTAAAAAAAAAAGACACAAAGGGAAACTAGGAGAAAGCAAAAGAAACTGCCATTCAGCCATCCCAAACTTGCCAGTAGCACGTCAAATGTATTCAATAGCAAGGTTAGTAGACTTCTGTATAGTCTCACTTCTGCTCTCTGGAGCCATTTTCTGTATGTTCCTATTTTGTATCTAGTTTACAGTAATACCCACTAACTGCTAGTATTAAAGAGTGTAACAAGCAAGATAGGTCTCTGGTGTAACCCATCATGTTCACTCTTGTATTATGTTACTTCCCTCAATGAGACTTGGACAAGTAGCTTTCTCCCTTCTTCCTGTTACGCCAACCTTCATTTTAGTGGGAGCTCTTTGTAAACCATTCCTTCCTGTTCACTGCACAAATTCAGCATTGTAAAGTCTGCAATGAAGAACAAGGACAGAGCAAACCACTGCTGCACGCCCCCTGTTAATCCCATTCTCTTGTTCATTAAAAGCTCCTATTGACTTTGAAACAGTTCCACCGGGCTTTGTGATGACAGATATTCGCCCAAAGACAACTTGGCTGAATTTTGTTTTCAAACATCAAAGAATATTTTGCTTGTACATGCAGTTCAGAGAGAATTATTGATAAAGTTGAAGTGGGATTAACAAAAGTGCTGCCAGAGACATGGCTGCATGCTCTGAACCTGTGATGTATCATGAAGCATTGGATTTTGCATCTGACCTTCAGGGCTTCCCATACCATTATGAATCTGAGACACATTCATATTGTACAGTTAGTTTTCAACTTCCTACCATTTTTAGGCTTTTCAATTTTGCACAGCAATTTTTGCATGTAACTTTTAATAAAAAACTTCAGGCTGAATATGCTCATCACAGTCAAAAAAGAGAAATTTAAGACTTTGTAACTTGTAAAAACAAGCATTATTCTTACATACATCTTTCTAACATTGTATATAAGGTTTTATGAAGTGTTTAAAACAGTTAAATCTGGAAAACTGGTATGGAAATGCTTGGAAGGGAATACTAAAACCAAATATTCTTTGGAGCAGATATTCTATGGGAGCAGAGAGGAGGGGACCATAATCCAGCCTTTGCTATTTTTAGCCACTTTAAGGGAAGTAGGCTAAAGAATTGCTATGCCTCTGATTTATAATCAGGTTAAATGACAACAGCTCTTTGTTCTTTCCACTGGGCGCTTCACCCTTTCATCCTAATGCACACAGGCCTTTGGCCTGGGATGCCCGTTTTTAGTCCCCTTCAGAATATGACTGCAAAGAGAATCTTAAGCCCTTTTTTCATCAGAATAATGTCATTATCAGAAATCTTGTGTGACCTTTGTGGCATCCAGCTATTCTGTCAATATCTGCAGCCATTAGCAAGCTGCTAAAAGGATTTTGCACATGATAACGGATGTCAAAGTGAGTCCTTTTTCTTCAGGACTTTTATTCTTGAATCAATTTTTACTTCAAGACTGTGCAGAACAAGGTCAATATATTTATCACTGAATGATGAAGTGAAAAATGCCATGATAGCTTTATACACTAACTTCTCTAATCAGAGATGGTATCTATGAGTAAAGATATATATATTATACATAGTATAAAAATAAATATAGATACTGTATGTATGTCTAGCTACATGTAACATATGTATACGTTTGTTCTATTTATTCATTATGTATTATAATTATGTATATTTCATTTTTTTTATTAATTTGTTTACTTACATTTAATTTATTTCACTATATGTAACACAATTAAAAGTAGAATAAGTCTCTGCCTCATGTCATATCAGAGGGCTTTCATCCTTTCACCTCCTCTGCCAGAAGCACACTGCACAACCCAGACCCAGCACAGCAGTCATGAAGAAGTCTTTTCTATTGACACATCTGAGTGCAGGCATTGTAACAGCAGGACCAAATCCACAGAAGTACTTCCCTACTTCTTTTCTGATTCTGTCCCTTCTGTGCTGCAGTGAGTGGTGTTTCACTGAGACGTTGCTGGGTTTATTTTCCCAGCCCCGCTCCTGGGTTTGCAGACTTAAGCAGAAAGATGACCCAGCAAACAATTCATAAATACCAGTCACTTTGCAGGACAGAAGCAGTTTCCACCTCTGCCACAGCTGCTGCATAAGCCCAACAGCTCCTAGACTGGAATCTACCTTCTCTGTCCTGGCACTGCATTGCTTTGATCCCTTTGGACAATAACTGAGCTCAAGGGCCCCAAAAAAACCCAAGTCACAGAGCTTAAACTTTTTATCACAACCATCCAGAGGAAAGTCTCTAATTTCTCAGCACCTACACAAATGTACTGTGAAGTAGCCACTGTGACATGGAGAAGAAGTTTTGCCTCAGGAAAAATTAGTGAGAAGATTGCAGAATATCTCTAGGCACCCAGAAGATGCCTGTAATAATATTTCCTTGGAGAACAACGTAAGCCATTCCTCCCCGTAATGAATTAAGTTCCAGATAAGGTGTTGTCATAATGAACTCTCATCAAGGTGAGTAAACACTGTCCAGACTTAAAGGAGTACAGATTACAATACTCAGTAACAAAGTTATATCACAGAGTGCTCTGGAGGAATGGATAGAGATGTTGCAAATTTAACTCCTCATTCCTTATCTGCTTTGAAAAGACTGATAAATGTAATTAAGTTTGCACATATTGGTTCTAAGGTCATGACTCGAGTAGAGAATTATCTTGAATGGACCTACTGCCTGAGATAATTAGGAAATGAAAAGTATCATACAACACAGATGACTTGTGTTCCATGGCAAAGGAATAATCAAAGTGCTCAATTCATGGGCACTGTGGCATGGGATCTGTTTAACAGTGCACCACAAAACAGGTACTAGGAAATATATTAATAACTGAGGAATTTTACTTCAAAATAATTTCTGCTGCATGATCTGAGTGAACAAATGAATCTATAGAGCGCTTAACATACGTATTTGTTACTTAAGCACACTAGACAGATATTTCAAACAATGCTCAGTGGATACCAGTTTTAGTATATTCTTTATAGATTATTTTGTGATCACCGTACCAGCTACTTGTAAGGAAAACATGTTGCGATGTGAAAAACAACTGTTTTCTTTCTTTTCCCTTTATCATCCTCCCAAGAAGAAGATGCATACTTTCTGGAGCTATTTGCTTTGAAAGGTTTTCATTTAATAGATTTGCTTTTGCTTTAGCATTACAGAAGCATGGACAGGTTTGTTTAGTCCTTCCATATTTCTTCTGACAGAGGCATTAAAAAATTCACTGTGTACTTGAAGCAGCAAACTGGAGGTTTATAGCATGGGACAGATCATTTCCATAGAAATTTTTCTTTCAACCATTATTTCTTCTACACTAAGACAAGTTGCTTGACATCATCTTTGTCTCTTAAACTTGAGGGGAGAATTTTTGGTTTTTAATATGTCAAACCATAAGGATTTGGACTAAATATAATTTTTTTTTTCTAAGTTTATTGGAAGTTTTTGATTGCCTCGGTCTTAAAGACTATTGTCCAGTTCACAAAAAGAGTGAACAAAGGTGTTTTGATTATATCCAATTTGAGAAGTACATTATTTATTTATTTATTTATTTTTGCCTCAGGAGATGTAAAATTTGATCTGAAATTGACTTTCTACTGACATTTATGGAAACAACATGGTAAGACTCAAAATGTCATGGAGGAGAACACAATTCACATTATGTTTGTCCATGTTTCTGAACCTTTTTAATTTTTATTCAACCAGTTGTAATGCCAATGCTGTCTGCATTGCTGAAAGCCAGAGTCCACAGAAACGTCAGCTTTGCTTCCCTACATCTTATGCATTAGTCACCCCTTGTCAGGCCCTAGGCTCAGGAGGCCCAGGTTGCTATCATCTTGCAGTTTTTGATCCATGGTTTGTGGATTTTTTTTTAATTATTATTTTTTTTTAAGCCAAAAGGGGTAGGCATGAGAAGAATATGAGAGAAAAAGGTGAAATAGACAAATCAGGTTTGGGTACCTGTTCTTTAATGCATAGAACATCTTAGTTTGCCTTTCCAAGCCTGCAACTCCAGCCGAGAGAATTATTTATTCTATAGTTTTAGATGGTCACTGCAACAGTTTTCTAGTAGTTTTTATTAGAATCTGTGTATGCAGCTAGTGCACTAAGCAACCTGCTAAAGCAGTCTGCCTCTCTGCAAAACCTTTCAGTTGAGGTGTGGTCTGCTGTTAACCACAGCAGGTCTCTGGTTGGGACAGAGCAAAAGTAGAGTTTACCTTCGTGTAATCTTATACAAAGAGAGCAAACCAACGACAGGCTTTTTGCATTTCTGGGTGAAAGATGTTAAAGAAAGTGTCAGAAGTGCAGTTTACAGGCACAAGCCTCACTCACAGATGCGAAAACAAAAGACTAATAAGCTTCTTTCTTTTAGTTTTTTGGTAATGCCTCAAGTATCATTTCAGCAGACTACCCTACTCAAGCACCTCCATCAGAAAAAAAAAAAAACAAAAACAAAAAACAAAAACAAAAAAAAAGAACACACACAAAAAAAACCCCAAAATAACACAAAAGCCAGCTCTGTAGAAAGGAAATGGTAGGGCTTCTGCTTTTCTACCTCCGCTGTGAAAAATATACAGGGCTTCAACTGTCGCATGTGTTCCTACAGATAAAATACACTGCTGAATACGCACACAACCCCAAAACACTTCTCATTTACCACAGACCACAAACACCTCCTTCACCACTAAATGAGAAAGGAGCTTTACCATGTTATCTCCCCACTTTCCAGAGAAGCTTTTCCTTTTCTAACGTCTCACCCTTACTGTGTGCTCAACTTCATGTTTTCAACAGTGAATTCAGAACAAACTCTCAGTGATGCACAAAACATCACAGACACTGCCCAGCTACAAGTCCAACCCAGTTGTGAAGTTATCCTAACTGTAGAGGAGTTTCTTATTTCTGGCTGTACATTTGCTAGCTGTGATTCAGCTGGCAAACGATCAAAGGTCCATGAAATGGTATTCTGTTTAAAGATACTTGCGGAGATTCAAGTGCAGGGGACAAATTTCACCCTCCCAGCTTTCACACCAGTACTAAAGAATACGTGCGGACTGTTCTGCTCTGACAGATTATTCAAAACTGTACAAAAGTGGCTTCTATCCACAGGCAGCAAGACAATCCAAAGATGTTATATGCTGTTTCTGTGAGAAATATGGCAATAATACATCAGTTCTACCCATTCTAGCCAATTCCATTTTTGCAATGTGATATCATAATCCATTTAAATGAAGACAAGCACAGTCATCTAGAAAATCCATCTTGATGACACTAGTCCAAAATTAACTGTCCAACATCTATTTACCACACATTTATTTACCTCACAGAAACACTTTTTTTTTTTTTCTCTAGGCGCATAGTTCTTTTCATAATTACAGATATAACTTTCAGATGAAAACTTTGAATTGTAAAGTTCAAATTTGGAGATTAAATGTGAATGAAAGGGCTTAGGTAAAAGGTAAAATGTTCAACTGAAGAAAAAGTTATAAAGAATACTGCTTATCTAAAAATAAAAGGTTTTTAGAAAATTTCACTTCCAATAATTCCAGGTGAAATTTTCTTTACTGTGACAAATTAATTGCAGCAAGGGCTACTGTGAACACACTTTCTTACAGTAGCAGAGGAAGAACTTAGCTCCCTGCCTGAGCCAGAAATTTCAACATCTGCTAAGAATTAGTATTAGACAAGAGTTCTTCCTCTCTTTGAGAAACCATCTAACATAACTGCATATGAATATGCAAAAAAAATATATCCACTTCCAGTACATGGCAGATTCTGGGGCTGACTTACATTTTTCTACTGCAGCCCCGTTTTCATTAGTCAGCAAGGGAGCAGTTAGTCAGAAAAGAAGCCCTGCCTTGCAGCTGTGACAGTCTGCCACTATGAATCTATTGTGCCCAAGCCCACAGTCACAATTTCTTTCCCTCCATCTAGTATAAATATTTAGTAGTTTTAATGCCACTATTTCAACTGAATTGACTTGGGCTATTTAAATATTCACGTGTTTCCTTCCCCTGGTGTACTTTGAAGGAAATGACATATCTCCATCCTTTATCTACCTGTTTTTTAAATGACTAAACAACTAATTAGTAATATTTTTTATGGTAACTAGAGCAACAGCCCTGAATATCACTGTATTTGATAATTGTTACAATATCCTTGTCATTCAAAGCCCCTGATGGATTTCCTGGATGCTCCTCTTTTCATTTGATGAAAATAAAAACAGCTTGGGAGATTTCATTCTCTGTCAAGATCTAATAACATTCACCAATAGTGGGAACGTTGATCTGGAAACCTCTGCAAGGTTTTCTGATTTGCAGCAAGTTTTCAGGCTGATCAGTTCTCATGAGCTCAGCGTTTACTGTCAGGCTTTTAAAAAGTAATTCTAGAGTTGATGGACATAGGAGTATCGAAGGGACTGTTTATCTGTACAGAGAGGAAATGTTTTGCAATGTTTTGCTTGAGCTCTACTATTCTCAACATTTACTTTTTCTGTCCCACATGGTTGCTGAAAATAGTTGATATTAGTAATATTCTGTAAGTAGCATCCACAGTTGGAACATAATTTTAGAGGCTTTCAATTTGAGGATTTGAGGGTGATTTTGTTTGTTTGTTTGTTTGTTTACTTTTTCATGCATTTGTGGCCAAGCTGCTTCAAGAAGGAAGAGAAAATGAGAAATCTTTCATGATTTTGTTCTCATCTAAAAAGCACCCATGCAAAATAAATATAAAACTAAAAGCCATCCAAGTGAGTCCTGGCCACATGGCAAGCCAGTTGATGAGCTCAGGTGGAGCTTCTTGTAAAGGACTTTTATGGTCAGAGATAGGCATCAGTGAAAACCAAATTATTTACTTGAACAGCCACAGTTTATTCCAGTATGCATGACACTTATGCACCAGCTAGGGATGTTAATGCTTTCCCTTATCCCCCATCACTGCCTAAAAGCCACTCCCTGTGGAGGGTACTAGAAGAAGCCTTCTTACTTGCTCATACTTCAACTAACTGCTCTGCAAAGACACAGAAACAGAAGAAGGTACTTCAGAATATGGTTACTCTAAGGAACTGGGACAAAGTTCTGCCTTTTGATTCTGATCTTCAGCCAACGCTGGAATCAAAGTGCAGATTCATTGCATTGTTCAGTCTTTGTCCTGTCATTTTTATTCAGATTTTGTTGAGTACAAAACTTGGCTCACCAAGGAAAGAATTCCTTGTATTTGAAAATTGATCTGAAAATTCCTCTCCTGACAAAATGAAGCAATTCATCTGTTGCACAAAAGGTGTTCTGCAGTCCTAACCCAGACAAAACCTCTGTTGCTTAATCTTAATTAGATTATTTGCTTTAGCATCTGCTGCTGTCGTCATTTCATTTACAGTGTTTGCATTTGGTAAAAAGATCTTTTTCACCTTGCAAAGCAACAAAACATCTGTATGCACTGAATGTAATTGTAGAGAGTATACTTGTATTTTTAGTACATACTATTCCTTGAGCTGTGCTTGGGTAACCTGGTAAGCTTCATTTACTCGTGTCTGCATGACCGTGATGCACAGCACAGGAGGACTTGTAATGTGATAAAAGAGTTGTGAAACCTTGCGTTTTCTTGTAGAAATAGAAAAAAAATAAAAATAAAAATCTGTCTCAACACCACAAAAAAAGACTATTTTGTAGGCTATAATGCATCTTTAAAATAAACACTAAATAAGGAGTGGGACCATGGTCCGTTGTAAGTGCACTGAAAATTTGAGTTGGTGAATATTTAGAACTTAACAACTGTTTCCTGTTATTCTCTTGAGTTATTTTCAACCCTTTTTAGACTCAGTCAGCTGCTGAGATGTCTCCTTCATGCAAGACTTCAGGTTTTCATCAACTTCTTACAGTTTAGCAGCATTCAGTGGAAAAAAGTCTGAGAGCTGAACACCAGAGGAACAAAATAGTCTGATAGGAAAAGAGGTTATCCTGGAAATTATATTACCTGTAGGACTTTCAAAGACATAATCTGCTGATCATGATGGAGAAGAAAACACAAGAAAGGCATCTTTACTGTACCCGAATCAAGTTGGTAAGATTAATGAGAAAGTGGTTTTGGAGAATGTGATGGAGAAAACTTTGAAATGAAACAACAGTGAAAACCCTTGGTTTCCACAATAGTTCAGTGTTATTTCTGCTGCAGTTGCTCTTGACAGTGTGGTACTGGCAAGTAACACAAGCACACAGGCTTGTGTGATCTAAATCCTCAGCAATAACAACAGCCTTGTCAGTACAAAATACCTTCTACTCCTGGCTCTCTTCTGCATTTATTATTTTGCAGACAAACTATAGCTCTTCCTTTCTAAATGCTTCTAGGAAAGACAGAAGTTGAGTAGCAAGGTAGAGATCTTGAATTGCCCAAGACTGAAAAAAATGTCAGGTAAATCTCATCTGCCTATTGCTTAAATAGACATTCTAGAAGTTAACTGATAAAAACCTGCTGCTATGGGTAAGAACCATAAGAAGTATTATCTGCATGTGCCACAAGCACCATTTTACTGCTGCTGCTAAGCAGCCATGCAGGATCTCACGTTCAGGACACCTGGAGAGGCTGGTGGATGGGTTTTTGCTGACTACTAAGATCATTTTTAATGAAATTTTACAAAACACATAATACTTAAAGTACTACAGGTTTCCTAAGTAAATGTGCTGCATTAATACATATTTGAACTACTAATTGCAAAATGAAAGGAGGAGATGTTAAATAGATAAATCTTAAATAAAAAATATAAAAGTTTGAAGGGCTCCTTAGATGACAATTTTTCACCTGAAAATGCTTTGCATTTTGGAAAGGACATACAAGATCATGTAGTCCAACCATCCTCCCACTACCCCTGCTACCACAAGCTACAAAACCATATCCTGTAGCTCCTCATCCAGACATACTCAGCCAGTCACAATGAGCTGGCACACAGTGCTGTAATTTCTATGAATTTTTTCCTCTTTTTTATATCTGAATGAGATCTGTTTATCACAAAGTGTTGACTACAAAACTTTGTGCCAAAAGATGTCAACTGAAAAAAAACACACAAAATTTCAAGTATACTAGCTTTTCTTTAAAAAAAAACAACAAACAAACAAAAAAAAACAAACAAAAAAAACCACCTTAATATTACAATCCTAATCCAAGATTGTGTAACCAAATAATGGCTGTGCTAATAAAGAGCTCCACAGATCAGGGCAGTGTCACCAGGGCTCCTCTGACATTTCACATGGAGTTCAGCTATCTGCTTCAGCTGCACAGGGAGTCTTTCCAAATTAGAGGTTTACAGAACGGAAGAAACATGTTACTACAGTGATTCCTTGGTCATGTAGCACCATCTTACTCTCATGACAGTTTTTGCTGATTATTCTTCCAACATATACGTGGTTCATATTCCAATAAATACGTGGTTAGAATATTTGGTTAGTGCTCTTTACTATGGGTTTTGCGGGTCTTATTTCAGTATTTGCTACTAACAATCAACAAGTAAAATGAAGCTTTCACTGGACAGAAAATGCTTCTGAGAATACTAAAAATGCTGCTGCTGCTTCTTTATATTTAACACTTTAATTATATATCGGTAATAAAGATGTCTGAAAGCCTAGATTACTGAGAAGACATTACTGTAGATGATAAAAAGTAGAAAAAAAAAAAAAGAAAAAAAAAAAAAAGAAAAAAAAAAGCTCCAGGAAAGAATATCTCTGTGGAAGCTTTTACTGTAGATGCCCAGTTTCCACAGTAGTAAATGTAGGATAAAAGCTTAGATATGCAATGTTTCAGATCTGGTTGACAAAATAAATAAATAAATAAAATAATCTGAGCAATTTAATAAGGACTCAGGTTCAACATCCCCAGGAGAATATGAGTCAACACATGTGAAAAGTTCACAGAGATGAATTACAGATGTAGAAAGAGATAATAGAACAAAAGTGTTTTGAAATAAATGTTTTGCTGACAATTGGGGAAATAAAACCACTCTCGTTTACTAGAGGAAAAGGTGAAGGAAACAGCCAGGAACAGATAAGGAAGGTAGAAAATTAGAGAATAAGTTTCAAGAATCAATGCTATGCTTAAGCAAAGGCTTTAGAGGGAGCAAGCAGGGTACATCCTTATGGAAGAGAGCGGTAAGTCAAGACAGTGATTCAATTTTGCCAGTACTTTTGCAAGAAAGTAAAGAAAATTAAAAATCAGAGATAATGCAGAAAACACCAAAGTCACAGTGGCTAAGAAGTTATTCTCTTAGCATACCATAATTGTCCTTAGGACAGGGAAGGAAATATTGTAAATCAGAAGTCTAGCACAAATATTTCAGCACATCTCCATTATGCATCTTTGGTAGCAAATGTGAAGAATGAAACCTTTTAAAAACACCATGGAAAAACACCCTGTTTTCCAAGATTCTGGAGGACACTCACAGTTCCCCACACAGAAAGCTCTAAACACAGTCATCCTTTACAAAAACCTGACAGGCAGGCTCTCAAGCTGACCAAACAACTTTAAGTCCTAAAATTCTGTTTTTTGCTTTGAAAAAAAAAAGCCAATGTACCGTAAGCACATGACACCATTTACTACTGTGAGAACTCCAAACTGAAAAGTAAACCAACTTGTACTTCTATGTTATTAGTCATTTTCTGACAGACTGGTTAGTGACGTTCCTGTCATTAATACATCTGAATGCTCACCTCACCAGCTGTGCTTATTCGCCATTTTCTGAACTTTCATTTCTAAATTAAAACTGTGAAATGATCAAGCTCTAACAAGTCACTTTCCTAATCAAAATTTGAGAAGAAATCATTTCCTAAACTTAGTTTATATAAACTCCTCTCTCGGCTGAGGTGCAGCACTGCTGAAGGTTTGGCAGTGCAAGTTATGTCGCGCTGAATTACTGAAACAGCTGAGGCTCATCGTTTTGTTTTTTGTGGTTTGTGTGTGCAAGTTGGGTTTAGTTTCAGGTATCAGATCCCCGTAGATTTCCTGCTAAATATTTATTTGCTTAGCTGAGTTTCTTGCTAAACACATTTGACATTTATGGGCTTCGAGGCACTGTATGATGTAAATTACCCAAATTTTTTTAAAGATTATAAAATATGTTTTGAATTTCTGTGGTGCTGATCTGCAGACTCTGCAGAATCGCAATACACATTTCAAAAACAAGATAAGCAGATAAGCTTGCGACAGGAATGATAACTGCCATTTGCTGGACCAGAAGACAGCTGTAGTGTTCTCTATTTTACAAGAAAACAATCTCTGGGAGGGGTGTCTAAATTCCAAGATCTTTGTCTCCAGACACTTCACTACAGTAAATTTCAAACCATCATCCCCTCAAATAAATAAGTAACTACAATTTTAGAAGTTTTGTTATGTTTGTTTGCAACTACAAGGAAAAAACAAAACAAAACAAAAAAAAACCACTTGGTTTAAGTCTCTCAGCATGAAGGATGACAAATGATCTCAAATAATACTTATAATACTTACTCCATCTTTAGAATTTATTTACAACAAGTCAGTGCCCCCAAGATGAAGCAAAGGCACTTAATGTGGCAGATCATGATGTAGGAGAAGCAATAAAAAGGGAAACACAGCTTGAACTGTAATATTGCTGGGTAACTTACATCTCCCCGCTGAAGGCAGCAGAGTTGCAGTTACCGAACTGCTAATCTGTTCTACTGTTTTTTAATCAGATGTTGGCATTATCTGCCACTAATTGCTTTTTCATTTCCACTTGTAATTATTCCATTGCATGTTTGCAGTGAGAAGCTGAAAATGAAGCAGATCACCAAGAAAGAATTAATTGTTAATGAATAATCATCAGTAGGAAGCCAATTTCATTATCTTCAAAGAGGTAGCCAGAGATTAACTACTAACTGGTGTTCTCCTACTTTCAGTGCATGACTGTAAAGTAATCACAAATAATCACACCCTCCAATTTCATCAATTATTTTCTATTATGTGAATTGATACCCATTTTTGTCTTTGTTGTTTAATGTTAATGGTGGTATTCAAGCTGGGGTGTGCTAATTGGAAGGTGTTGAATTCAGTGGGCTTTGGGCCTAATTATTGGAGCATCTTTTACATTAGCATATGATCCTATGAGGGCTACATAGGGGTAGTTACTAAATTTACAAGATATAAATGATTTATCTTTGTTTAGAAATTTTAGACAGTTTCTGAAAATAGAATGGTATATGCAAAGCTACTTTCTCAGCAATTCAGGCACGTAGGTCCATGTTAAAAACATGCTATCTAATAATTGTTTACTGAGGAATTCTCCTTAAATCAACATGCTGAAAACAAAGGCTGTTTGCAGTTTAAACAATGAGTTTGACTGTGTCAAGGTCTAAAAGAAATTAAATAAAGAACCTGTTATATACTACCCAGAAGTTTTATAGAAAAATCCCATCTGCCTCATCATTATTGCATACATTGTTAGAATTACTAATTCTAAACTTTCCATTCAGCTTTGCTACTGGTTTATTTCTGAAGACCTCAGTGATGCCAAGTCTAATTTTAAAGAATAGCTTGCCTAATGATTTTAGATGCATTCTACTACAGTTTGTACCAATTTGTATTGAACTGCTATCAAAGAAGTAATGCCAGCTGAGGAATAAATTCTATCACTATGTATTACTACACTCTTTGAAGCCTATAAGCTTCTGCACATGAGAATATCTGATAAAAAGAAATGAAAATACTGCCTGCATTTTCTTTGGCTATGTACTTCTCCATTAAAATCTCCCTAAACTTCCACCAAGGGAACAGTTGTCAATTCTTAGTTCAGTTTGGATGGAATTAAGACAGGATGGCTTTTAGCCACAATTTCATTTTTTCCCAGGGCCATGGGGATGTAAGACAACCCTACTACTTGCATTTGAAAGATCAAATACATCAAAAATAGTTTTACTCATGGCTCTCCTTAGCAGATTTTTTTTTTTATTTTTTTTTTTTTTAAGTGAGAAGAATGAGAATTCATCAGTACTCTGAAAACCTACAGAAAGGAAGCTGAACACTCAGTGAATTACAGATTTTCTACAAAAGGAAGAATGGAATTTTAAAGCAATCTTTTGCACTCCTAACTGACAGCATCACAGAAACAATGCTGGGTATGGTCAGCCATGGTTTCTTACAATCATCATAATTAACATAGAAGTAGGACATTTGTGCAGTTGAGAAGAAAAAATAAGGCCTAACCAGACAAAAGATACAACCTGATGGAGATTTAGGAAACTGTTAAGATAGATTCTGACACATACAACTTCTTAAAAGAAAGTGGGTGATAGTCATATCAACTCTATTAAAAATCTCACTGCAGCCACCACGATCTGTTAATAACCAACCTAAGCCACTTTTGTAAAATAGAAGTATGTTTCTTCTTTCTTGTACATTACATTCAAATGCTTTCTGACAGAGCTTGAAATTTTTAGCCAAAACAGTCAAAAGCAACCAAGGCAATTCAATCTTTAAGGCAAAATCCTCTTTCCCATCTATCACGACAATGTATGATGTGCTGATGTCACTGTTGCAGCAAAATATTCTTCAAACTGCATGCTTGCATTCAGAGCAGAGTGGCTTCTGTTACATTTCTTTTTTTGGCACAGAATCTGACAATCTATTAAATAAATATTAATCCCTTGCTGCCTTCAAAGCTGTCTCTGCCATATTAGGATTTTAAATATCTTCATTAATTGCTTAACTACCTTTTCCTAAATTCCCCATGGGGTCCTTTGATACTAGTCACTCTAATGTGTTACCATGTGATTCATGGTCTCATTCTGCTGTAATAAAAAATGTATTTTTAGCAGATTATTTTTACAAATTTATTTGTCAAAATGAAAATCTGTATTTACAGACTCCAAAAGGAGGCAGACCTGGAAAGAGTCACTAAAATGTCATCACTACTGTATTTCTAAAAGGGTAGAAAGCAGTTCTGTATTAGTTTGTATTTGTAGAAAACATTTGTGATTAGAACAATTCTATGTATAAATATCATCAGTCTATAAGCCAAATAGAACACATTAATGTGAAAGTGGCAAAAGAAATGTTAATAACTGAAATATCTGTGGTTTAATTATTGTATGAGGTGACTATTCACAATAAAAGTTTTTAAGTGACACTGAGGAAGTGCTGGTCCAAAACTATGGCACAGAGGATTACTTAAAGCTATGCTTTTATACATAGGCCAAGATTCTAGTTACCCAGCTACCAAAATTAGTAGAGGATCCCCTTATGTTTCTTTTTCAATTGCTGCTTGTCACAGGGTGAATAAATAGATGAAAAGACAGCAACAATGCAGAACTCCTCTTTATGTTCAAAATGTGATGATGTTACATTTATGGCAAAGCTCTCAAACTTGATGTGGTTACATAGCAGGAGAACAGAGGGGACATGCACAAAGTGAAATGGCAATCTGAAAAACATAGCTGTGCTTTGTGATACTCCTGAAATGTAACAGGAGAATCAGTGAAATAATTTTGGTCAAAAGCACCAAAAACGTTATGTTTATTTATGTATTCATTTGTATTTTTTATGCAAAGGTCTAATGAATTCACCATTCATGTTTACTACAGTAATGAACTGGCCTATCTCCTCTAATCCGTGCTAGCTACCACATCATGCACATTTTTTCATAAGATACTTCATGTTGTAATAAACACAATATTTTATAACCAGAGGTTGTGTTACTTGTTTTGTCACTGTCTCTACTGTTTAATCATCCTGTTTAGGAGGAACAAAAGATCTGATAAAGCATCTCCTGGCTCCCCTAATTAGAGATCTGGGTTCAGTGATGAGAATATTGATCTAATTATCTATGCATATTCTTTTGTAATTGACCAATACAAACTGTTTTCCAAGACCATTTTAGATTTTTTTGCTATGTCTTATTCTGTGAAGTTTTTGTCATTCTACAGACTCTGACGAGACTGTAAGAAATAGCACTGGATTCTTCTCTAAGTTAAGAAAGTTGGCTAAGTGTTCACCTGTTGTTGGACTTGCTCCTGTGAACTTTCCAGCATTTATTTCTGACCTTTCTTGTATTAAAAGAGGCATTCTAATTTGTATTGCTAATAGCTAGCTGTCACACTTAGCTTGATGTATCATACTCATAGATTATACAGCAGGATTGGGTTTCCCTTGAGTTTAGTTTGAATTGAAGCTTGAAGCTTATATGAGAACACTTTGACTGTAGCTCTCTTTGAAGTAAAGGTGATGCCTTTATACAAAGAAAAGTGTTTTAAGAAAATGACATATTGATGGCACAGTAGGAGATAATAAGGATGCCATCCTTTTGTTGCAAAGATTCATAGCCAAAGGGTCCTCAAGACTGGCTAATTTTATTGCTTCCAGTCAGGAAATGCTGATCAAGAATTCAGAGGTAGATCCAAAGTCCAGCGCTAGCTAGATTTTTTTGTTTCAAGAAAACAACTTTTTCTTTTGGTTCAGGCTCTCATCTCACATGTGTTACTCTGTGTCACAACCAGACTGGACTACTGCAGTGATCCTCCATGTAGCAATATCCCTTATTACTGATCTCAAATTTTCATAGAGTAAAACATAATTTTTCCCACCTTTCTAGCTTATTTTTCTGCAAGAGGTATTTTACAGAAACTCTGAAAAAATCTCTGGTATACATTTGATTTCTGGAAATAAAATAATTAATCAGATTACTAATCACAATAGACCTAATGTCCCATTTTATAACTGGAATTAAGTACTTGAATGGAGAGCCTCTCTTCTTAGAAAACCTTGTGCAACTGTAAATTGATGTAACATTTTATGGAAATTCTAGCTGATTCCTTCATGATTGTATTAGGAGGGAGGAAATTTTGTAAATGTGGTACATGATGTAGAAGGATCTGCAGTCTGCCTCTAGAATTCAGCAATAGAAAACCATTAGATCAAGCACCCTTAAAAACTGTGGCATTGGAACACAAAGTATCCTTATCTTTGCCATTATCAGCAAACAAAGGAAAAGTGCTTCCTTTAAACAATAAACAAAATGAGAATAAAGCTTCCATGGGGGTAATTCAGATTTCCAAAAGTAGAGAAACAAATGTGTCCTCCAACGCTCACTATAAACAAGATTGCATGCAATTTTCAGTATTTCATCAGATTGTCTATTTAGATATCATAATGCCATGATTTTCTGATTTTTGGTTTTCAGTATTCCACATCATAATATCATGTAGTGCACTGGGAGCTCACAAGAACTATTAAATCCACATGTAGTTAGAGATCCCTCGCATCTGTCATACAAATCATGATGGGTTGTGTTCTAAAAGCCCAGACTCCTTTGCCTTTAAGGAGAACATTGGGCACTGCAAATAAGAAAACATGAGTTACAAAAGCCAGCATCAACCAGCATTTCTAATCAACTATCAGGAGTCTGCAACCTCTGATTTCCTTGATTCTTCACACCACAATCAAAACATCCCCAGAACCAACACAGAGAATTCAAGCACTCCCCAGCTCATAGATTGACACGATGGACTGTGACAGCTATTTCAGAGGCATTCCAGTCCATCATGCCCTATGTGGCTGTTGTTCACGGTACACGTCTGTGCACTAAAACTCCTTATGAAATATTTATCCCCAGAAAGGTAATGTGCATTACCAATAACAACTTCCTCCAAGTAAAAATAAGTTAGTCATTTGTCATTTCCCTCAAACCACTGTGTGCATCATAGATTAATGTCTTCAAACCTCTAGCTTAAAAAAACAACAACAACAAAAAACAAACAAACAAACAAACAAACAAAAAAAACACAGGAAAAATATTTATAATTTATAGGTGCCTGAATAAGCTAGGTGAAAATTTCATGCATTTCCAACACTCTAAAAGGGCCAACAACCAGCTGCAGAGTGGAATTTATAATTGGAAGCAGTGACACGCTATACCCTACTGCAGCACCAAGGGTACTTTCATAGCACTGTCACCTGAATACACCATAATTTCATTTGGAAACAAAGTCCTATATCAGCCACTCCTGAAACACACACGATTCAATAATGTAAAGTACACAGTAATATTTTTGCATTTATTTATAGGTTTTCATTTTAATTCCAGAACAAAATTTCAACACAGCATACATAATTCTGCCTGGTTTTAGGGGATTTTCATTAAACTATAAGTGAATTGCCCTTCTGGCTGAAAATCTGTTTTCTTTTGCATTTCCATTCCTCCTATGTGCTACATTCCCTCTTAAATTCCACATGGATTCTATAGATTTTATTTAAGCAGGGCCAAGTTGCGTGAACAGATCTGCCCTAGAGAAGTTTGCCTCTTTTAGCATGCAACCCACCACTAATGCTCCTTTTTCATTTAGGTTTTCAATTTGGATGAATTCCAAATTACCATTTATTCCAATAGAAACACAACTAATTGCACAAAGCATCTTAATAAAGAATGGAAATAAGATTAAAAGCCCTCCTCCTTCTGGTGTTTCAGTGTGTGGCATTTATAAAATGCAGAAAGGTACTTTAATTTCAGCTTTAGTTAGACCTCTCACACATCTTACTCTGGCATTTTAGTACTAGTCAAGTAGAACTGCATTCAACTTGAAGAGAAAATAAAGTCACCCTACATGCTTTTGTTACAAAGGTTTGCTTTCTCATATTTTTCGCATATTCTGAGAATGATAACAGCTAAGATGTTCACATACTCTGTGTTCATTCTGCCCTGGATCATTCGCTGCCCTAACAAAGATGTTTCTGTTTTCAAAGAGCTTTCTTCGAGAGAGAAAGAATTATGTAACTGCCAGGAAAAAGAACAACAACAGATATTTTACGTATTACACATCCCAATTCACTGCAATCAAAACTCAAGTTTTTGTAATCTCAAAATGTACCATCCAGTTGGATAAGAAAGGTTTCAAAAAAGCTCTTAATGATTACGTAAGTGTAATGGTCTAAGCAGAAAGAATAAGGACAAGAATGACGACACTGACTGAAAAGAGTGGAAATAGAAGGTATGCTTTAAGATTATTATGTGAATGTTTGAAGGTGATAGTAGAAGCAGCACTGAATGTGGTGACCAAAGTCTTAAAGGAGAATGACACACTCTTCTAGAAGACAAGTTTGATGATAATATTTTAGACTTGAAATTGCCTGAGAAAGAATAGACTTTTCCCATGTAACTACTGCTCACGCTCAAGCCCATATCATTATAGGCCTGTACTGGACAAGAAGTGACTGCAAGCCCACAGAAGAAAAGGGTCATTTCCTTCTGCTACCTCCTCCATGCCACAGAGTAGCTCTGGCAGAATCTAGTTAAAACAGTTGCACTGCAGCACAGAAGATCACTTATGCAATGCTGAGCACTCAAGACTCCATTCCTACATGAAGAATCTCTCTAATATCCTTAATGAGCGTTTAGCAAACAGAAAAATATCTGGTATAGAACTAAATGAGAGAACTGAATATTAAAGGAAACATGAAGACATATTGGAGAAAGTTAAAACTAGAGCTTAAACTGGAGTAAAAATGTATTGGCTGCATTCAGGATGTACTTTAAACCAAGTAATACCTCACTCTGAAGCTTGATATTTGTAAAAATGCTTGACTAATCTGGTGTATACCTGTAAACAGGCTGAATAGGCTGCCCAAAGAGGCTGTGGAGTCTCCTTCTCCGGAGATATTCATAATCTGCCTGGAAGCTCTCCTGTGCAGTCTACTGTGGGAAACCTGCTTTAGCAGGGGCACTGGACTAGATGACCTCCAGAGGTTGCTTCCAGCCCCTATGATTCTGTACAGGAAAATTATGTGGTTGCCCAGTAGGGCCACTGCTACTGCTATTTCTTCTCCTCTCAAGTTCACAGCATATAGGGATGACTAAGAAGTAAAACAAAAAAATAAATGTTACAAGGGTTGCTTGCTTCATCCTATGTTTTTTGTTGTTGTTGTTGTTTGATTGTTTGTTTTTAAAAACAGATTATGATGGGAAATTAATGACAATAGAGAAGAAATTTCCAAATTTCACCACTGGAGCTAGTGAGACAGGGCCATATACGTACACTGAACTACCAGTAAGTCTCATCGTGCTGACTGGTACACATTCAACATATGGCAACAAGCATCTGAAATATTTAACAGCTCAGGAATACATAACAGAAAATAATAATAATAAAGCTTTCCCAATCATTTAAATTGTTCTATTGCTCTTAAAACTATAGAAGTTTAATTTACATTACCAATATGTAAGGGAAAGATATATGAAGAAGAAATCGATTACACTAGGGGAATTTGTCCTCCTCTCAATACAAGTGGAAGATGAGTACAACTCAGTAAAAAAAGCCTCTTTACGGAAGGCTATAAAACATGTTTCTATCTCATCCTTCATACGTGTCACTTCCTCAAATTTAGGGCGCTGCCAGCTGACAAGCAGCTATTCACAAAACCAGTTTGCAGTACTTCCTGATACCATTACCAAACTCCTGACCAATTTTTGCAGTGCTGTAGGAAATAGGAAGACTAGGAAATCCCACAGCCTAATGGCATAAACATCAACAGCTGGGAGTGAAATGTAGAAGAAATATGCCAGGGGCTATGGGCAAGTGGTCAACCACTATTGAGCCTCTGCTCTAGTAACCTTTCCGTTTTTCTTCCCTGAAGCTCACAGAAAACACAGCTTTGTTTCTGTAACAGCCACTTGGAAATCTCAGTGTTCTCACTCTCTCCTCTATGACCCTATCACAGTTGATAGGATATAACTACTAATAACAACATTACATAATTTACAGAAGTGGGGCAATTTCAGTATAGTGTAGACTATGCCCATCTGTATCAATTCATTATCTCAATATTCAGTGCTAACACAGTTCTCAGTAGTCTCACTTACTAGAATTAAAGGAACACTGTAAATGCATTGCACATCTGTAACTGAGTACTTATTTAAGGATGCACCTATATTCTTTTATAGCACATCGAAGATGTCTTCGTAAAACTGTTTTTGTTTATATATATATCATCCATATATATATATATATATATATATATATATATATATGATCCTGGAAAATTGATTAATGCTGTTTAAATGTTAAATATATAACACACATCAATCTTAAGGGGTATTTTCTTCTGTTCACATCTGTTTTTCGTTACATCTTAAAAGAGAATTCATTTGCACTGTATAGAAGATATTTCTGGCAATGACAAATTCAGCAATTGAGCTTTCCCCATGCCCACTGCAACTACAACTGCTAGTCACCCCTTTAACATGTGTTTCACTAGAATATCTTTTCTCCTGGCAGTGGAATACTGTAATTAGAGTTTATATATGTATATAATATATTTTTAATAACTAATTATTTAAAAAGAAAAGAATATAAAGAGTAAAGAAATTTGATATAATCATAAATGGGATTGATGAAGACTTTCAGAAATGCAGGTTAATGAAAGGGTTATGAAAATATTTTTAAAACATTCTAATTTTGCCTGTTCTTCATATTGTCATCTGTAACATAAATAAAAGTGAGCTCGGGGAACAAGTAGCAGGCATGCTTCATTTTTTTTTCTTAATATTCTAACAGAATGCTACACACCATAAGATGGGGGAGATATTCCCATTCATAAAAGAATTAAGGCATTTTTTGTCAAAATTTTCATTAATTTTCTTTAAAGTGCTGCATTCAAGACCATATTACTGTGACACTAAAAAAGAACAGCAAAGGAAGGAGAAATTACTTGGTTGCTGTTTAATAATAAAAATAATATCTCCAATTTTCACAGTACAGAAAAAGCTGTTTTCTGAACCATGACGTCTATAAATATGTTGACCTGTCCAAAGAGCTCATTTCTGCTGCATCAGCATATGTGCTTTCCTTACTGCCCAAACTAACAAGTGGAAATCACACCTGAAGAATATCTCAAAACAGAGACAAAGCTGCACTAATTGCTGCCGTATTTTATATGATTATGTCAAGCAGAAAAATAATACCAATTAATACAGTCAGAAAGATTTTGAATGCTACCACTGTCAAATTCTACATCGAATGAGGGAGATGACACTTCTCTGCAAATGTACTGGGCAACTAAATAGCATCCAGCAGCTGTATTAGCGCTGACAAGAATTTAGAAGCTAGGAAAGCCACAAAGACCAAGGAACTATCAGCCAGCATGTGTAAACTACCCAGGTAAACAGCATGGATTAATTCCAATGAGCTGCTAGTTCCTGGCAGTGGGATCACAAAAGGGAAGGTTATCAAAATCACTTAAAATCTGTGAATGTAACTGGACTGCCGCTGAAGTAGTGGGACAGGCTTTGGGGATACAGCATGCCTCAGTGTGCTGTGAGAGAACACCAGCAGAAGCCCAAACATTCCTAGGACTCCAATGCACAGTATAGGTCCCTGAGAGGGATGCTCAGGGGAAAGATGAGCAGTGGAACTGGCAACAAGTTTCACAAATATTACAAATAAAAGAAGAAGAGCAATCTTGTTATCAGCTGAAAAGCCTTGGCACCACTGTAAATACTAATGTTAATAGATTGTCTTGGTTTTTCTTTACAAGGTGTAAATGTGAACAAGAACATGATATCAAACAACTCATTTAATAAAAAAGTTCCTTGTACTGTGTCCTTTTTCCACTCCTGCTCTCCACTATTTAAAAAAAAAACAAACTACCAGGAATAGCCAATTAATTATTTGTCTGTAAATGCTGAAGAATTTGGTGGTGTGACTTTCTGCAGGACCCTCTTTTGCCTTTTTCTGTATATTGTGTATCCTATGTTTTTGCCTGCTTTTTACCCTTAATGTAACTTACTTCCTCAGGTAGAAGCTGCAATCATGTTCAAAGTACTTGGCTGAGTCCCAGAGAATTCACACACAGCTATGACACTCGATACCTCATCACCAGTGACAGATGGCAGAAGAACAAATGGAAGAGATGCCAGAGGAGAGTCACTGGCACTAGGGAAGGACCTAAGCTCTAAGGGTTTCCAGCAGGCCAGCTCTCTGAGCTTGCAGGCAGTGCACCTACAAGGTGCCACTGTGAATTTATCAGTCACGTCACTGACTCGTTGCCTCAAATTTTCCATGAGAAGACCAGGGCTCTGCCAGCACGTTGCCAAGCAACCTGCCTTGGGCTGAGAGCTAAGATGGGAGCCACAGAAGCTTCAGGACTGGCTCCGATTTTCCTTCACACTTTCTTTCCTCCAGTTACCATGCAGGTCGCAGTTGCTCCAAAAACTGCCATTCCTGAACCGTCAAGGGGATGTGTGCTGCAGTGCTACAAACAACAGGACTTTACTCAGGTGCTTTCCTTTAGCAAGGCTGTCAAATCCAGAGTGTAGGTACAGTGCTGCTGCCACTCTCTGAGTGTATGACCAGCAAAAGATCATCACTAGACTCTTGGCTCACATGCTGCATAATAAGATTGTAATAAGATCCATCATCTAAGAGTCACGGACTCAATCTATGCCACACAGCAGCAATGCTAAAGAGGTGTTTGCATTCATTTGTTTATTTCCAGCTGTTGTGATAAATGGCAGTTCTTTTCCAGTGGCAGTCCTTAAGCACCGTTTTGAAAACACCCCAAATGCAAATTGAAGTATGCATTTCTGAAGGCAGAGGTTAACGAAAGAAAACACTTGTATATCCATGTTTTTTACGTAAATCTTGGGCAATCAATTTATTGCGGTGACATTGCTCTGGCAGTGCTTTTTTAATAAATGTTGCTGACTGCTTGTCCATTTTTAACCAAAGTATTCACAAGAGTGTTTTGTTTAAAAATGCACAAAGGTATCTTATTAAATAATGTCACAAACATGAAGTTCATTATTATGCAAATGCCATCCTCAGAACAGATTTGTTAATTGCAACTCATTTGCATAATTAATGAACTCTCAAATGAATAATGCCTTTGCAGATTTGTGCAGCATTGTTTTAAAATAAATTATAAAATACATGTCAAATGAAGAGTGCTTCTAAGATTCCCACTGCATTGTTTGAAAATTAATTACCAAATGCTTGTCAAATTAAAATGAGTTTATAGTTTCTACAGTGTTATTTTAAAATTAATCACTAAATAAAATGTCACAATACTAACGTAAACTAAAAAAAAATCCAAAAGCAGAAAGACATGCTTAAATTTCAAACACGTGGCTTGTTATATTGATCTGGTATTTTAGTCATGTTGCCATGGCATTATTATATAACAAACTTGGTTGCAGTCTGTATGTTAATGTTTTAGTAAATTGAGATTAATTTAATTATATTGTACTGGATCCCTAATAGCAATAATGATTAATGATAGTGCATGTAAAAAAGTTGTGTGGGCAAGGTCAAGTAACAAGAAAGCCCAGACTTCTGATGGTTGCAAATTCATGCTTGCTTTTATGAAGGATTATTTATCTTTAAAAATCCTTGAATTTCTGGATTAATTTTAAAAAGTATCTTGAATCAATGCAATTTATTGTCACAGATTCTATTTCCATTTTTCATAGAGAAAAATAACCTGGAAGTTTAGGAAAGTCAGTGTTCCTACACACATAACTATGATTCCTAAGTCAGATTGAACTCATGAATTCAACAGTACAGCCTGAGCTTTATTAACTCTTCACTGATTTAAAACCCAGATTATGAATGATCTTTGAGATACAAAACATCATGAATATTCTCTGCTTTTTGTAAATTAGCATTCACTGAGAGGTGAAAGAAAAACCCTTTATGCTCTGAGTATCCAATCATCTCTAAAAATGACAGAGTTAATAGAGACTTTGGGTACTCCATTAGAGTACCATCAAGACATAACTGATATTCATTTAATTTTATCAAAGAAGGTAGCTTCTCTTGAGCTAAAACTTATGCATTTGGGGATTTTTACTCCTTTTCTGTGTAGATCTCTACTTCTCTAGTGCATCTGATGCTTGGGTGGAATCACTGCCTGTGGACTGCCTACAACTCTGCCTCCCACAAACAGGCAGAAATTACTGTAACTGGCAACAGAGCTTGTGTTCCTGTTCAATAACAAGAGCCTTACTCCCACTGATTGAAATCAACATCTTTCACTGATTTCAGAAAATTTTCATTTGAGTCTGGATTGAGCCACCCTCTGTCAGACTAAATCATGGAGAGGAAAAGCACAAGATGCAGCTAAAAAAAAGGCTATGGTGGTACTTCATCAGTTCTTTCAAAATGAGCCTTGATGGGTACACAGAGCTTCCAATTACTTCATATCCCTCTGAGTTATGTTATGATTCATCCCAAACAACTAATAAGACCAATGGCTTTTTCTAAGCATCCTGAGAAAGAACAACTCTGTTGTTCACTTTTACATTGCCCCTGGTTCTTCATAGTTGGATTATCAATAATAATGTCCCTGCAATAAACAGGGACATCTACACTAGATCAGGTGCTCAGAGCTCCATCCAGCCTGACCTTGATTGTCTCCAGGGATGGGGCATCCACCACCTCTCTGGGTAACTTGTACCAGTGCCTCACCTCCCTTATTATAAAAAAACTTCTTCCTTATAACCAGGCTAAATTCAACACTCTTTTAGTTTGAAACCATTTCCCCTTGTCTTAAAATAAAGGACCCACCTAAGAAGTCTGTCCCCATGCTTCTTAGAGCCACCCTCCAGATACTGAAAGGGTGCTTTCAGGTCACCTCACAGCCTTCTCTTCCCCAGGCTGCACAGTCCCAGCTCTCTCAGACTGTCCTCATACAGAAAGTGTTCCATCCCTTGGATCAATTTTCTGGCCCACTTTCTCAACATGCTCTAACAGGTCCTTGTTCATAAACCCTGTGCTTAGACAGAAAAAAATTCAAGATTTATGTAAAAATAAGATTTAACTTGTGGATATTAAGTTGTACTGTTACTAATATACGCTGCCAACAAAGCAGTGTTGAAACATAAGCTGTTTAGATCACAGGGAATGTCCCCCCAATTAAAATTGTTTTTAAACTTAGAATTGTGTAAGTTTCAAAAGAAAAGCATATATTCTTGCAAATGTACCATACTTTGCAACAGAAATGTAAAGTAACAGAGATGAAAGACGCACTTAATATTTTCACATATATAGCGAGTAACCACAAAGCAGCTTGCAAAAATAATCAAGCACTGAAATCTTACTTACTACTTGAAGAAGCTACAGAACAAAATAGATAAGGACATTGCCTAGAATTTTACACAATTTTTAAGAACTAAGAGTAGAACTGTGATTGTAATCTGAATTTTGTTTGCATTGTTTTGTTTTTATATCTTAAACACAGTGTGAAAAATTCTAATATAAAAATTTCTTCCCTGTAAATTTACCATTTAATGCAAGTTAAGAGAGTTTTGGCTGTTAATCACTCTGTCTTTAGCTCCAAAACAATCAGTGGAATCATATTGATCTACAAAGACAGATTAGCCCTGCTGTACTTGTGTTTTACAAACACTCCTATCTTATCCTTCTCTTCTGTAAAAAGTTGTTTTTCTTGCATTATTAGAAGTTTTTCTTCTCCAGTAAAATTCAGTGAGAATACCATTAATAGATGGTATTATTTGCATTATCTTTCCATCTGTAGAATTACAGATCAAGAACCCTGACTTGCTAAATCCCTGCAATGAAAGACTGTCACACATCTTTCTCTATAATTCAAGACACGTATCTTAAATATTTTAGCATTTTAACAGCGGAAATCAGATAGTGGGGTTTTTTTTGTTTGTTTTGTGTTTTTTTTTTAATGTTATTTTCCATCTTGTTTCTTTGAAGTCCTAAACTTCTTCTACCACGTATCATATTTTGCGCATCCAACTGAATGTAGAGAACCAATTAATTTTATCCCTGATTTGTTAAATAATTATGTTGTTGAAACCTCTGAGTAGGTCTGTAAGACAAACTGTACACTTCACCAGAAGTACACTGTAGCAGACAGCTGAGTGATTAAGGCTCAAGATGCCAGAAGCCACAATCAGGTTTCTATAAGTTATAAAATATTCAGTTGCAGTTTAAATTTGGATTAAGTACACAGGAAATGTGGCAAACCAACTAAAAATACAACAAAGACAGACAAAGAAAACTGTATCCTTCTAAAGTCTCCTAGATAATCACAGCAAATAGTAACTCTGGTGGCTCATGTTACGGAATGATTACTGAAAAGTAAAGATAAATGTTCAAAAGGTCGTTTTAATAACAGATTCTTTCAACTTGCTTAGGAAAAGAAAAGCAGGGAGGAATACTTGTGAAGAAACTTCTTTGTGGGTAAGAATAAGCATAAAAAACCTCAACCCTCTCGTTAATAATAATCAAGTTACAGATTTCTCCATGAGTTATGCACAGAGTGAAAAAGGATTTTTTAAATCCTATAACAATTGCAGTGAACTAGTTATGTAAGACAGACCAGTGCTCTAGAAAATAAAATTAAAAATAAAATAAAATAAATCACTGAATGAATTAAATTCTAATAGACCTTCCTTTAGAAAGTCACACATCCAATGTCAACTGGAGAGGGATTACAGAGGGCTTACTCCGTAGTAATCTTCCATTTATAATCACTTAGTTCCTTTTGGATTAGATCCAGTCCATTTCATTAACCTGTGGTAAGGTTTTCCTTTCTTGCTTTTTAATCCACTCTAGCCTGATTTATAAAGATTAACTTAGATTGAAGTTCTTAAGGTCTACAGCCTCAAATAAGAATATTTGACTGAGAAACACATGTATCACAAAACATTCCTCAAATAATGGCCATTTTCAATTTTACTAATTAAAAATATATCGGTGTGAAAATGACTGATCAACAAGTAAGCAGGGAGAATGTACTCCTCAGACACTCCAGAATGTCTCATTGAGCCAAAAGAAAAAACCAAATGCAAAAATAACTTTAGTGACACTGATTGTAAAAATTACTCAATCAGATCTAAAGAAATAAACAAGAATTTTAAAAGATACATAATAAATCAATATTAGAACGAAAGATGAAGGGCAAACAAGAGAGCAACCATTTAGTAATAAAGTCTGAAAGAGATTTTACTGCTTAGCAGTCATAATTCTGGGGAATAAAGTATATAAATATGTAGCAAGACTGTAATTCTGTTTTCAGTTATCATAATGTAAACTCAAACATTACTGGATTGCAGTAGGCTGAATCTGGCACTTGAGAACACCTCATCTCATATATTTTAAGTATTAAAATATATCTGAAAATAGGAGTTAAAGAGCTGCATTTTGAAAAACTAAAAGATTTTCAACACTTCTTCCAAATTTATAGTATCATGCATACAGATGGTGGCTACAAATCAATCAATATACAAGTTCCAGATGTTATAATACATCTTCATTTGTAAAATAAGAAAGCCAAGAGGTTAGGATGCTGTAACTCTAAGACACTGAGCATACTTTGTAACTGGTCTGTATACAATGTAATCTTAATATTTCAGCCTTTCTATTCTGCGTTTTGTGATGGATACTTCTTTCCAAAGCATTTTCATTTCAGAGTAGTATTTGGGTTTCTAAGTATTTTCATATAAAATAGTTAAGAAAACATAAGCCTTTAAGCCTTCTCCAAATACGATTTATGCTTTTTTTTTTTTTTTTTTCCCCTCCAATCCAACCTGAATTTTTATTTTGAAAGTCCTATACTGGAATATAAATAGGTTACCAGTTTTCTCACTGTATTTTATTGACTGTTATGATTAGAATTTCAAAAATTCAGAACTCGTGAACTAACTTAGCCTACTCTCCTGCCAGTGAAAATCACCTTGGGTCTCAGTAGGTATTTTTCTCTGAAGTGGCCAAAGCTTTATCTAAGCTGATGTGAAATACAGAGAAGAACATGAAGATCTCTATAAAATGGGGATGCAAAGATCCATTTGAGAATATAAAATACATTAAAAATAAGGAAAGCAGAAACTGCCTTTGATTCTTATTTTAGACTTAGGACCCTGCATCTGTCACCAGAAACCATATTCCCCTAGGGCTGCATGTCCAGGTTAGCATCACAATACACCTTGTAGTTACTATGAGATGGCTCTGCTCAAACGGTGCTTTCAGTCTTTCACACACAGCCATCATACTATAACCTCAGAGACTAGTGTCAGTAAATCTCCACATTTTGGGAAGGCTGCAGATTATCAGTTGACTTGTGTATTAAAGGGAGATTTCAGGGTGCTTTGACCAAGGGATGGAATATCACACCACCCTGTTAACAGTCAAGATTTCCTTTCCCTTTCTTATTATAACCGTTAGGAGAATTTTTTGAAATGCTACATCTCTCTGTTAACCTGATTCATCCTATTTTTCCTCCATCTCATACTGGAAGTTCCTTGACTAATTAACTAGTTTAAAAGACCCACCGTTATCCTGGAGTGGATGTTTTCTGTTCCTAAGCAAAGTGATGCATCACAGCACAGCCCCTCAACAAGTACTTGCAGAATTCGTACTTGTTGGGATGGGGACTTCACCACTCCCCTGGGCAGCCTATTCCAGTGCTTGACCACCCAAACTATGAACAGATTCTAATTTCATGTCTAATCTTCCCCTGGCACAACTAAAGACTGTCTCCTACCACACCAACAACTGTCATCTGAGAAAGGAGGCAACACGCTCATTCAGGTATCTATAGAAAGTGATGAGGCCTCTCCTCAGCCACATCTTCCCCAAACTATACAACCCAACTCACTCAGCTGTTCCTCACAACTCTTGTGTGTCCATCCTTTCACAGGATGTTGCTCCTCTCTGCACACACTCAAGTAACTCAGAATCCTTCTTGGAAGTGAGAGGCCCAAAGCGGAACACAATAGGCAAAATGCAGTCCTACCAGTGCCACATGAATGGGCTCAATCACTACTCTAGTCCTGCTGGCCACACTGTTTTTGATGCAAACCAGGATTCCTCTGTCCTTCTTGGACACCTGGGCACACTGCTGGAGTATGACAAGCCTTTGTTGCTTAGGGAGGATGGAGATTTCAACATGAACCTCCAACAGCCTAAATGAACATATTGGCCACACGGCTATTTGGAGAGTTCTCATATTGTTTAATTTTTAAAATTTGAAAGCTCAAGGTTGTGGGCTGTTTTCTTTTTCCCTGATGTAAAATAAATGCCAAAAGCTTGAAATCATTTGCAAAACAGAATTCTTGTTTTATAGCCAATCTCACAGATGAATTCACTGGAGCTATTCGTGCAAATAAGGGAAGCAGATTCTGACCACAGTAGCTATGTCTAGACTAGTAGATTTAAGAGTGCCAGGGAAGCACTTCCACTCTTTTGATTTTATTTTCTACACTGTTAAATTGTTCAAAAAGTCTCTGGCACACTCCTGGCTTTTCCCAGCTCAAGCAGTTACAAACAACTCACACAGACCTTTCCCTATGGGTAGTATGAACACAGACACCCTTTGGATAGATAGTTTTATAACATGGATGCGGGCCAGCCCGTACCACATGCCAGTGAACAGTCATGAGTCATGGTACAGAAATAATCTGCAAGGATCAAGAGAGAAAATCAGAATTTTGACTTTCTCTTCAGGGCAGGGAAGGAGGGTGGGAAGTGGAGAGGGCCAATATGATGATTATGTAATTTTCACAACCAGGTGTTTCTAAATGGAATAACTGATCTTCTCAATGACAGAAAAACCTAATGTTCTTTTTGATTTCATTCACACTGGTTTATTTTTATCTCACTTCTCCTTTCAGTTGCTTTGTAGTAGCACACCAGCAAAATGACAAAGAAAAAAGGCATGGTTTTAACTTATTAGTAAATTTCACAACTAAAATGTGCAGCTATATTAATTCTGAATAGACCTTTGTCCAACCCAAAGACTTTACTAAACTTTTTACTCCAAAGGGTGAAAAGTGGGTCTATACAAAACCTTCTCCTAAGGCTAGAAAAAAATATGCTTTTGAATAACAAGGATCAGCTCACATGGGAGATTAAAAGCTAAATTGTGCTTGTGTCTTTGCAGAGATAGATAAGGGCAGAAGGGCATCTTCTTCAGGCATTTGGTCTCTACTCAGGGTCTAACACAATGGCAGTGATTGTAGTCAAGGAATGACAGGATACTGTGGGGATAAAGACCCTAAAAATCATGTGTGAGAAGGGATATGCCCTCTCACCCCCTTTACTGTGCCATTTATATAGCTTAAATTGGAGAGTAGAGTTTTCTAGCTCCCAAATATTAATTTTTCCTGGACTGGTGACATTCGCCTTGAGGACTCCTAGGACTAAATTGACCAAAGCATTGCAGAAGGTTTCTCTGAACTCTCTGCTACAACTGCTATGGTCCAGATTTTTTTTTTTCTAGAATCCTTCAGGAAAAGACAGCATATGCTGTACATTAGAAGCAGGTTTATTCTGGTGGGAATCTCTGCTAAGTTCAGTTTGACATGGTTCACAAAATCAAGATAAAGGGCCTGTTTTGCATTTGTTTTTCTTCTAATTGAAGTA
Source organism: Excalfactoria chinensis (assembly GCF_039878825.1). NCBI lineage: Eukaryota > Metazoa > Chordata > Aves > Galliformes > Phasianidae > Excalfactoria > Excalfactoria chinensis. The sequence continues at coordinate 21,502,089 of NC_092831.1, forward strand.
AGGCAGCATCTCAAGTAAAAATCCATTTATAGTTTTCTATCTATTCACTACAAGCCATCCCACAGAACAATTTCTGATATAGTTTGAAGATGAAAAAAAGACATTCGTATCTATCTGTTTTGAGAGTGCTATGTAGACATATAAACTCTGTCTTAAATAAGGAAAGGTCACATGAATTAGTTGATTTGAGAATTCTTCTAACATTTCAGAGGGAATTTATTTCAAACCATGTATATTAATAAAGCAAAGCCCTTGGTGTTTCCAAGCATGCTTGGTAACATGTGCAGAACTGCCAAATGCTCCATTATTTCTAAAAATTATGTGTCCCAAGGCAGTAGCAAACTTGTTTTCCAGACTGCGGGCATCAGCTAATGTGCTGCATTTAGTATGTCCCTTTTTCTTGTGCTTTCCAAGATAAGTTTGGTTTTGAAAATAATACTCCTAGAGTAGAATTTCTTTTTATACAATATACCTAAAATGCCTGCTTGTTCCATCTTGTCCTGAAAGGTACCAAGCATTAGTGCTGTCCAAGACTGAAAATAAAACATAAAATTTGAAAATGAAAGATCCGGAATGTAATGGTTGTGTTATAGTGGAACATAAGGTCTATATAGTAGTCAAAAATAAGATATTGCTGGACTTTTATAAGCCTTATGCATTTTATCATGTTAATTATCTGTTTGTTAATACTGGTAAGAGCAATTATTTTTTTTTTAGGGGTCCAGTATTCCTTATAAATCACAATGACAGGATTTTTAGAGGTTTGTTTCTGGTTTGGTAATCTACTGGGTTATTTCACACTGTAGCAACACTAAGAAATTCAGAGACAATGTTTCAGACCATCTACTTATAGGGAAGCATAGAATTTTCTTGCACGAGAAAAAGCTTTTAAGAAATAACATTGTAACTATAGTAGCCCATTCAATCGAAGTTTCTGGTAAAGTATCCTGCTAGAGATTCCCTAGGTAAAATACAGCATACCATTGTCAAATGCTTACCATGATTTTAGATCGTATACAAGAGGCTACTCAGGAGCACATCAGTCATTTTAGGTACTAATTCACCAACTAAAATATACACACCTTTTATTTTAACAGGAGACCGTTTCAGTGTAACTGACCTCTACCGGGTCAACCCAACTGTAATAAATTTTCCCCCAAGGAGCTGGTGCTACTGAGAATTTTGGATTAGTGAAGAATCACAGAATAGCATAGACTGGAAGGGACCTTAAAGATCATCACATTGCAAACCTGTCGTAGGCAGGGTTGCCAACCAGGAGTCAGATCTCAGCCATTCCCTCAGAGTCTAAAGGAGAATTTCAGAGAAACTATGAAGTAAATCAAATAGCTACATTGTTCTCAACACAGAGGAATCCCTCCAGCCTTTAACAGTGGCTGTGAAGTGTGATAGATCAGTACCTGGGCTAACAGGGATATCGCTGGCTGATATACGACTTCAAGGAAGCCTCTCTTTCCATTTCTCAGTCTCTCTCACGTTCAGTCATGCAGAAACACACACAGAGACATGTAGTCTCTGCCTCAGTTTCTGCACTTTGTAGACAGAGATAAAGCTAACAACCTCTCTTAAAGTTCTTTGGAATCTACTGATGTGAAAGAATACGTGAAAGTAAAGCACTACTCATGTACAACTGACTCTCCTTTTTCCCTTTTCAAAGATGCAGACTTAGAAATAAAGGAAAATAAAACTTTCATATTCATGAAATAATCAGGCTTTAGAAGAAGGATGAACACTTGGAGCTGATCAGTTCTGCCCTCACTAGCAGAGCTGATAATAATCAGTCACTTATGTGCTATTTCACAGCTGATACCTCAAAAAAAAAAAAAAAAAAAAAAAAAAAAAAAAATTAATTGCAAAAGTTTCACAGATGTCTGCAGCAGTTGACCAGAGCTCTTGGGTTATTGCTTGTCAGACTATTAATGGGTTTGGCTAACCATGACAGTCATTACTTTCCCCCTCCTGTGAGCTACTTTCTGTGTAATTTATGCATAGGTTTTGCCAAGATTTGACAACTTTCAGGATATTAACATAAAATTAGACTGCAGAGCTGAACAATGGGTGGCATTAAAATTAGCAGCAGTGGAAACCAATCAAAGAGAATTGGTTTCTCTCCTGCTTTGCTTTTAAGTTAATAATTTTTATTTATTTCTTTGCCATTTTAGAAGAAAAAAAAAATAAAGCCTCAAAAGTTTTGTTTTGCTAGGGAATCTTCAGAAATTTCAATTGGACAGAATGCCTGACAGCACCTTCAAGATTAGCTATCCTGAAATCAGTCACAGCAAAAGTAATGTTAGAAGTTTTTTTTTGAGAGAAAGAGATATTTTAAACAGAGAAGAGTCAGCTCCACACAGATTGTTTAGTGAATGCCATTACAGAATGCAATGTGAGTGTTAATAAGTAAGGACATCTGGTAACCAGCTTTTTTCTGATTCATTAACTGACTGCTTCTATGGCCACAGGGCGCAATAGGGAAGGCTGCAAAAATTTTGCTCCTAGAAAATGGGACTATGATGTATGCTTCATTTCTTTGACCCAGCCATATCCTTTAAATTTCCTCTTATGCCTCCATTATAAATATTTAAATTTGAAATCTCGCTGGAAACACTCAAAAGCCTATAAGAACACAACCTCCTGTTTAAGTGTACATTGCAAGAAGTAATGTTTAAGATTCCTTCATCAGTCCTTTATAATAATTCTCTGCATCAACACACATCATCTGTAAGTGATATTCCCTACTTGCTAACATTTACCACAGTTACATTTAAATATTGTTATTTTCCCATTTCTCAACATTTACAGCCCTTAAACCAGGATTTATGACAGTGGATGGAATATTTCTGAGAAAGAACTTTGAACTGATTCCTTTTTTGGGAAAGTGAAAGTTGTGCCAAACTGGTAGGGTTTTTTCAAACCCTCCGCAACATTAATGAGCTTGGACAGAGAAAGTAAAAGCATCACACTGCTCCATTTCAAGTGCCGTTTTTCTTCACATAATACAAGTGAAACAGCTCCAAATGCTCTAGAGAGAATGATTGAGCAAAAGAAATCTAACTTGATAGTACATGTTGAGGGATGAAATGGACAATGAAGTTTCCATATGTTGTTTTTACGCAGTAATTAGAAACTGTCACACACCGTTTCATTTTTTAGTTTCCTTGGGCTTATTTGCATGTATGAGGTTTTCCTTAGAGCAGAATTGTAAGCATCAAACTGGCACCCAGTTGAAATTTGAGGCAGTGACACGTGGGCTTCTTCCACCTCATGGACAAGGAGCCAGAGGCAGGTATTGTAATAGCCCAGAGCACAGCTCAGTGGTAGCTATCTGCAGCCTTGCTTTCCTCTCTGAGTGCTGAATTTTCCTTTCCAGTGGCTGTTCCTGTGGTGTGTATCTGTACAAATTTGGGTATGCGGACTATCTTTCATTCCCAACAGATAGAAGGATTTAGAAACATTAACCCGCATGCATACCCAGCTGGAGTTTGGCTCATCATTCCTTCAAGTTCATTTGAAAATTTGTTCAGTTTTTTTCTGGGGCAAGACAGGCAAACAGTGCTCTGGTTCTCAGTTTATTCATCAGCTTTTCTCATGGATGCAGAAAACAGCCCACATGAATTTGACGCATTTCTGCATCTCCCTCATAATTATTTCTATCTATACCTTGACAAAGAACTAGCTCTAAATCCAGACTTCAAAGCCTGACTTCATAGCAGAACAGAATGACCAATAAAACTATTTGGCTTTTGTATTCATAATTCTGATGGTAACCATGACCAAGGACTTGATAATAACGGACTTTTTAAAAAATAAATTAGAGAGCTATTGATGTGCCCTTTTAACGTCAGCTAAGAAACTAAGGCAGCATGCATTACACAAGAGGGTTGATGTTATTTCTCTAAAATGTTTTCCAAGACTGTGTAAAATACCAGAAAGTTGGATGCATATTTCTCATCTATGCATGATAGATTAGCACTCTGGATTGTCATCAAATCACAACTCTTAAATGACATATAACCCAAACAAGGAAGCCTCTGAGTACCGTTACAGGGTGTGGATTATATTCACAATAACAATCAAGAAGCAAAATTCAAAGGCATGCCATTAAACAACTTTTCAGCCACTGAAGCAGATTCACAACGTTGCTGATTCTCTCTTGCTCAGTCCTAACTAACTCAAAATCAGCTTTGTTTAAATAAGTCTGAATATATATTTACTGTAGCAACTTTTGTATTATCATAACACTGAAGCACTCTCCTATGCCAGCTACTGCACTACTTCCTAGAGATCCTCATCCTTGCACTTGATCCAGAGAAATGACTCTAGCATAAATGTAATTTCTCCATGCAAGTTAGCCCTTGATGAGAATAGGTCATGACTCTCTTCTACTCGCTAATATTCACTTAATTCACATATTACATAAAACTTCGCTTATATTTGTGTTTTAATAAAAACTGTCATTTATACCATATTCAAACTATAATTAGAGCTTTTCTTCTGAACACAAAAGCAAATTTACAGGAAAGATAATCAAGATAAGCTTCTGATTTCTAGCAGCAAAACACACTGTCATTATAATTTACAAAAGCTTTCAAAGGCTGTTATGGTACCTTGCTTTATATTTAAAACCAGAAATATAATGAAAGAAATGAAGAAGGAAAAACACTCGTATGGAAAATGATTTGAGACTAGCTTGAGAGATAGCAGCATTATTGGTCATCACAGTGGAAGGCATGTCATTGGTTATAGCACAGCTGCTGGAGGTGACTGTGTTGGTATCTGTAGCATGTTGATGTGTGAAGTGCAAAAATGAATCTTATTCCTCAGGAGAGTCTTGCATATGTCAAGTATATTGTCTCATTAAGCCAATCCATTTATCAACCCACTGAATGCCAATTAAATTGCACAGGATGGTGCAGGTATATGGTGGGCTGATGGTGCCAAACTTTATTACAGCTGAGCTTTTCTGGCTCACTACATTCCTGAATAGCAAAATGGCAGACATCTCAAAGCCAAATTAAATGTTCTTGAAATAATGCCTTTAAAGAGGAAGAAATGCCACAGTCTGGCACAAAAGAGTATAAAATGTAATGTCACTTCTTAGTGTACTTTTAGTTCCAATGAAGATGTCACGGCTCAGATCCAGCCAGTGCCAAATGTCTTCACAGCGTGCAAATTAGATCAGTGTAATTTCATCAGGATGATGATCAGGCTCTGTTGTAGTTATATGGCTGCATTCACAGCTTCTGCTGACTGCTTCAGTCAGACTGGCACAGCTGAGCTAATGCTGCCATCCTCAGAAAGAGACAGAAGTTGATTTTATAGCATTCTCCTGATGCCAGAGTTCAAAGGACATTTCTAGATGCCAGGAATATATTGAATTAGCATCTACTCTGAAGTTTAAACTCAAAGAATTCCCCCATTAACTCCAACAGTGATACTAGCATCTCAATTCGACTCATTCTTGTTATATATTATCAGACGATTAGGTTTTGACTGATGGCTTTTCAGCTGTTAAAATGTGAGAAATAACCTAGACAAGAAATCTATTCTTCCCCTTTGCTCCAATACATCAACTGGATCCAGACAGTAGGGAAGACCTACTGCCTTAGTTACTTCAGCACAGTCTGTCATACAAACACTAAGTTATCTTTTCCAGTAGCAGTCACTAGGGATTCTGACAGATGTACACAGTTGGATTTAGTATTATCCACTTACACATTATTGCTCCGTCTGTCCACTCCTTTTCTAGAGGGTACAACCTGCACAGCAGTGCAGAAGGGAATGCTTCCCAGCTCCTTCAGTTCACAATTCACAGTGTTAGTTTGAATTGCTAATGCTTAACTCAGTGCATCTGACCTGCTGAGCCTTAGAATGCCAAACCCTCTTCTAGAGCAGCTGGCACATGAACACATTTTTTCTGCTTGTGATGTCTGGGGCTGTTCACCACCAGCACCAGGGAAAGACACATGATTGGAAAAGTGCTGTCCTACAAAGGTTTAGCCTGCCTACTGCCTTTTTCTTTACTCAGCATCCAGGTGTGCAAAATAGACTTGCCCCTGCTCAGAAATACAACCATTATATGGCAAGATTAAATCTGCTAAATAGACAAATTGCTGACAAATGAATTCAGAAGCAGGAATGTGTGGTTTTGGTGTTAGATTCCCACACCAGAGTGGAGGTACATCTTCCATGTTTTGAACATTTGTGTTTTCTTAGATTTTTGTATAGAGGATTTTATATGTTAAGTTGCTAGATTTGGTGACTTTTTTTTTTTTCCCCTCTCCCTAAAGCATTTGGTAAAGAGCAATTACTTACTTACACACATAACAGCTAAAATCCCTAAACATCATGGCACACAGCCATTTGAGGCAAGTTGCCAAGTCCATAGCTTCAATTAACCTTCATATATCCCCCCCAAACTTGGAATGCTATCAGAAGGCTATTATGTTCAAGCCTTCACTCATGGGGTGAGCACTTAGACACTGAAGTTGAAATCAATAGGACTGGTGGATACATGATTGCTCATGTGTTCAGGCTTGCTCAAACTGACTTGAATTTGTGGCAGTCTATTCTAGACTGAGGCAGGGAGACACAGAATCTTGCAGACATAGCCAGTTCCAATTATTACAACTGAGATCAAGTCCTTTGTCTCTTGTATAGCATCTTCCTTTACTGAACCTATTTTGGCTGAGATAGTAGACACTGAAGGTATAGTGAAGTTAAAGGGAAGGGAGCACAGTAATATTCAGACAACTCCAGTAATGGCTACATGTTTATCAACGGTACCATGCAAATGAGTTGCTCTCCCTAGAGACTGAAACAGAGACTGCGTATCCCAGATGTTCCTAAACAGTTTATTTTCCCTCCCTTGTGTACACTTATTCTCAAGAAAGATAGAAATGGAGCAGAAAGGGGAAATGAAGTAAAAGTCAGTTTGGGCTCTACACTGAAAATGTTATTTATGCTCACATGGAAACCATAAAGCTTCACTAGAAGCAGATAAGTTTTCATGCATTTTTTTGTTGTTGTTGTTTTTGTTGTTGTAGTTTTGTTTTTAACCAGGGGCTAGATGCCCAGCTGGTATGAACTGGCATAGCTTCACACTGAGGCTGATTAATCATAGTGCCATTTATGCCAGATGAAGATCTGGCTTACAGTTACTGCTCAGTATCCCTATTGTGTGGGTGAAATCATATTTGTCTAGGACAGAATATAGCATCCAGTGATGGATATCTCAAGCATAAAGACTATCCACACCACTTACAATTTAGTCTGAAATCTCACACCATTTTTATATCTTCTAAGTACCATTACCAATTACTAGAAATTGAGAAAACATTCTAATAAGCAGAGACTGGAATCCTGAAAGAATTTCTATCAATAAAATAAAATTAAGTTATATTTTATACATATACATTTATATTTTGAAACATTTGCACAATAGTACTTCCATTCCAGCATTTCACATTTGTGACCTGCAGTCTGACAGAAAACAGCTCTTTCAGCTGAGACAAGAAGCAATTCACCCTTTTCTTCCATGAGTACACCTACCCTGATGGGGGGAATAGCACCCCAGGCCATTCCCCAGGCATGCCAGAACCTAGATGCAAAGCTTGGGAAGGCTCTAGTAGCAACACTTGGCTATGCAGCAAGGTCTGAAGGCAGTTCTACTAATAGATCTGGAATAGCCTCTGGGTCAGAGCTCACTCTGTCTCCTAGGACACATTTTCATTCTGCCCACCTTTGTTTTGTCCAATGTGCAGCATATATTACACACTAGAGTAATATGGAAAGGCCTCATTATCAGCAAGGATGTAAACTCTACCTTTTATTCTCAAATCCTTGTTTCATTAAATATAGTCTATATAAGTTCATGCCACAGATCGGGTTGCAGAAAACAGACTTGTAAGAAGAATTGTTCATCTTATTCTTAGACAAAAAGAAAAATAAAAAGGACTTCTTTTTCCCCTAAAATCAACTGAAAAGCATCAGATCAACTAATATTTTCTACTTACTTTAGCATGAATTTGGCCTGTGAATTTGATCAACTCACTCCTTATAATAGATAGTTTCTCTGCATCCTTCATTTTGAATCAAAAAATAACAAGAATAGCACACTATTTTTAAGAAGTATCAATTTGATTTAAACAGATCATAGATTAAGAAGCCACTGGGTAAGCTAAATACCATCTTGTACACAGGACACCAGTATTCAACCCTGATCTAGAAAGAAAGAAGCCATTGCACATTTAACACTCACCAACTTTTACAAAACAAGTGTGAACAGGACGTAGTTCTTTTGCCATGGTGAGAGCACAAAAGGAAAGATTATAGCATGGAACATGCTATCTAGTCAGTGTGTTCTGTGCATTGCTAAAGGTGTTCAGCAAATTTTAATACAAGCTGATTTTTTTATGTATATCCTATTCTCCATAAAGCAAGTAGGGAAATATGTGGTAGAAAAATAATGCATTAAGCACTTCAAGTATTCAGTGGTGAAAATCTGTTTTCCCCTGGCTTCATGCAGATGAAATTACAACAGTAACAACTTTGTGGAACTAAAGAGAGTTCTGTCCTTCAGAGAGTAAAAACAAAAATCATTCAAGAAAGGATAAATCCAAAAAATATAATCCAAGGAAAACCAAAAGGACAAGCAGATTAATACAGAGAAAAAAGTAATTAGAGCACTAAACGATATGAAATGAAATACGAAAATAAGAGAGATCACTAATTTACACACTGCTTAGGGATTCATGGTATGTGTTCAAGCTTGATTCCTCCGGAGTTTAATCCTAACAGTAAATTTAAGAACCCATATTAGTTGCAGAGCTGGTTTAAACAGCATGTTTAAATGACTGTGAAACTGGGAACAAAGATGGCATAGCAATACTCAGTACCATGACATCTGTGTATATTTAGAACTATCTCATGGAAATTGAGTCAACTGTACCAAACATAACTTCAGTTTCTGAGAAAAGCAATGCTCATGATTGGTATTGGTATGAATACTAAAGATAACTTGAGAAAGAGTGAAGAAAAGTGAAGATAGTCTGTAAACCAAATTTGGACATACAAACTGAGATCTTGGAAAGGTGCTCATTAACAACCGGTTTACAACAGACCCCAGCCATCGTTCTCTTGCATCACAAGGAGGAATGTGGCCTGATGTTTGCAGTATGGTAGTACAACATATACTAAGCTTCTCTGTTGTTTTTTTTTTCATGCATCTGTGGTGTGTAGATGGCTGAGAGAAGCCATCCCTTCCAAATTAATTCATAATGACTGAAGTTAACTTCATAGGGAAATTAACTGTAGACAAGAATTTTGGCAGCAAAAAAGTGGTGAAACATGTCTGACAGATTTTTCTCTAATGTCCATGAACAGATGAATTATAATGGGATAAACGATTAACTGTGGTTAAGAGGTGATGTCATTAAATTTTCTTAGCATATAGGAAAAAAGTACATTTACTCAAAGCTAAGGAATTTATAACTGACTGACTGTTAGAGCCGAGCCTGTCATCTGCCTCTGAAAAAGTATCACAACAACTCCAAAAGGGGAAGAACAATAACGAACACTCCACCCTGAAGGAGATTTCACACCACTGTCCCTCGATAAAGGAAAGCTTACCCTCAACATGATACTTGTTTCACTTACAGGAAAAACAATGAAAGTCATTAGCCTGACGTCCCTCCTGTGGCATACTGAAAAAGCAGGGCACTGTCCCCAGTGTTCCAGCACCAGGGAGACAAGAGGAGGCAGCCATCATCCCCGTGGATCAACTACAGTATTTAAATCTGCCCTTTGTCATCATCGGTGTCATAATCCAGTAACAGATAGTAGATAGGATCTTTATACAATACCACCTTACACTCTGTTCTCGATATTGCTGAACTTTTTTTTTTTTTTTAATTATATATTCCTGTCACAGGAATTTGTCCAATTACCTTTGCAGAGCAGTCTCTAGTTAGTAGCTGTGCCACAAGCTCTGAAGAAACAATAACTCATGTTTTCTCTATAGCAAGCCAAGTATCAAATAAAGACATTGCCTGGTTCATAATTCCTCTCCTTTTACACAGATGATACACCTTGCCTAGATCCCATGCGATGGGAGGTAGGAACAGAGTCCATGATCACTCTTAGACACAAGAGCATCATGTTCTCAAGATATCAGCACCTCTAAACTTCATGAGGGCACATAGTAGAGTCCTACCTCAACTTTCAGGATGTTTTTCAGTCTTTCATCTGCTAACATAAGTGGTCTCACTGATGTATCTGGCTCTTTATTATTGCTTCATTACACAAGCGCCATTCAAGCTGCAAACTACAATGGAATGTTACAACATGTTCATCTTTTCTAAATTAACATTCTTCCATACAGCTCTCTTGTTAATGCAAGGAAAGCGTGGATTACAGTCTTTCCGAATGCTCCATCATAAAATACCAGTCTGGAATATATTTGGCAGACTTACGATGATGCCGTTAGAAAACTGTGATCTAGAAAATTGTCAATGCAGACTACTTGGCTGCTCTTGGGAATTTCCTTGTCAGTAGCAATCTCAATTGCATGAACTGCAAGAAACTTGGAGCAAATTGCTGGATGTGCAAAAACAAGCTTTCATAAAGGCCACATAAAGCTAGTTACTGATATTTTACAATTTTAAGTAGCAGCACCAGAGAAACTTCACCTTAAACATCCATGTGGATGCTATAGGATGGCTATGCTCTTTCATGACTTCAAGGTTGATTTATTCAGTCTCTACCCATTCAACAATTTCATCCAACTTGATGGCTAAGAACATCAGTACTATGGCAGTAATAGCATAGCTTTTATTAAGAAATACTTTCTTTTCTCAGGCACCCCAGCATGGGTGGTTAGGGAAATTTAAACTGAAATGCTGACTTCTTAACTTTCTAACAGCACTTCAGTCCAGCTCAAGTAGGGAAATAAGTTGAAACAATAAAAGTTTTACATCAGGCAATGACCTTCTTAGGTAGGAAAGGCCATTTGGGCCCACTCTGGTGTTGGTCTGCAGTACCAAGAGAAGTAGAACATGCTGTAGTAGTTAAGTGAAGGCTTCAAGCTTATCTGTTCAAAATGTGTTCAATATCAGAAAGCGTTTTGAATTATGCAAATAAAAACTTTTCCATGTCTCAGTTAACACTGTTGGAAACCACACCTTGTTTGGAATTACAAATTAACCAAGTTGTTTCTTTAAATACACATAGATTGTCTATAGAGACTTAAGTGTCGTACTAGGTTACTCTGAAGTTTGAAGACAATCTGCAGAGGCTTATCCCTACAGTTCTGTATGGGGTTCAAAAGGGTCTGCATAGTTAAATATCACTCAGTGCTTTGACAGTATGTAATACCCTTAATTCCTCATGCACAGATCAAATGTTGGCTGTGGAAAACATCTGCTTCTGCTCATATGTAATAAGAGGAAAAGAAGGAGAAAAAAAAACAAAACAAAACAAAAAAAAACAACAACAACAAAAACACACACACACCAAAGACTAAATTAGTAGCAGAGTTGCAAAATCCTGGCTCAGAACTTAAGCAACCATAGTGCCAGGGGACATACTTTTCCTGAGCTTTCTGCACTTTATGTTTCTAATATTTTAATACTAATCTGCTGTTTAATTCTCTTTTATTGAGCAGCAACAGATATTCTTATTAGTACTGAATAATATATTCTGGAGTGGAACTGTTTGAAACTGTAAACAAGAAACTACGATATTTGAAGGATCATGCCACTATGTTTAGCAGTATCACCTTATTTCAGTCAGTCACTGGAAAGTTAGTGGAGCAGCAACAGCTTGCTTACTTGGTAACACAAAATCTCTAATTTAGCTACTAAGCAGAACAGGCTTGGTGATTAGATAACTACTCCTATTGTAAGACTTTTAGTCCATGATGCATATACACTAGCAACACTCAAAGCACTGCTCCATGACTTGAAAAAGCACAGTGCTTGCTTCACAAAAGTGCAGGTCCACCTAGACATGGCACTCCCAACTCCAGCTCAGTCTTCTTCATAGACCTGAACTTCTCTAGTTCCAGGGTCTGGTCATTAATATTTGTCTGGATTGTTTAAATAATTTGAAATCATGTTACTACATAATATTTTTTCTATTTATCACAAATGGTGGTAATTTAATACAGTAGCTGTCCAGGCTGTATGTTTTTATATTTAACAAAGTATGTTCTTATAAATGTTTCATTGTTATTTAACTTAATTAGCATAATAAAACAATTGCTATAGCAAGCAAGAAATTAAACATTTTATTACACGTAACTAATGAGATTAAATCAGATATTACCTCCTAGTTAATCATTTATTTGAAGATGTAATACCTTCCTGTGTCTTTTCTATTTCTCTTGCCATCAAATGCTACTGTGCAGTAATTATGGGATGAAAAAAAACTGCTACAAATAATTGAGGAGACACTGAATCAGCCTCAACATTCACTGACATGTTTCTTTATCAGAGTCCAGCCCAGTACTAGAATCATACTTACAGCAGATTTCATCTGCACATTTTTCATATAAGGTAGAAGGTTATCGCATAGATAAACCCAACTATCTGTAATAATGCACGTATCCCACATTATTGCTTACATAATGATTCAACTTCAGAGAGAAATTGGATTACTGTAGGTAACAGGGAATATATCTTGGATAAATAAGCTGCATTCTAGTTCAAAACCGGTTGAACAGTGTTGGATTTCTTGAATATACATGCTGATAGCTTTATGTATTTTGGCAGGCTGCAAATACTGAAATTTTATGTCAGTCTTCTATCTTGTTCCATTCTAACATGAGGGTCTGGTGGCAAGTCCAGACCTTCAGGTTAGAAAAACACTCCTGCTTTTTCAAGCCAAGCAATTAGCTATATTGTTGTCCACACTAAATTCCTGTTTGACAGCATCCACTATCATACCTAAAGTTAACTCTGACACAATCTCTGAAAACACCAGAAAAAAGTTATATACCAAAAATCTTGAATGCCTTCCTCTGTCTCATGCTCTCACATATAAAGTACTCCAACCTTCAGAAACCAACCCACATTAACATATACATACAGTAATCTCTTTGTTCTTCACATATATGATTTCAGACATTACTTATATTTTACTAATAGCTAAAGTAATGTAAGCCTTCATTTCCCCCCAGTCAGCCAAAAATAAATTTGGTACTGATTACACTCAATATTTTTTATGTTTCTACCCAAGACAGACAGACTACTGGTAGTTTTTTCTTCTGTGTGATAAGAGAACAAAAGCCTTTGGATACACATGTATTATACACACACTTGCAGACAAACATGTTGTTTTCATTTTTTAAAATTTTTACCAACATTTAGCTAGTACACAAATCACCCTAGTCTTACAGCAAAGAATATATTAAATAACTACAAGAAAGAGATACTAGGCTGCATCACTTAAAAGCTCAAAGAAGCTAAATGTGTGGTCTAAAACAAGTGACAAAATATTACCAAAGTATGAAATAAGAAAGTAATTATTTTCCAAGTTGGAACATGATACAAGATAGCAGAACCCTTCCTGTTCTAAAACATGAAAAATAAGTAACAAACTTCATTTTCCTGAAATATCCTAACCTTTCCCAAATGCCCCTCTTTGTCTCTCAGGGCCCAGCCATGCCTCTGAATGGAATCCCTCACAGAGCTCTTTTTCCACATTTGGGTTTTGTTTATATCAGGCTTCTGGTTACCAGAAGCTCCACAAAATGATCCTACACAAAGCACTGCTGTTGTGTTGTGAAAGAAAACTGCAATTGCCTTACATGGATACCAAGTACAAAGGGAAACAAAGGGCAAAGAAGTAAATATCAAACTTACCTACTTACATGAAATAGATTTTAAAATGAAAATGTCACATATTCAGTGGAAGAATTAAATATAATTAGATATGCAACTAGCTTTTCAACTTGTCACAGCTCTTAGTCCCATTTGGAGTTTATGATGTTCCAGAGAACATCAAAGTAAAATTAAAATCACATGCAACTATTTATTCCACAACAAACTATCAGAACTATTGCAGTTTTGTACAAATAAAGTCTCTAGAGTTCTCACTCACATTCAGGTTCCTTCAGGAAATTATACCCCATTCCTAGGACATACCAAAATGAGAATGCTACCAAACTCAATCCTCCAAATCTTCCAGGCTGCATGGAAGACTAAAATGACATTTTCTCCCAGGATATTTTCCAAGAAAAAAAGAATCAGCTGTACACTCTATGAGGCAGCACAGTTTAAGTTGTCTAGGATCACAGTTTATGGAAGCCAGAAGACAATAGAAAAAAAAAAAAAAAAAAAAAAAAAAAAAAAAAAAAAAAAGAAGAAGCAGCAGCAGCACTGGCAAAATTAATATGAAAAAGGACATACCATCTCTTATCCTCCTTTCCCTTTGAAAACATTAATTAAACTGGAAACTTATGTAACTTATGTGGGTTTTGTTGTTGTTGTTGTTTTGTTGTTTGTTTTTAAAGTCAAGATTTTCTGAAGAAGATGGAAATAGATGTTGTATTGTTTGAAAGCAGCAGCATTCCTAGCACAGAAACATTGCTATTCTCCCATTGGGAATTTTAAGATCAGCTGCTACATAATTCTCCCTAGTTTGTACAGGCTGAACTGCTGATTTGCTGGCACCTTCCTTAGTACATTTTATGTAGCATAGCGTCCTCTCACCTTGAAAAAAAGTGTTTGCAAGACAAGAACCTCTGTTCTGTAATATTACTGGAAATACAATCAGACTAGTAATGTATGCTCTTTTAAGTATGAGGATGTTGAAGAAATTAAATGAATTAAAGCCAGCTTCTAGAAACACCAGAGAAGACTAATCAAATAGAAACCATTCATTGCAATTGCTGAGAAGGCATTTACCATTTCAGCCCCTTCTGTGATGGTTCAAGTATTGGCACATTCATTTGGCAGGTCTATAATCCTAACAGATAACAACTTCTCATTTTCTGCAAGTCCCAAAGAAAAACAGCCCTTGCTTTAATTTTCAATATGACCAAAATTAGCATGACTATTTGGGGTTTATGCCCTACAGATTGGTCTGGTTTTGCTGAAATGTACAGATTAAATTCAATAAGCCCATTTTTACTTTGCTGTTTAAAATTTATTCTGCATAATAATAGGGTGTGTGTGTTTATGGTGGGGTGGGGAGGAGTTATATACCAAATAGAAGATACAAGCTCCTATTTCTTATTTCTGAGCCATCAAAATGCAGGAGCTTGAGCTAAGATAATAAATTTTCATATTTTCCATGTGCATAAGAGTTCATTATTTATTAATTAATGTAGCTGATACAAATTCCTAAATGCCTTACCTTCCTAGTACTGCTGTAGTATGCTACGTGATATTAATTTTATTAATTTTTTAAAAATTTTATTATTGATTATTTTTAACTGTATAATCAGGTTGTGAATTTCCTGCATTGAAAGATCACAAAACTGAGGAAATACTTTGCAGAAGCAGAGCTTTGGCTTTTGGAGGAGTTTTCACAAATGCATTCAGCTTACAATTCATATCAGGTACAAGAAAGTATAAATATCAGTATAAAAAAACATAACTGAGATACAATAGTTTATAGCACAACTCTTACTTTGGAAAACAAGAAATCCCATTTCTGAGCTTCCAGTAGATAGCTTCAGAGCTGAAAGCTTCTTCTACATAAAAACAAGTTTCTGCATGGATAGCAAAGCATGCTTAACCTTAGCAGTCCATCCAGGTACAGAGCCCATAAAAGGAGCAGAAAGATTTCTACTGAATACTATTTTTCTAAGATCAAGTGACAAAAATAACTGCCCAACAGTCTGTCATGCAACCAACCTTCAAGTCAAGGATAGCAAAAGAAGAGATGAGATTGATACAAAAAATAGGAGGGCAAATTTGTCAAATATGGAACAAAAGGCAAACACTACCAAAAAACAGTTGTATGTTACACCTACATAAGTTTTAGCGTTAAGATTCACTCTATAACAAAATATCATCCTCAGTCATGGCTTTGCTTATGAATGACTGAAGCCTTGCCAGTGACTAATTATTTCCCTCTTTTCAGCAATCACATTGAAGATGGGATTTTACTCTGGAGTTGCTGAACAGATCTGAAAGGGTTACACATGACTTGCACTTAGAGTTCCCCACAGCTGTGGGACATTATTTTCAAACTGCTGTAAGCAGTCTGTTTCATTAGGTATTTTGTCCTGCTCCCTCTGACCTTCTTAAATTCATGCAGAGCTCTCACTTCAGTCAATGACACTTTTGTGGAAGACTAAAACTATGAGCCCAACTTGTGACTTGATAAAGTTAGACTTCATTCCAGTATGTTACAATGCAGCATCTATACCACACATAGAAAAGAAACAGTTTTCTTCTTGTTATGAAGAAAATAGAAGTTTCATGATGTGAAATAACGGCCAACTCCTAGCACTTGTTTAAGTGAATGTAAATTATATCCTGCACAGCTTCATACATAGGCTGGACGTGATATTTACAATTCTTCCAAAATTGTTTGAATTAAAACTATGTTAAAAAGCCCTCAATGCCTTTAAGTATTCTTTATCTTTAATGTTTCTTCTTAGCTAGACTGAAGATCCATATCTGCATGCTAACTTCCTCTGAGTTTCATTTCCAATCCTATACAATTACTACATTTATATGAGACAGTGATTATAGCATAAGAGATCGCTGAAATAAAAATGTTTTTAGACTTTAGGGAGTTGTATGTTGTTCCTGACTGCATCTGTTAAGACCTTGTAAAAACTGAGCCAGATGCTGCATGGTATGCAAACACTCTCAGTTGTAGAGATCATATGTGCAAAGACCACAAAAATACACTCTGTAAAGTAACTGCGATTATGAACACCATGATAGGCAGCTAAGATTGAATTCTGCCCATTTAAATTGCATAATCCACACAAAATTATGGGAGAACTTCAGCTGTCACTGGAGCTTGCCTTACTTGAGAACAGAACTGCTCTTAAATATTTGATGTCAGCAATAGAGACAAGAGGAGAGGAAAAATATTAGAAAGAGAAATTTGTGTTTAATGCTCAAGGAGTGATCAGAAATAATTCACCAGATTCTTAGCTAGTGTAAATCAGTCTAATTCTACTGACCTCTAATTCCCCATCATCTCTCAAGCACATGCTATTTAACTTTGAAACACAGAATAATAGTCTACAGTCTGTCTAAAAGACTGTATTGCTACACCTTAGAGATTTTACTATACAGATTTGTGTGATTTACTGTGATATCTTTCTCCACAAGTCACAACTCACTGGAAGTTCTGTTAGCAGTTACAGCTTAAGATGGTAAACAGTTACAGATATGCGTGCATCTACTGAAGTCAGATCTTGTGCTCAACTGATTAGATCCAGAGCTGCAGTTTTGATCCAAGTACACAAAACTATGCACTACACTTCATTTCTGCTTATGAATCTGTCCTTCAGATACCAACTCTGACATAAAGGGGCCTTTCCCCACTTTTAAGCAGTACAGTGCTTCCTGCATTCTCTCTTTCCAGTAATCACAGCACTACAGGAAATGCATGACTTTGCCACGCTGTAGATTTTAAAGAATGCATAAGTACCAGTTTGAACTCACTGAAAGTCTTTAAATA
Organism: Excalfactoria chinensis; assembly: GCF_039878825.1. Taxonomy (NCBI): domain Eukaryota; kingdom Metazoa; phylum Chordata; class Aves; order Galliformes; family Phasianidae; genus Excalfactoria; species Excalfactoria chinensis. The sequence goes on from NC_092831.1 coordinate 21,519,756, forward strand.
ACAGTATTTTCCCTCAGGGTGAAGCATGAGGAGCAGTTGTGTATAGATGTTACTATAGGTATGGATATATGTTTAGTGATATCTTTTGGTATTTAAAGCACTCATTACAGTAGCAAACATCAAAGAAGTAATGAATTTAAGTGAAATGCTTTTGTTGCAAGAGGACATCAATATTATTGCTCTAAAATTGATTGCCAGTACTTCACAGTACTTGGCTTTGCCTTTTTTTTTTTTTTGTAAAAATGAATATAAACAAATAGGACCTGTAAGCATAAACTACCTTTAGCAGAGGGGGAAAAAAACAAAACAAAACAAACAAACAAAAAAAAACCAAACTGCTCAGGAAGCAGTTTCTAGAAGAGCAAATCAGTACAACAAGCTCTGGCAAACACAATCATTTGCACTGAAGTTTCCATCAATCACTTCACTCCTTTAAACATGGAGACACTTGAAAAGCAGCAGTCCTCCCTTGAGCAAGTCAGTGCTCCATTATCATTAACTTCTGGGATTATTTCACTGTTCTCTGTTCAGCTACCAGAGGTTTTAAGCCCAATGACATAGGAGACACTGCAGTCTCCTGATTATGTCAGAAGCAATGGACCAACTTTGCCATGAAAATGGTTGGAGATTACTAAAAAATAGCATTTTATGGGTCTACAAATGTGAATGAGCTTATATACTGGAGCTAAGTATCTTTCTTTTATATATAACCTTTTCCATACACTGCACCAAGTATTTATGTAATCACAATTGAAGTAAATAAGTCAGAATGTTTGTGTGAGCTTTGATTAGAAGATTAACTTTCATTAGACAGAAAAACTAAGAAAATGTGCACTGCAAAGCACATTAATCTAATTTAACCTAATGATTATACTTCAGCCTTCATGGAGACAAATACACAGATGGGCAAGATTATGGCCTAGATGAACCCAAAGGGGAAAAGAAAATATCTACGAGTGATTAGAAGAGCCAGAATTTCAAACTTACACTAACCTTAAATAATTAACAGTACAAGCAATTCTCTCTGCTTTAAGTGCCAATGAGTTTTTATGAATATTGTTACAGAGCCCGTTTCTAAAGATGCTCAGCATTTTGTACTTCTAGATAAGCATATGATTTTCTGAGAAAAAAGTTTTGTCTTAGCTACACAATACCCATATTCAACATCTTATTTTCACCCATCTCTGATGATACTTAAATTCTGTTTTACTAATCTCAGAACTGCCTTCTGTGATCACAACAAGCTCACAAAAAAAAAAAAAAAAGAAAAAAATAGACAAGCAGTATTATCATTTTGCAAAACAGATAGTACATCCTGTTATTCCACAGGCATGTCTATGATACAAACAGCATGTACATTTATGGCCAATTTGTGCACGTGAAATAAACTTACCTGAGAGAATAAAGAGAAAACTATGGTTCAGAAGGATTACTCAAAAAAGAAAATAACACTGTTGTTTTTGCTCTCTTCTTACGTAGAAGGTTAATAGCCACAACTTTTATATCTAATTTTATGTGCTATTGCATACATTTCATAATGGTGTTTAAGTATTAGCATATTGATATAATTATTAGGGTTTTTTTTCCCCTCTTCCTCTAATGAGATAACAGTCCATAAGAAGTAAACATTACTCTGCCCAAAGTGACAAAACCTTCTGCTCTTAATTTACTTTTCATTTTCACATTTCTATTCATACTGTAAAAAATCAAGGTGGTGGTGCTGGTGAGTCACTAGATCCTTCATCTGCTTTATCTAAAATTATTACAACCTCACATACTTAGGACAAGATCCTGGGCCCTTTTCAAACTCTTCCATCATAGATAAGCCCTCTGCACAGTACAGGAAGGATTCTCATGGAGAAGATGCGATAAGAAATGGCTATCAGGCAACATCACAAGCTATAACATTGAGTTTGTAATAGTTGTCAGCCCCCAGGGACATGGGGAGATATCTGTGCAAGCAAGAGGCAGGTCCTTTCCTTACACACAGCATGAGAAATCCCAACACAGTTTGAAGTATGGAAAAAGTAAATAATACATCAATTCTTACCTCCTGACTTAGAAGAGCTTGACTTTCCAGCAGGTACTCAATATTGGAATCATCTCTCATCACAACTCTCACAGCAAGAAGCACCCTGAAATATTTTTTTTTTTTTAAAAGTTAATTAGACTTTAGGAAACTGAATTTAAGGGGGAACAATGTAATGATGTTATTTAAATTATGATTCACTTATACCTTGAATGTTGCCCTGAATATTGACTATACTTTGATTTTTACAGATCCACTTCCCTTGGCCCCTTATACCACAAGGTTATATTGTAGGATTTGAAAGATGTCTGAATCAGTGGCAAGCTGACCACTGCAGGTTGCCATATGCCCTTCCAGCTGCTCTCTCACTTCCCCTCCTTCAAGAGGATGGAGAAAAAAAAAGAAAAAGCTCATAGGTCAAGAAACAGGGATCACTTACCAGTTACCATCTAGGCAAAACAGACTTGAGAAAAAATAATTTGTTGACGGTTAAAATAGATTTGGAGTAAAAAAAAAAAAAAAAAAAAAAGACAATTTAAAACATCTTTCCCACCAATGCTTTTCTCCCAGGCCCACATCAGTTCTCCATTCCTTCCTCTTCTACCTGCCCCCCACTCACACCCACTTTATCTCTGCCCTTTCCTCCTACTCACATTTTTCACCTTCTCCAATGTGAGTTGTCTCCATGGGCTGGAGTCCTTCTGCAATATTTTGCTCCAATGTGAGCTGGCCATAGGCTGCAGTTCCTGTCGGAAGAACTGCTCCAGCACAGACTGCAGCTCCCGACAGAGAAGAACATATCCTAGCACAAGTCCTCACTGCAGTCACAACTCCTGACAGTAAAAATCTGCTCAAGCAAGGCCAAAACTTCTGTGAGTAAGAATACAGCACACAGCATGGGCTGTCCAAAACCACAGTGTCGGTGATAGGAAAACACATCACAATGCAAATCTTCTCCACCACCACAGTTCCTGTCAGGAGACCTTGCTCCAAGATGGCTCTCCAGCGCCATGCCTTCTGTCAGTAAAATTCTGCCCCAGCGTGCATTCTCCAAAGCCACAGCCTCTGTCAGGAAAACTGCTCCAGCACAAGCTCTCCATGGTAGCACTTTCTATCAGAAAAACTGCTCCAGTGCAGCCTCTCCCAAGCCACAGCTCCTGGAACTGATTCCAGCAGTGCAGAAATCTAACATGACGTTTTCCTCTCTACAAGCTACAGGAAAATGCTTCCCCTTCTGTAGCCTCCACAGGAGCTGTAAGAGAACCCTCACACAACTTCTATCTCTGAGCACATTACTCAGACTCCTGTCCCTCACTCACTCTATTTGTTTTCCCTCCCCACCTGCGCAGCACTCTGCCCTTTGTTCTCACTGAAGCACCAGCTGCTTTCAGTGATTGGTCCACCCCCAGCTGGGGTCTGTTAGAACCACCCAGAACCATCTAGGACCATCTGGAATTGTGTTTTCAGCACTCTCTGCCCACTTCTAAAATTGAGCTGTGGGAGCCCAAAACAACCATTCAGCAAGCAGTCATGAAAGGCACGTGGTGACTACACAAAAAGTTAGGATAGGTCTTGTTTCTCCAGCCCAGGAAATAGTGAGAGGAGCAAAGCGTGGGGAATACATGAGAATTGATTATCTCTCAGACCTTCTGAAACAAGAGCTCAGGGAGAGAAAATACCACTGAGGCAGGCCAGCTTCAAAATAAATATTAAGGGCTCGTTCTTCATACAGAAACCAGTAAAGCTGGAGTGGAGAGCATTTTTTGGGTGCCGAGATCAGGAAAGTACAATCAGAGGAAATCTCACCACCTTTTTCTGCTTGTGCTGCAGCAAAGCGCCTGCCCAGCAGCTCCTGTGACAGGAAGGCTGGCCTAAGCACACTGCTGACCTGAACCAAATCACCATTCTCAGGTATTTAAATCACTAACAGATACCACTACCTATTAAATATAGCAATGCTCCAAGGTGTACCAAAAGTCAGTGGAGCTAATATTCTCCCAAAATCTGCACAACCCAGATCACGTTTTAGTATTCTCACAGATTTTCTTTGTTTAACAGAAGACGGGATTATTACAGACATTGAGTTTTCATGCATGCAAAGCTGGTTTGAACTAGCTAGAACATTTTATTGCAAACTTCTAGATTTTAAATTCTCTGGAAGATTTTTTACAAATTAAGAAGGAATGCAATTCAGTTCGTTAATTAGCCCATCTCTTTGTTTCTGGGAAATTCTCTAACCAATACAAACTTGAACAGTGAATCTCTAATAGGAATATTCAAGTACGAGTTGACTTTTGTGTTAATGGAAATTCAAGGCTGTGCCATAACTGAATATATGCTTCCACGCTCTACCAGGACATGGGTAGTTTTCTGAATCCTTTGTGATATAGGAGCTCTTAAAGAATATTTTTTACTGTCCATACTGTTCCTATATTAACATTAATGCATTTGGCATAAGATAACTGGTACATGTGCTTTTATAGTCCTCTCCCACAAAGAAAATGATTAGCATGTTTAGTTGGAGGCAAACCACAAATTTGTGGAAGATGGGGACACTGCCTTCCCTTAGCTTTTGGAAGTGTTGTGTCAGTAACAGGAAAAGTAGCTTGGTAGATATTATTCATTTCTTAGGAAATTACTGATCTTTCACAACTTTAATGTATCACTGTTTTAATAAGAAGGCTCTTTTTCAGAAGATTTCCCTTCTTAAAGAATCTCTTGTATTATTGTAGCACACTATAGTTTGTGAACTATGCATCTTAGCAACTTGGAGTTGAGCACCAATATTCTTTGATAACAGGAGGAGCAATGCAGTCTGAACAGGCTATACTGTGAGGCACCTCCTGTTCTTGTGTGATAAGCACTCAGTGAAAAAGAAAGCAGTTTTCACACCCTACCCTTGTCTATACAGGCCGCATACTTTTTTCTTTTTTTTTTTTTTCTTTTTTTTTTTTCTTTTTTTCTTTTTTTTTTTTTTTTTAATAAGTTGCAATAAGTTAATGTAAGAATGTAAGAGCATAAGAGAACAAATGATCCAGGTCCACTTCGTAACAAAAGACATACCTCCCCAAATATGAGATTAAAAGATGTATATACACAGATCATAGATGTATTTTGGGCATTGATTCTGCAGTGTCCAAGTGGGCAAAAGCTTAATTGCATTTCAAATACATCAGTTTATGATTACAGTGCTTTAGAAAAACAAGAGAGAGAATTAGGACATGTCAAAATCAAAGCCTTAAAAAACAAAACAAACAAACAAACAAAAACTAAATAAATTGCACACGCTACTCCAAAACAGAGCCAAGACAACTCACAGAAACGTCTCTAAGTACAACAGCAACAGATTGTTTCATTTCAATGCAGATTTTATAGCAACAATTTGCGACTAATTGCTTATGATGCCTATTACATATATCTTTATACAGAAGAAGGCAAGTGAATAGATGTAACATGTTTCTGTAAAATCCAGGAAGAAGGACAGACACATTTACCTTTAAATGGAGGAATTCATAGTGATATATTCTCTATATACTCTGTGTTCTGCCTAGTCTGAATAATCCTACATCTTCCTTTTTTATGTAGCTGTAACTTTAAAAAACCTCCTTGCAAACTATATGATGATAATATTCAGATGGTCGTGTTATTGCAAGCTCTACATGTACCAAAACCAAAAGAAATTCTTTAAAATACGAATGTCTTAACTTATATCAGACCTGATTGCTATGAAATCACATATACACAGGCAACAAATAACTAATTATGAAGATTATGTCAGTATCAAAGACATTTTAAGTCAACATTTTAACAATGAGAGATCTGAGAATTTGACAAAAAGTTTTCCTTCTCCTGAGTTTTTAAAAGGGTTGATAAATCCATGAGGATGTATTATGAGGAATTGATGTATTTTGTGTTCATACTAAGAGCATTCATCGAAGGAGCACTAGAAAAGATTAACAGGTTCATGTAAAGCTAGATCAGTCTTGCTATTTGTTCTCCTCTGAAACAGTCCACAGTCTCAGATTACAGGTGGTTCCACAAAATCACAGCATTTTCACTGTTTTGTACCATAATTTTTCCTCACCTCCATTCTGTCCTGGATTTAGTTGTAATTTGTCTTTGCAACTCTGTTTATATTTCAGAGCTGCTTCTGGTTACAGATATTGTCTTCTACCCTCACATAAATTTAGAGTTTATTAAATAATTTCTGTGCATATCTAGGATTCCATTCTAACATCAAAGTAATGATCCAATTTCTCATAATTGGATGAGAAATACTCCTAATTTACTCACTCAGGAAACAGAATCGGACATAGCAATCACCATGCTTCATAAAGCTAGCCTGCAGTCCATATTCAGATGTATGATCTCACTGTGATGTTGTCTGATGAAGCACAGTATCATATCCTGGAAGATACGTGTTGGGGTATTCCAAAGCCAAGTCTGAAACCAGAGTGGCACTTCCTCCAGATGTTTCTCTTCAACAATCCCCCTTCCATCAACTGAATTATTTTGTTTTAGAAAGAAGTTGCTCTTGAGCTTTTTTCCTATTTGAAACACATCCAATGTCACTGCTTAAAAGAACACCCTCCAGTTGGTGAAAGACATGCAACCAAAACCTCCATAATATGAGAGCTGTTTCCATAGTGCTCATATTTCCTGTGGAGCCAAAGGCTTTCGGGCTCAGTAGACCTGCAGACTATACAGTACTAACTGTCCAGCTGTTGCTAATCAATTATGATGCCTATTTTTGTCACAAATACAAATGAGAGAGGTGGAAAAAAAAAAACAAACACCATAGAACACCTCCACTCTCTGCAAAATATTCAGCCATTTGAATATTCTTAAATAGACATCTTTGGAAAGTTACAACTATTAAGGCAGTCCTTGTAACAGGACAGCCTCACTGTATGGACATGCGCACGTATTCAAATGATACAAAAGGAATCTAAGATGTAACCAAGTGATTTTGATCTAGTATGATAAATATTGTATTAATTCTTTTCTGAGTATCTGTGATATAGAACTGATGTTTCCTGCCAGCAAAACAAATATCTCCTTTGGTTAAATCACCAAAAATTATGCATTTGGTTTTTTTTCTTGCTCAGCATCAGAAACAGATGATTATCTTAAAGCTGCTTTGCAGCTATCAAAGTTCTTTTGAATTCTCTCCTTTTCCCACTGCACTCAGTCTTGTCAGCAAAGTCATGGAACCTGCAGAAGAACAGAAACATGTAAAAACTGGAAACTTGCAGTATGAAAAGGTGGGCAAGAATTATTGTTTGGACAGATCATTAGGTTGAAATTAGAATTAATTACAGGAAAGGGCTGAATAAAAAAAAAAAGAAAAAAGAAACAAAAACACGTTCATTTCAAACATAAGATTTAAAGAAAAAAACAACAACTTTGTGTTGAAAATTTCTGAACAAACATATTTACTTCTCATGACAAAATAACTGTATCAAACCTAAAATACTTCCTCAAAAGGTGAAAATAATGAAAAGTGCCACAACTGTGATGACCCATACTTTTGCAATGGACAACACAGAGACAGCTCTTTATTTATGGTTGGCCCAGATCTGGGAACTCAACAACCTTAGACTGAAATTCTAAAGAAAAAAAAAAGAGGATATGCAATGAATTTATCACACATACACATCTGCTTTCGATTACAATGATCTATTATTTGCTTCTGGTACTCAGGATGCCATAGCCACGACACATATCACACGATTAAAGGTTGAAAAGTTATTCTGGAGAACCTGTATTTTACTTCACCAACCAACTGCTCATAGGAAGAAAAAAAGGTCTCAAAAACATTCCCTGAAAAGGTGTATGATTGTGAAAATACTATTTGTCAATTAAATGAAAAGCTGCTTCCTCTTTAACTGATGACATGACACTGATTCTAAATGAAACTCCCTTAGGAGAACACATACAAAATGATAAAAATTAAGACCATTGCTAATATGAATTGCTATTTGGTGCCTCGGACATCTGTGCTTAATTATACTTGTCAGTGGACAATATATGCATTTCATTCAAGCACACATATCTTACTACAGAGGAAAAATGAAGTTTCTTGAAAAGAATCTTAGGAGCAAGTGTAACAGTATATTTGCCTTCTAGAACTTCTCAAATGACTGCAAATGAACATTAGACTTTTTGGTCCACTGCCATCGTAGAAAGACAAATTATGTGAAAACAGAAAATATTTCTGGTGTGACCAAAACACTAAATTGTCCTTATTACAGGCTTAGAAATTTATGATTTGAAATAGCAATATTTAAGCACTTTGATAATTTCAAAATGACTCTTCCAAATTTTTCTAGCTTGGAACAGCTGAACATTTTTATTTCTAATTGAGAGTAGATCTGATGAGACTCCGTCAAAAGCAGAGGCAGACATATGCAAAACAAAGGAGAACAAGGACAGACACAGCTGGGAGCAGGCATGCACATGAAGACTTTTAGGAATGTGTGCTTTTCACCATACTTGCAACACAGTGAAAATGCTCATGTGATCAGTTACTCAAGTTCATACAATTTTCCTATACAAGGAATTTAATTTAAGCCAAATGACTCCCAAATTAGGAAATAAAAAAGGGAGTAGTACAGGTAACACAGAAGAAATCTAATAAAAGACATTCACAGGTTCTTCCACCAGCGTTTTTCTTTCCCTTCTCACTAGCAGTGGGATGCATTACACAAAAGCAATGTTGACAGAGCGGTTAAAGATACATTTGTTTTCTCCAATTGAACAGCTTAGGGGAAGACAAAGTCATGGGCTTTTTTTTCAGTGACTTCCTTTCATAGTCCTTCCAAACAAAATGAAGTAACAGACAAAAATTTCCACAGTAGTTACTACTTCAATATTCCTCTCTTGCTGTAGACCGAAAGGCTTCTCAGCACTTGAGTCCTCTTTGAACTCAGGAAATGAGCCATCTGAAAAAATGAAAACATCACATTTTCTAACAAAAGTTACTCACATGTTTGCAGAAATCTCCTACCGGAAGTTTCTTAGTTCTCAGAACACAGCCAAAAAACATGTGGGATCCCTTGCTGATCAAGTGATGGCTGTGTGAAGTCTTTTCTGCTGATTTCCTATGGCTCAGGCTTCAGAATGTTCCACAATAGCTACTCTGTGGAACAGCTTTCAATTATCCCAAAAGTACTCCAAATAAATCATCCTAGGGTTATAAAAGCCTGATGGAGGAAAGAGAAGAAATACCAGTGACTAATGCTGTGCTAAACAATATCTTCTGGAGAGACACAAGTGGCTGAAAAAGGTTGGTAATTAGTTAACATCCCAACACCTTGTCACAAGCATTGCCTCTAGCACATGATTTCTTACAAGCTATTATTTATGTATATTTAAAAATTACTTTCTTTTTACAGACTTGAGCATTAATGCCTTAATGCACTTCACTCAACTCTGTCTTTAAAAATCTGCATCATTATTTTGAGTCTATGCTAATAGATTATTATAGTATAGCCCCACTTATCATAGGGCTGGGCTTTGTGAAGACAAGGTTTACAAAGATGAGAAATTACATTTTGTAGGTGAACTATTTCAGCTGGAAAAAGGAGACTGGCTTTCAGAGATCAAGGTCTTCAGAACTGGAAATAAATTTCAAAATTAAATTCAGGATGAGGAAAACTACAGACTTCAGTAAGTATCAGGTCATCTCAGAGAAAGACAGCTGCTACCTGTGGATTAGAAGGGCTCTTGCTGAAGAGGAGAGATAAAATGTGTGATCTGTTAAAAGTGTGTTACAGCCCGTGGAACCTGAGAGCCTAGGGAAAAAAGAGTTTCTAAGATTACATAATAAATGTATTTTCCATTGAAAGTTGTATTTTTATACCATTCAGTTGGGTTACAGACAGAATTCTCAAATGTGTCTTCCAAAAGGATGCTAGAGATTTGCCTTAGCATCCTGGGTGAAAAGCCCAAAAGCAGAGTGCCAGAAGTGCTGCCAAATGGTAACCTCAATTATGTTGCGTAGTGTCTGAGCAACTTCACTCTGTTGTACAGTAGTTGCTTGGCTTCACCTATGCAGTTTTACAGTGGTATTTGCTGTTATATTACCTCTGCCAAATACATATACATGACTCCAGATATTGACACTTCAGTTTATGAGTATTTGTTCTGCTTTACATCAGCAAATCATGTATACTTCTGTGTACTTACGTTTGTCTAAATCTAACTGCTGATGTACATGGCAGAGGTGATATGGCCTGTTCTGGTTATGCTCGCATTCTTCCCACTCTGCCTCAGCAAACCTCTCCAGAAGAATCCAGTGTTTGTAATTACATTTGGAGTACTGAAACTTGAAGGAGCACATATGATCTGAAATACAAATTTAGGTTACCTTGCTCACATGATATTGTATTCGGACATTATATCATCAGTAAATCAAGCTTACTCCAGTGTAACTTTTTTAAGCCAGGCACCTCAGGGCACAGGCAGAAGAACATTTGGGCTAAGATATCTGAACTCCAGCTCACTCAGTGATGAGGAGATGGATTTCTGTTTCCATTTTAAGGAATTACATGCATAGACTTTAGCCTTTAGCTTTTCAGATTCTTGCCACTTACTGATACAGCCGCATGAGCTGAGGAACTGGCCTAAACCACCCTATTGAAACACCTGATACAACTGGCCAGTCACACAATATTTGCACTAATCTAGATCTGGGGGTATAGCTGGATTTTTAACCCAGATCACTTTTCTCATCTTCTTCACTGCTCCATTACGTAGCAGTGTAACAGAGACAACAGCATGATTCAAAAATGAGCAGCAAAAGATGAGGAGAATCAGATGAAGTACACACATCTGCTATAAAATACACTTGCCAAACCATGGCCTAATATACTTTCTCACGTAGCAAGCCATCCCAAGAGCTTCATTGAAATTGCCTTAGATGGTGAACCAGCAACAAGCAGAAGAGCAAATCACCATGACATTTTGCTCTAGTGTTAATAATCACAAAATACTGCAGGAGACATGCTGTTGAGATTGCATACTGACAAGGTTATTTTGGGAATGATTTATTTTCATTGTTTTGGGATAATTTCAGTACTCATATTTCTGAAGAAAATATAAATATATATTTTCTCTGTAAATACAGGTACTTAGCTTCCAGTGTTGGTTCTATCTTTTCTGCAAAGTTGTCTGAATCCTTAAAATTCAAGTTTTCTCTCTATTACACCATTTTGTCAGTTTTGCTTTGAGATTTTGTGCTCTCCTGGCCATACACCTGATTGGTGCTGAAAACTTTAGGTATTTCTCAGAATATTGGATTCTGATATTCCAGCAGGTTTATGTAATTCTATGGACTTCATTGATAGATAACAACTGCATTCACTCTAATACAATCTAAGAAACAATGGACACATTTCTCCCTGACAAGGAAGGTATAACACAGTTCTCATCTGCTCCAAATAAGCAGCTATTCATGTGCTAATAGCTGAAGCTCACAGCTTTAGGATCTACCTCTTCTTGTCAGCTAGCATCTGTGCCACCAGCTCCCTACCCTCTGTAGTAGTCCAGGGACCACTAGACTGGAGGTTCTACAAAATCGCTATAAGTTTCAGCTGCATCTCTTTTTTCCCAGACTCTCCCAAACATATAAGTCTCAAAACATTAACTCATCTCTGAATTCTGCAAGCATCCTGTGTACAGTTATCCCTTGTCTATATGACACTTGTTGATAAGCTCCAGTGCCAACTGTGAGGAAAAGGCCACCTAAAAAGGTGGTAGCCTGGAAGAGGTTGTGGAGTCTCCTCTGGAGATATTCAAACAACTCACCTGGTGCTTTCTGTGCAACCTACTGTAGGGAACCTGCTTTAGCAGGGGTTTGAACTAGAAGATCTTCAGTGGTCCGTTCCAACCCCTACAATTCTACAATTCCCCCTAAATGACTAGAAGCACAGCTGCAAGGAAACTTCCTAGCTGCATTCACTTGGTTCCTGCATCAACTATGCACAAAATGATAGACATAAAACTGGCCTTGAGAGAGAGCAGAAAGGACAGATATGCCTAGGCCATACAATTGCCAGTGAAAAGGAGACTGAGAAATTGGTTTCCCCTTCTCTGGCATTCAAGGGATAGATCTTTTTGGTGATTTTTGTGACTAAAAAATTAACTCAGGAATGGTAATGATCTACCAGAGAAAAGCCTGGAAGTCCCCAAAAACTGGCTATTGGGTCAGGTACTGATGAAGTGATGTTATGGTTTCCCACCAATTAAACCACAATTTAGTATTTTGAATTTGAATCATGCTTGCTTTGTTGCTTTCAGAATGACACTGAAAACTTGCCTGGTAGAAATGCAGATTCACAGCTGCTGCTGATTGTCGTAACTCCTTTGATGTCAGCAGTTGGAAGAAAGATGAATAGCAGCTGAGGGGCTGTTTAAATCCTTTACATGAAAAGTCACTGCCTCACATCAGTATTTCCCAGGGAAGCCCTGTGATTGTTCTAGAGATCAGTACTTTAAAAAAAGATAGAGTTGACTGACTGTCAGTCGTCGTAGTGCACTGATCTCATTCCAGGAGCTACATACCTGAATGTGCTTGGGAAGATGAGATGTACTGATCCTGCATTGCCTCAGCATCCCACTCTGGTAATTGCTCAGTATTTAGCAGAAGGATTACATTCTCCACACCTCCATCAACTGAATGGGAATGAGAGGGTATCTTTTTAATTTCAAGCAGCTTTGAATGCCATGTTCTGAATTTCCATTAGCGGATGGTATGCCACCATCTCACACTTACTTCTAATGTGTAGAATATTCACCAGTTGAAATGAGAATGCATTTGTCTCCCAGCTCTGAGTAGTAATCCTTCCAACTAAACTTTAAATTTGGAAGAGTTGTCTAAGTTCTCATTCCTTTAGCTCAAAATTGCATTGGGCTCTGCTCTGTTACCAGACTGCTGCAGCAACAGGAAACCCTGGTATTCAAGGGACTCTGAGGTAAGGTTTGCTGGCAGAAGTAACAGCCTTGATTTCAACAATTCAGCATGAGCTAAATCGAAACACACACAGCAAGGCTTCTTGCTAAGATCAAGGAAGCCTTGCTATCTTGCTATCTGATAAGCATCCAACCTCTTGTGCAATGCTTGGGTCTGTTGTTTTTTTTCACTCCTGTGCAGTCCAGAAGACTGGCTAATACTTTTGCAAGTAACTCACAGAAAGAACTGAGCAGGAATGCAAAACATCATTTTAAAATGTGAATAAAGTGACGGGGGTTGTTCTGATTTCATTCCCTTTAGAGGGAAGTCATCAGCTGGAAACTGTCTCATACAGCACCGGCAGGAAAGGGCTCAGGACTGGCCCTTGCTTTTCAGACACCAGTTTCAGGACTCAGATATCCCCTGCCATGAAAGGGTGGCCGAGATTGCCCCATTGGTACGTCTGATGAAGTGCAGCAAGTCTAACAGAACAGATTCTTGGATTAATCTGCTTTTAAAAGGAAAGTGCAAATCTGACCACAAAGTTTTCCTGCAGCTTAGCTAGGGTTCCCTGCTAGGACTGGGGGGAGATTCCAGCCAATGGAATCCAGCTCACCTCGGGCACGTCGAGGGCAGCGGGCAGGAATGCCGGCGGGCATTTCGGGCAAGGCCCTGCTCTGCACGACCCGTCGCCTCCACATCGCACCCGGACGGCTCACCCACGCCGCCCGCCGGGCAGGTGCGAGGTCCGGCAGGCTGAGCCCTCCTGGAGTCCTCCGGGGAGCCCCGCAGGCCGTGCCGCTCCGGCACCGCCGGGCGCGGACGGGGCGGGGAGAAACCCGACCTCGCGCCTGAAACGGCAATGGGGTTGTTGCGGCGCAGCAGGAGGCGGCGCGGCGGAGCCGTCACCTCCCGAAGGCATCCAGCACCGTGCGCACCGCAGCTCCCCACTCGTCCTGCCGGCAGCGGTCGCTGTGAGCGGCGCGGGTCGCCCCGTCCCGGGGCAGGGCACGGGGCAAGGCAGGGCGGGGCTGCCTCTCTCCCGGAGCGGAGCGGGAAGGCGGGCGCCTGTCTGCCCGGTGCCGGCCGGAGCCATGCGGAGCTGCGGGCGGGTTGCGCGCTGGGCCGCCCCGCTGCTGCTGCTATGGCAGTGTCTGCCGACGGCGCGGACCTACAACGTGGACACCCGGCGTCCGCTGCTCTTCCGCGGGGACGATGGCACGTTCTTCGGCTACTCGGTTCTCCTGATGGGTCACGGCGAGGAGCGCTGGTGAGTCCCGGACGGATCGGGGCCGCCGCGCGGTTGCAGCCCACCGTCGCGGCGACCTCACTCCTCCCCTCTGCCCGCAGGCTCGTGGTGGGCGCCCCGCAGGCCAGCTGGGCCGCCAACAGCTCCGTACTCAGCCCTGGGGCCATCTTCCGCTGCCGGATCGGGAGCAATCCCCGCGGGAGGTGCGAGCAGCTCCAGCTCGGTGAGTCGGCGACGGGCGGCGGGATGACTGTTGAGCGCTGCGGGACGGGGGTTGCTGCCGGGTGATGCGGCGCCGCATTGCACTGATGGGAAGGGGGTCGGCTTTTCTCCGTATGGGAACAACAGATCGCATCAGAACTTGGCTGAGAGGTTCCCGCTCCCTGGTCTCGCAACTCTCAAAAGGGGAGGGTTCGGTGGCTTTCTCGTGCTTCCCGCAGCAGGATGGTGAGGTAGAGCGGTTGGCACCGGCACGGAGTTTGGAACACAGGCCTGGGCCTTCTGCAGAGCCATTCCCGCAGCAGCCGCCCCGACTCATGGTGAGGTACAGCACCTGGCTTGGTGCTCATCCATCTTCATGAACTGAGCTTCAGAGGACCAAAGCTATGCTTGACAAGCACCATTTTTCCAATTCCCGCATTTAAGCAGACTTCTCCCATCCTCACGAGGTGTGACTGCAGCACACCCAACTTCCAAGTGTCCAATGCTTGCTCAGAACAAGAGTGCTTCTCAACAGGTTGCTCTGTGCACATCTTAGTTGCTTTAGGCTCTGTTCACAACCTCCCTGCACAAGGCATGTTTACCTGTCTCTGTGCTGTGCCTATGAAGTCTCCCGAACGTTCTGGAGCCGTTAGAGCTGCCAACTTGCTGCCCAGTCAGGATAAGAAGCGCGGGAAAGTTTTCAAAACATTTGAAACCAATGCAGGCGACAGCACGCCATGCCCCAGTGCGCACTCAGGATGGGTGCAGGATTCTGAGACAAAAACGTAAGAACAACAATTTCCCTGTGCCAACTCTGCATGGTGCTCAGAATGGACAGGTTTGACACACTTTTTGCAAGCGGCAGTAAAAGTTACCTTTTGTAACAAAGTTACAAATAGAACACATACAAGCAGCTGCTTATAGAACAGCACATGAATTTATGCCAGCCCAAGTAGCCCGTTGGTGTTGGTTTGTTGGGGTTTTTGTTTGTTTTTGCTTTTTTTAAATTGGAGTAATCTTCTTCCAATGTTAAATTTATACGACGTGTAAGAAATAACTTTCTTCTCCAGTTGCTTGTTTAAGAGGCTTGGGAAAGTTGAAGAAGTCAAACAACGGGTGAAATAGTGTATGCAAAAATGGCATTGAGCATCTACTCCTGGGTTGGAAGTTAAAATAGCTTCTTACTTTGTAGGTGAGGAGGAGGGTGCTCCGCTTCTTTGAAAGCTATAGTACCTCAGCAGCACTTCTGCATTCACTTGTTTAGCAAGCATGGAGAAAAAAGCTCTGTCTTAACAAATGAAATTCATGATCTTTTCCTCAGTAGCTTAGGAGATCTGAAACAAAATGATGCAACAGGTGACCAAAAGTGTTTACATGGTACTAAAAACTTAGGTTAATACCGCTTCCGTCCCTGGGTTTAGATACTGCAGGTTACACAGCAATATTTACTGTCTTGTCCTGAGCTTTTAAAAACAGTGATACCACAAGATATTTTGCAAAATGTTTATTTCCCTTAGTGCTAGATAGAATCTTTGTAATACCAAGGTTTGTCTACGGTATATCTGAAGGTAAACACATCCTAAAGGAGGAGTTCTGTAGTAAAACAAGAAGTGAGATCAATAAAGCAACCAAACTGTGATGTGGTGCATGGGATGTAAATGAAGTAGAGTAGGATCTGAACTTCATTAAGTTTCTGCCTTCCTGCTGAGCAGTGGCAGAAATACACAAGGGAATTTGCAGTTGCAAAGCTAAACTTAATTATCTCTTGTCTAGCTCATTGAGGCTGTCAGCATCTTGGGGTCATAATGGTCTTTATCAATACTTTGTCTTACAGTCAGTGATCTAGTTCTTCTTCTTACTAGCAACAAGCTTGGGTTCTGAGCTTGTAAAACAGGGTAATTTTATCTGAAAAAAGTGCAAGTATATATTACACTCCTGGGACTGGCAGATGGCAAAACAGCCATTTTTATCTTTCTCTTAATTACTCGAATTCACATTTCTTTCAGATGAAGAGTCTTTGAGATGATGAGTTTGAGTTTCTGGATACAAAATATAGAGGTGATAACAGAAGTGGTTTTTTTTGTTGTTCAGTTTTTTTTGTTTGTTTGTTTTGATGTGTTTTGAACATCAGAACTTTGTAATAAACAGAAGGACTTGGACATAATTTTAAAACATTCTGCAATTTTTCACTGAAGTAGCCTTGAAACTGGCTTAGCAAATTAACAAAGGATTAATGGGCAATTTAAAAGCCCCTGATCACATAGGACTGCTGTTGTGTTTTCTGTGTCACATGTCCCTAACTGATTGCTCAATAGAGAAAGAGTTGCTGGGAACAGTCTTATGCTAAAGTCATTGCAGCATCTAAAAACAACTCATCCAGAGAACTGTCATGTTGCTCATGGTGTTGCAAGGATAAGGGCTGGTATAAAAACTGGGAGGAACAATTAAATCTTCTAATAAATCTTTGCCTTCACAGCCACTTGCTGGTACTTCTAAAACACTGCTGAAAAGAGGAGTAAAGCTGTGAGTCTTGTTTCTAGCTCTAGTACTTCTGTCACTGGAGCCAGACAGTCTAGACCACTGATTTACTCATAATTGGAGTATTTCTAGGTGATGGTTTGTGTTAGATGTGGACACAGCTGGGAGCTGTAGGCACAAATATACAGAATAGAATGCTCAGATATATTATCCAGAGCACTGTCAGCCTGCTAGCATATTTTTGAGCTTCAGGACCTTATGTGTGTCTGTTTGGGACAGCAGCAGATGACTGTAGAGGAACTCGCTCTTCAGATCTTATGACCTCTTGCATTTTGGACTTGTAGATTGTTTTCAATTAAATTGCTCTCAGATTTGAAACTGAGAGCTTTTTATTGGTTGAAAAAACAGACTATAGAAATTGCCATGCAGCCTAAAAATAAAACAGAAGTTTCAACTACAATCCATACTATAAAGTCAATACTTTTTTTTTGTTGTTGTTGTTGGTTTGTTTTAAGAATCAGATCAGAAAGTACTGGCCTTAATGTTTTCCACCCTTCCTTTAAGTCTCAGCTGCAATTAAGAAGAAATTGCCCTCTAGCTCCCCCAGCCGAACTATTGTGATGGAAAAGTGAGCAGCTAATAGGCAAAAGGCAGACCGGTGTTCAACTCTGATCTCAGTGATGTTCCTTTTGGTTGCTCTGCTTTTTGATCTCACTTGCATTTATCATCCCCTGCAAGTGTTCTGCTTGGAAATGTATTCCAAGGAAGGCAGGGATGTCTGAACCTGTGTCTGTTATGGGATCACAGAAACAGCTCTCAACTAACATATTCTTCCAGGTGGAAGCATTTTGAGGAGCATTAGAGGGATAAGACCTATCCAATCTCTGAAAAGAGAGAAGATTGCCTTGGGCAAGTAAAAGGAGGCTGAGGCCCTGATATCTATGAGAGGGGGACTTGTCCTTGCAGTAGATTGCTGTTATAATCAGATAGCATTAGAGGAGTTCTAGAAGGATAAAAAGGATTGCGGGAGACTGTTGAGCATGGAGAGTGCTGAAGCAAGTAACATAAAACTGGTTTCTCGGATGACACTGCAAACATCTGTATTAGAGTCCTTGAGGCCTGAACTAGAAATGGCTTTTCGAGTTCTGACCTTGTTTATGCGCGATTATGCTGTTCCTGTGGATGTGTGCAGCAGAGATTATAGCAAGAGTGTATCTTCCAGCTGTGTAATGTACACAGACGGAGCAATTACTTATCTCTCAGTGACTTTATGACAACGCACGCTCCTTTTTCCTGAGGCAGTCAAGCTGCTGTGTCCTCCTGAGCTTATGTAGTGCAGCTCTGTTGCTTGTGCAGAATGTAGCTTTATCATCAGAGAAAGCCTTTATGAGATCCTACATTGAGCAGGGGCTCATCACCATGTCTAGGATGTCAAATTCACCCTTCTCTTGCTCATGAAGGCCTATCATTTTCAAAACATTTGAACACTTGCCAGTCAGAGAAAGAGAGGAGGCACAAGGCAGCAGTCAGCAGAGGGCCGAAGGAAAGCTGAATCTACACATTGTGGAGCCCAAAAAAAAGGAAACAACTGTATAGTTGGAATAATGCAAGCGTATAGTTGGAATTACAGAATAAATAGCCAGAGGATATCTAAGAAAAGACTCACCAGTGTTGAGACTTTCAGTCCAGATGGATGCTCACCAATGTTGAAGCTCACCACAAAAACTCTGCAAAGAAGCAATCTCCAAAAAAAGACACTACCTTAGTGGTGGTCAGCCCTTAAATGGGATCTAGAAGAGGTGGAGGCAAGCTCCACCCTTTCCAGGAACACAGCTGAATTACCTTCACCTGTGCTCCCGCAGCTGACTGTCACTTGCCTCAGATGGTTAATCAGAGGTTCAGGCCGTGATCAACAGTTTCCCTTACAAAAACCCAATAAGCAGCAGTGAATGGTGGTGCTTTTTCTTGTTATGACCTCTGACGTACATATAAGTGTGAAGTATTGAGATGAGCAAAGCTTTCTTCTATCTCAGATGTTGCTGTTATCTGGTCTTGCTTGACTTAAGGATAAAAAGGTTCAGGAAACCTCTTGAGGTTATAGTTATGATACCAGCCTTCCCCACTTGGTTCATTTCCTACAAACCCATGTGCACTGTAAAGGAAAACACAAGTAATTCTTTGTCATAGGACAGAAAGCACTGCTGAAAGAGAGTTGCCAGAAGTGGCTTTTCTGATTTAAAGGAGTATTAATTCCTATACCTGGGAATGCAGAGGCTTTTATTCCTGCAGATGCTTCTCTTTATGTTCCCCATAGAGACTGCAGTTGTATACCCTCTACCTAACAGCCATTTACAGTAGAGATAATTTTAAGATCTGCAACTGACTGATACATAGATAAGAAAGATGCTGAAGAAACCCTTGCAAAGAATGTTTCTAAAACTGACCCTAAGATAGTCTCAGACTCTGGAAGACTGAATTCTGGGATAGGAAATCCAGAGTCACTCTATAAACTCACTCATAGATGTTAAAAAACAAACAAACAAACAAACAAACAAACAAATAAATGTGGGGAAAGAGCAAAGGGAACACTTCTATGCTGGATTTCCTTGATTTCTCATGCTGGCTTCATTTTCATTTTTTGAGTATCAGTTGAAAATCTTTGGGCTCAGTTAGGTTAGTAACATGAACTTACTGCTTAAGGATTGTCTCATAATGATGTGATATAAGCCATGAAACAGATGCTACTTCAAAAAAAAAAAAAAAAAATAAAATAAAATAAAAAATCTTCATCAGACTGAGTGTAACATCGCTTTCTGCTGCAGTTTCTGCTATGGAGAAGTCATTTGTCACCACCTCATTCATCATGTTCAGAAGCAGCATGCTCCCCTTGGTTGTATACATTCCTGCGTTTGTTTACAAACATGAAACATATTTGTGGTCTTTGCAAAATGGAGACAGGTGTCAGCTACCAAAGTTTTTCCATTATGTTCTGTTGGACACTGTGTGGCCCTTGAGCTTGTCCTCATGCTCAGCATTGGTTTGTGTGTCCTAGGCAATCCAAGTGGGGAGCGCTGTGGGAAGACTTGTATAGAAGAACGAGATCATCAGTGGCTGGGCGTCAGCTTATCAAGGCAGCCCAGAGAAAACGGATCTTTTGTCGTATGTATTCACCACTGCAGCTGCAAGTCTGCTTGTCAGAGAACCTTCATAATTCTTGTGCTTCTGTGTCAAATATCTTGTGTTTTTTATCCATAGGCTTGTGGACATAGGTGGAAAAATATCTTTTACATAAAAAATGAACACAAACTCCCATATGGTATTTGTTTTGCTGTCTCTTCTGATTTTCGAACTGAGCTGAGCAGAAGAATATGCCCATGTTATATAGGTAAGCATAATGCTTGGGTCCCTTCTAGGGAAGGATGAGATGCAAAATTCAGTGATGCAAAGCTGTGAAAAGCCTGTGCTGCTCTGGACAGGATTTCTGCAGCCAAAGGCTTGAAGGCAGAGTGTTGAAGTTACGAATGATGTAACTTTGCTAGCAGAATGCTTACCACCTCTAAGAAAAATTGCATTCAACAGGCAAAACAAATACTTGCTGGTTGGGCTGGATAGCTGCATCCCAAAAACATGCCAGTGGAGAACCTCCTCAGTTCGATTGCTCTGTCATTTGTTTGCTCTGCTCACCAGTACCCTGCAGGGAATCATTAATGGCAATGGATTGATGTTGCCATCTTCTTCTTAGCCTCTGGTTTCCCAGTATGGCCACATGTCCAGCTGCTGTGCATCCTTATTCCTAAACTGCCTCCTACTAAGGCCAGCGATCAAGATGTTGGGCAGTCCTTCTTCAGAGGACTGCAGGGACAGAATAAGAATTGAGATCTGAAACTTGGAAATAGACCATCCAGAAGTGCAGTGCATGATCCTGTACCTTGCCAGTGTGAGGAAGAGCTGACAGTCTGGCCTCTCTGTGTAGACCAACAGGGGTAGCGTCCTCAGACATCCATCTGTTGGTTTTATGGACTGCCAGGAGCCTTGAGAAAGTTGTGCTTTTCTCTTCTGTGGCTTTTAGGTGAACAAACCTAGGGGTGAGATGAAGGGATCCCAATAGGAGGATGTTAGTAAGGAGGAGCAGGAAAACAGGGCTGGGAGATTTGGGTGTAAAACAACTGCTAAAGGTAATAGGTGCCAATATTCCTAAGATATCCGTAATAAGTCCTTCAAAGCCTTAATGGAGCATCAGGGCAACTTTTGTCAAGATACATAAGCTTGTCAGATTGTCCGGATTATAGGCATAGTGGAAAAGAGGAGTTTTATCCATTGATGTTGCTCAATTCATACTATTTCATTCTCATGGAATAATTTAGAGAGAAAACTAGAGCCTTTAAAGTCACAAGATTTCAAGGGCTGTTGTGATCAAAAGTTACATAGTGCTTTGGGTTTGTTACATCAGAGTATTGACACTAAAGGTCACACCAGGGAATACAGTATTTTTAGTTTTATTACGGAACTGAAGACTGATGATTCATTGTTTTGTTTTAAGTTTGTCTCAGACTCTCTTGAAGATCTGGTAATAAGTTCTGAAACTGCATGCTTCTCATCCTCTTTTATGTTTCTTTCCTCTATGCAGACCATGTGCGAAAGTTTGGAGAAAATCATGGGTCATGCCAGGCTGGAATGTCCAGCTATTACATGGGGGTTTGTATTGAAGATACCAAACACCTCATATATGTGCATATATATATATATATACACACACACACACACACACACAATATAATTAATGTCAGTAATACTTGCATGATAATTCCCAAACTAACCAAGAATGATTTTACTTTCAAAATCACTTTTAATCTGCAATTAAAATTAAAAATTACTATTCATGGAAAAAGACCATGAATGTAACAAAGTATGGAGTTTTATGTTTCTCTTGCTATTAATTTGTTTTGTGTAACATTAATGCTCATAAGCAGTATGTTCTTGCTTTGCAGAGTAGTAGTCTGTATTATACAATCAGAATTTTAAGACTGATTTTTCTTTAAAAAAAAAAAAAAAAAAAAAAAAGAAGAAGAAGAGAGACTATCCAGTTTGATGTTCATACTAAAATGCTTCCAGATCAATGTTTGTAATAACCATATTTTGAGAAAGGCTGAAAAATGTTGTCTGTGATGTGGTGGTAATCTCTTGGTGCTGAGCCATACACATCTCCAGTGGCATTTTTCTGAGTTGATAAAAGATCTAAAGGAAAGTGTTTGACTTATTTTGCTAATTTTTGTGAATGTTTAAACCTGAATAACAAAGCTATGTTTTATTTTTCTTTTAGGACTTAATTATAATGGGAGCCCCTGGATCATTTTATTGGACTGGTTCTGTTTTTGTATACAATACAACTTCAAATACAATCCATACTTACACAGATTCAAATAACCAAGTGAAATTTGGCAGCTATTTAGGTACTTCAAATATTTAATACCTTATAAATATATTAATCAAGGGCTTAGCTAAATAGTTGTGATCTTGAAATCAGTGCTCAGTGTTTCTCAGTGTTTGCTTTATTAATCCCAGGAGTAAGAGTTCTGAAGATGTGTTTTAATTTTCTTAAATATTATTTAATTCTAAGTTTATATCTTTCTGATATTTTTTCATGGAGCTTTTTAAATGTTGAAGTCAATATAATATCTATCATTAAAAAATGGAGAAAATGAATCAGTTTTGTGATTTTTTTCCTTCCCCCACACACTGTAATGTCACAGTAGGAATCTGTTATTGTTTCTTTTGATGTTTTTTTGTTCTAAAGTGCATTACAATTATCAACATTCAGACTTCAGTAAAACTATTATATATATATATATATACACACACACATATATATGGTTAGAGGAGGCAAATTAAGGTTCATCTAATAAAGTTTAATTTTTTGGTTCAATAAGCATGAACTAGGTGTTGACTTTTAAATGAGAAATTGTATTTTTCACATCTCTTACCTTAGAATATGAAAAGAAATGCTGGGTTTAAGAACATGGATTCCTAACAGCTGTCTTCACAGATGAAAGATTTAAAGCCCATTCTTTTCTGGTCCAAGATCCATTTTCTCTGAAAGCTGTGAAAATCAACAAAAATTCAGTAAATGCAAGAGTAGAAGAATATGTTAAATGTCTTCCCTGTTTCAAATTAGCCATAGTGCATTTTGGAAGGAATAACAATGACTGGTGTAGCTGCAGCTTCTGGCATCACAATTCTGTGGCTGGACGTCTGCACCAAAATGTGGTCTTGTTTGTCAAGAGCTGTCTCCACACAGACAAATACGTTGTTATGTAGATTCAATTACAAAAGCTGATGCAATGTTTTCTTATTATGTAGTCAAGCTTTTGGTCTGATTTATTGCTATGTGGACATACACAATAAACCTGTGTGTGTGTATAAAAGCATGCATATACAGACATACATAAGTGCACAGACATTAGTATCCCCACATTTCATTTCTCTGCAATCCAGATACAACAATAGTTAGAGTGACAATCAAATAAACTGCTTCTATGCTGCACTGTGTGTGCATGTGATAGTTTGCATTGTGTTATGGACTTGCTAAGCAACTGTAGAATACACAGTAACAGAAGATGTTTGACATTTATTTTATGGACTTTTACAGTTTGGCAGATAATTGAATATCTGGGAAGAAATGTTTCTGACACTCATTTCTACTTGCTGGAGCTTACTGTTTGTGTGGACCTTTTGCTTGTATTTTAAAATTTTCCTTTCTGTTTTCACTGCTAACTTGCATGACGTCTGAATGTCAGACTTGCAATAATTTGTAGTGTTGACAGCTTTCATACGTCATGCTCCCATTTTTTTTTTTTTTTTTGTTACTTGTATAGCACTGACAGTACTGAATAGTGCTTTTCTGTTTTGCAGGGTACTCAGTTGGAGCTGGACATTTTCTGGCATCTTCTAGCACAGAAGTAATTGGAGGGGCTCCCCAACAGGAGCAGACTGGTAAAGTAAGAGATTGCTTATATTGTTTGTTTGATCAATACTCCACCACTAGCCACCCATTTATTTTCCAGATTAGATTACCAAAATAAAGACAAGTGTCAGGTAATATGATTTCTCCTAGGGAAAAAAGTTAAAGAAGGAAGGAGAGAAGACAGTCTACATAATACTGCTGTGAACTGCAGTGCTAAAGGTACAGATAGGAAATAGCAAGTAGCAGTGCCTTGTGATACTATGTGTTGCCTAGATGATTCTCTAGCACATGCAGTAAATAAAACAGAAGATAGTATTTCAGATTACTGTTTGCTGAGCTTCACTTTTGTTCTCATTTTAGGCATACATTTTTAGCATTGACAAGCAACTGAATATTCTGTTTGAACTAAGAGGTAAAAAGGTAAGTCTTTCATGCTACTTTTCAGCCCCTTTCAAATTTCTACCATAAAAAAAAAAAAAAATAAAAAATTGTGAAGTGACAGGATTTCTCGTTTGCACACAGCTTGGTTCTTACTTTGGGGCTGCGGTTTGTGCTGTGGACCTGAATTCAGATGGCCTCTCAGACTTGCTAGTTGGTGCTCCCATGGAAAGTACCATCAGAGAAGAAGGAAGAGTTTATGTCTATATCAATTCAGGTTCCGTAAGTATTTTCTCTTAAAAATAGATCATACCACAGTTGTTCTCATATAAGAAGCTAGAAGATTTCTTCTCCTATCATACAGGATATAGGAAAAACAACTTCAGAAGCATGGTGATGGTCTCAGCAGGACTCTGTAACACACCCACAGAGGGTATAGACTTTAATGCACAGTTTTCTTAGAGTAGTAAGCTCCTGTACTATGATACAAGTCTGCTGCTGTTTACAGGTGTTTGCTATGGGATCTTGCTGTTCTCAGTTTTAAAGAACAGCTACCTTATCCCTTCTTAAGATAATATTGTTAGATATCTTTGATAATGCTGGTTTCTGCAGCAAGCATTTGAGTAAGATTTTATACTGATCCAAGCAGTTTTATTATTTTGAGGAGTATCTCCTGGAAGAGCCTCTGTTAATGTGCCTTTAATAATGTTTTTCCTTCAGGAAGCAAAGATGGTAGAACTGGACATAAAGCTCAGTGGGAGTGACTCATACGCAGCCAGATTTGGGGAGTCCATAGCCAATCTAGGAGACATTGACAATGATGGTTTTGAAGGTAAGTATGAAAATCTTAAAGAACAAACAAACGAACAAACTTTGGTGGACTGTCACAATAAATGGGAGCATTATGAAAGGCTGAGAAGACAGTGTCCCTTTATTCTCTGTTCTTGGTCCTCTCCTGTAACTTGCAAGACTTGAAACAGCAATTCACTTCTTACCTGGCCACCTTTTCCCTAAAGCAGACCTTTTTCTCCTTTAGCTACTGTTCCTGTAACTCTTGTTAGATTCCAGTTCTTCTGTTCTGCATTATCTTCACAGAAGTTTCAAGTTTTGTCCTAGAATATTTGCAAATTGCAAAGGAAAACAATAGTCACACACAGAGCTGGGGACAAGAGAAGTAAAATCAATTTAACATCTGTATAACAAAGCAGATATATGACACAGGATATAATGTAAAATAAACATCATAAAACTGCAGGGGGACTTGAAGCAAGTGGATTAGCTTTTGAAGGAAGCTATGCATTGAAAAGAGTAAGTGGAGACAATACTGAGAGTGACAATAGGAAAATAAATTTTCTTGTAAGAAAAGCAGCTGGAAGCAAAATATAAAGAGGAATTGGATGCAGAAACCATTTCTCTGTAGTAACTAACAGAAAAGCACAGTAGAGCCAACACCTTCACTGAAGTAAGCTTTTTGTATCAGTCCCATGAAGATAATGGCACGCACGTTGGTGTAGAATCTGAACCCCCCCCAAGCAAGAACATATGTTTCGTTTTAATTAGACAGCACAACTTGACTGTCCTATTTTCATCTCACCAGTGGAGAGATGTATTTTGTGCATTTTAGTCAGCCAAGTATGGATTCATTCAATGTGGATTCAATCAGAGAGCTGTTCAGCTAAACCCAGGCATCAGATTTTTGCTTCTCTTGCAATTTTGGTTTGATGGTTCATATTTTATTTCTGATTTAGAGATAGCTCTGTTTCTTTGTGAATGAAAAGTCACCATTAATGATTTGCATGGGTGAATTTTAAGATGCTTTAATTAATTTCCTCCTGCTTTTTGGTCAATGTCCTCTGGCTATTTGAACCCTGGAGCTTTTTGTAGCTGTTTTGGTAGGGCCTGTTAAGTGTTGCTTTGTTTGCTTGTGTATTTTTTTGTTGACAGACTGTTCAGTGATTAAATCAAGTGTGTTTAAAATGTACTCCTTTGTACAGACTGCCTTCATTTCCATGTTAAATGCCCATTCATTCTTCTTATCAGCTGTTAAAGACCTATCACAGAAAAATACATTGTTCATTTTAGTTATTAAGACCACTACTTGTGCTTTAGTTGTTTAGTCCATTTGGAAATTGCAGAGTGCAGGAAAATCATAATAGTTTCAAGAACACAAACAGTTGTTTTTCAAGACAACATTTTTTGCTACTCTCTATGATAACCTCTTAAGGGCCAAATTCAGAAATGGTAAGAAGAGACTTTGTATTGCACAAAATTAATGGCTGGTTAGCCCTTATTTTTCAGAAAGGCAGTACTTCAGTCAGAGTCACATACTGAACTTGTCTATATTGTTTCCAATTCCCTTCATCTTTAGCATTTGCTTTTGAATTCAGGCAAATAAATGTGTTCTGATATGGCGGGCACTGTGGTTTGGATTTTTTTAACTGCATTTTGTTCATGCTTCTGAGTCAAATGTTGACTGTTATAATTGTTTTTTTCCCCACAGATGTAGCAATTGGGGCTCCACAAGAAGATGATCTAAAAGGAGCTATTTATATATACAATGGCAGGGAAGATGGAATAACTCCATCATTTTCACAGGTATGATTGTTATCAATCCAGAAATAAATAAATAATAATAATTTAAAAAATCAACCCTTAAGTTTAGATTCAAGATGCTTTTCCTCTTAATTTAACATTTAGTAATTTAAAAGACTCCAGAATTTTTTTACACAAACTGTGATTTCTAGTCATAATATAACCTTCACATAAAATAAAAATGGTTTAGAGGTTTGTGAGATATAGCATTTACAGCAGTGGAAGAATATTACTTTTAGAGGTACGCTTCCACTTCTGAAAGCACGTCTGCTTTCAGAAGCAGGGCGGTTGTGCCACCTACTTGCATTGCATATTGTAATACAAATGTTACTTTCCAAGAATAATTTTCTTTTCTTTTTCCTCCTTAGAGAATACAAGCACAGGAAGTCAGTACTTCTTTAAGCATGTTTGGACAGTCCATAGCAAGTGGTATTGATGCAGATAACAATGGTTATCAAGGTGATTTAAACAACTGTGATTATTTCATTTTAAAAGAGAACAAGTTCATACAGGACAACTTCACCACTACTTATTACTCTTAACAGAAGAAAGTATGTTATTAATATGATATCATCTTGCATTTTGGGAAGAAAAGAAGTGAAGATGAAGACAAGCACTTTTTATGGTCATCTAAATGTTACTGAAGATATAAAAGAAAGATTTAAAAGCAAGATCATAGTACCCAAGAGAAAGTAAAATATGATTTTTAGTTTTTACTGGATTCATTTCATTAGCTAATGAAATGAAGTGAGCTAATTTGGGTACTGGAAGCACATCTGTTGGCTAGCCTAGTGTGCTAACCTAAAAATCCCTCTGGTCTTCATGTGGTATGGAACCTGCTAGGAGTCAGTGAGCTCAGCAACGCTAAGTCTGTGCATGGCATACATTAACCTGACTCAGGGCTCACGGCTTTGGATTAGAACTGTTGTGGACACAGAAGTGCTAATTTTGTGTAAAAACTCTTTGCTTTATGTATATTGTTACAATGCTCTGCCATTGTACAGATAGACATTATGTCAGTTCATTATTATGTTAAAGCATAAAGTTCCTATGAACTGCACGTTTTAAGCTCTCGGCTTATGTAAACAGAAACATCATTCAGCTTGAATTTGTAATGCTGGGTTAAGAGGTAGTGCACATGTCATGTGCTCTCAGCTCACCTACTCATAACTGATTAGCAAGTCACATCCTAACATTATTTAGGTTCATCTAACATGTACTTCTGCTACCTCATCTGAGAGGTATATGTATGTTTTTCCTTATTACATTAGTACTTTTCTGTTTAATTGGAATAAATTATATATTTTCTAGTTCTGCCAAATTTTATGTGTAATTTTAGACATGGTACATACGTAGTAGTATAATTGAATTGTTTTATATATGTGTGTGCATAGTATAGTAAAACTATAGATTTGGGTTTAAAAGAAGGCACATGACTTCTGTTTATCTGAATTGCATTTCCGCGTCAGCTGCTTAAATTCGGAATAGAAATCAGATCATCCCATTGCAGATACCTGCAAGTCCAACAAATGGCCAGGGGACAAGTATTTGAGCAATCATCTTCTGTATAGAGAAGCATGCCATATGCAAACCTCCTAACAAATAAAGGACAAGTCTTTTTTAAATGTTGCCAAAAGATGAGTATGCTACATAACAATTGTAACTGAGAAGTAATTCCTGATGAGAATTTAATCTTGTTGATCTCCTTTTTTTTCATGCAGATATAGCAGTTGGTGCATTTCTATCTGATTCTGCTGTGGTGTTGAGGTGAGGCTACTGCATTTTAGTGCATTTGAAGAACATAGCGTAACTGTATTCTGTAAAATGCAATTAAAAAAAAAAAATACTAGCAGATTGCAACCTCATTATATTGTTCTTGGTGTCCTCAACTTCAGTCATTTGGCTCCAGAATGCTATACATGAAACATTTAAGTAAACACTTTGATGAGAAAGAAAAACTATTCTGAAATTTCTCAAGGCAACAAATACTTTGCATACAGTTACTTAGATTCTTTAAAATGATAATACTAAAACATAAAAATATGCTGTTAGAAATTCCTTTGGGTTCTTCAGAGATTGTGTAAGTTATTTCTGAAGCATTTCGTGAATACTGATGCTTCTGTATTCATAGAACAAAACCGGTGATAATCATTGAAGCTTCCTTAAAACACTTGAAGTCAATAAATCGAACTAATTTGAACTGCATCGAAAATGATCAGCCTGCCATCTGTATGAACCTGGAGATATGCTTTACCTACACAGGACGAGAAGTACCTGGTAATATTGGTAAGCTACTTCCCATTTATGTATTCATTTGGAATGCATGCATTTGCAAAACAATGCTATGGTATTTAATGAGTAATGCTGTTAACTGATCTGAGTTCAGGATTAAATGAAAAACTATAAAAGATGGATGTCCAGCCATGACTTGTAAAAAAATCTGAAAATGGCACATCCTTACTAGGACAGTTTGAGCTATGTGTCATGTAACAGTTAGTGATGCCAAAAAGGTGAGGAGGCATCATGGTGAGGGTGAAAGTGGAACTCCAAGTAGTCTATTGCATGCACAATGTAACCTAAGTATGTAGTGATAACTGGTAACTAATTGTTAGCTACCTCACTAGTTTGTGGCAACACTAAATCTTTCCCCTAGGGTTGCATATAAACATTTCACAATATTTTCACAGAGATTCTGCAGCAGTACTGAAAATGGTACTGTGGATATACAATTTCCAGTAGCTATCTAGGCTTATGTAATAGCAATGTGATTAAATTCCAGCTTGTAGCTCTGAACTGCATTGTAGCGATTTTGTTCCAGATGGTCATTTTAATGCATCATTTTAATATGTTTGTGAGTAAGATAGTAGGCCACGATGACTTACAAAAAAACAGAGTATTCTGTGAACACCTTATTTATAAGCTTACATATGCTCTAGGATACAGTCATAGAATCATGGAACCATAGAATGGCTTGAATTAGAAGGAACCTTCATGATCACCTAGTTACTACCCTCTGCCGTGGCAGTGCTGCTCCCCATTCAACCTGGCCTTGAGCACCTCCAAGGATGGGGCACCACAGCTTCTCTGGGTAGCTGTGCCAGTACCTCACCACCCTCTGATTAAAGAACTTCCTCCTAACACCTAATCTGCATCTTCTCTCTTTCAGTGTACAGCCTTATCTTACCCCTGCCAGACCATGTAAGAAGTTGGTCTCCCTCATGGTATATGAAATCAAATTACTTAAAGCTTCCACACAAGAATCTGTTATCATTTAGAAAAACATTCCAGAGAATACATGTAATGGTAAACTGTAAAGTTCCAAGTTCATATATTTTAAAAATCATATTTATTGTGAATGATGGGCATTCAAACCGGACTACTCTTGCAGCATTTGAATGTAAAACTTAACAACTTAGAACTTTTAAGTGGAGCATTTTAAGATTGATATTACGGAACATAATTAAGGGACTGAATAAAAAAATGTGATTTTGTCATAAATTCATAGACATTACTGTACTTAAAGTTTTTATAACTTTTATGTTCCTTATTTTTTATTTTGCAGAAATGTTTTATAATCTGAGCGTTGACGTGAAGAGAAAAGTGGATACACAAGCAAGATTTTATTTTTCTGCCAATGGAACATCTGATACAACCTCTGGAAGTATAAAGATCTACAGAAAAAATATTGCCTGCAAAGGTCATCCAGCATTTATGAGGGTAACGTAATTTTCAGTACATATTGCTCTGTAAATTCACTGTTTTCTTTTGAAAAATATACCTACTGAAAAAAAACTTGTTTTATTTGCAGTGGCATCACATAATTTCTAAGTAAAATACTGGTGTTCATAACTTCTACAATTGATACCTTTTAGTTCTGTTGCTTATTTGGCTTTCTACAGGCAAGTCAGTGTGCCTGCTATCTCATCTGTCAGAGAAAGTGTGTGCAATAATTATCATCACATTAACAAAGTAGGACATGAGTGTTTTTTGACTTTTTTTTCTACCCTTCTATGGATGATGGATTTTGGCCAGTTTCTAGCAACTAAATAGGTTTGGTGTGACATACATTTTCCATGGAGTAGGAAGAGCACTCACGGGAATTCCATGAATGACTTTATAGCTGAACGATGTGAAAAACATGCACTGTGCCTACAGACTGATCTGTATCTCCCTACTCCTTTGCTCACAGAAGTGAATCCTGTACAAATGTATGCCCTCCTGGGAATCTCAGTGTCTATCTTGGACAGTGTCATGAATGTGGTTTCCATTCTCTGTGTATGAACTTGTACAGCCAACTTTGTTGTGGAAGGAGCCTACTGGTAGAATTTCTTCAGAGGAGAAGCCACAGAGACAGCAGCGCTGTCACAGTGGTGGGCATTTAGCAGGAGGTTCTGACTTAAAAAAAATGAGTTAGTACAAATATAGTCAGTAAGACTCTAACACCAGTAGTAGCCTCTAAGTCAGTTGGAGAAGTGAAATGCAGTATTCAGGCTTGGTATATCCCTCTGAATTATGAATGAATAACCCATCTTAAAAGCAAGAGCTGCAGTCCAAAGACAACATTTTTAAGGCCTTTCATGGAACAAGCAAAAAATACAGTGATTCAATCTATCAAACATCTTAGAAGTTAGCCCTCTCCAGCAAAAATTGGAGAGCTATTGAGAGACATTTGAAGTCCTAATATATAAACGAACAATAAAATCTACTGGATAAAGAGGAATTACACTTTACTAAACCTCAGGAAAAAAATTAAAGATAATCTCCTGTAAGAGAGATTACCTTAGAAGGAAAATGATTCTTTAAAGAAATATTAAGGACAGGTATATTTAGATGTAAGGAAAAAAGGGGTAATAAAATAATGATGAAGCTTCCTTGGCCTTTTCTTTAAAATCCTCGAGGTAGCAATTTCATGACCTTTTAGAATAAACATCTGCTAGGATGACTGATGCAGCTGATCCTGCACAGAGGCTGGGAATCTGACATAATCTTCTACAGCTATGAAAATGCTACATGTATTTTTGACTCTTACTTCTGGTGTTTGGGTTTTGTTTTTTTTGTTTTTTTGTTTTTGTTGTTGTTTTGTTTTGTTTTTGGGGGGGTTATTTGTTTGTTTTTTTAAAAGATGTCATTAGAAGCTTCATGATAAAAGTTCAGGTAGATGGGAAGCTTGTGTTACCTCTTGGAAAATTGCCTAGATGCATCTCAACTGGTAGCTGTACCTAAATGAAGCTTCTTAAAGGAGCAGTGGCAAATTGCCCACTTTTTAGAAACATTGTATAGACTTAAAGAGGACTGACTGGCAGCTGACCGCCTACAGATTGCCATGCCAGCATCAGCACATATTTATGTGGAAAGAATGATATGTTTGGCCCATCAGTTCCCATAATCTATCATTAACATCTTTTCCTCCATACAGTTCAGTTTTTTCCCAATTTTTAATTAATTGCATTAAAAAGCATCTCCATCCACCCACTGAGGTTTCTGTATGAAAACTTGTGTGATGCTCCTAGAATTAAGTGTAAATGTCCATCAAGCACAGTTCTTACAAGAAACCATGTGCATTTTGTATATTTTAAGTGAAGAGTAACTAATAACCAATTAATATACTGAAAATAATATAAAGCAGATGCAGAGAAGACCCTGTGGAAAATTATGAATTAGATTTCATTTGATTTGGTGAAATTAAGCTTGCAGCTAAGAATTAAAGTAGTGGCCATGTGGCAAGACAATCAGTGTCTATCTTGTGTTCTTAGGGAGTAATTTAGTCAGGTTTGCTCTTGTTAGTGTTCAGTGCTTCAAGCGGCTTAGTTTTTACAAGTAGACAGTTTGGGTTCTGATCTCCAACATTCTTGCACAGTCAAGGTTTCATATGAAGGTGTACTTGACTGAGTAATTTAATCTCCTTAACATGGAGCAGGAAACACAAAGGCAGAAAAATAAAACATCACTGTGAACAGATTTAGTGGTACTGGAAGAGAACTCCTTTCGATTTAATACAAAAATATTCATTGATATTTAACTTTCTGCCTTTTAGCCCTGTATAGTTGGAATAATACAAGTGTATAGTTGGAATTACAGAGTAAACAGATAGCCAGAGGATATCCAAGAAAAGACTCACCAGTGCTGAGGCCTTCAGTTGAGATGGATGCTCACCAATATTGAGGCTCACCACAAAAACTCCAAAAAGAGATGCTACCTTAGTGGTGGTCAGCCCTTAAATGGGATCTAGGAGAGGTGGAGGCAAGGTCCACTCCTTCTGGGAGCAGCTGAATTACCTTCACCTGTGCTCCCACAGCTGACTTGTCACTTGCCTCAGATGGTTAATCAGCAGTTCAGGCTGTGATCAACAGTTTCCCCTTCAAGCCTACTTTTACCTGCTTTTGTACTTCAGTAGAACAAGGCAGCATTGTTGATGGATGTAGATCACTATTCAATTAGAATTTTTCTAATAAAAGAATGTGTTTTGAAATGCCTGATGCTATCGGTGAATGTATTATGGTTGTCTGCATTTCTGGTTAACTCTTTCATTGATGAGGACATCTGGAACAATATTTAAACTGTATGACATAGGAAATTATTTTACATGTAAAAAACAATAAGTGATCCTGTTTTACATGGTTCTAAGGCTCCTCATAATTTCTAAAACATATGCATACATGTCTATATGATTAACTTATTAGGTTTCCAATTTTCATAGAAAGATGTAAGGGATATCTTGACTCCTGTACATGTTGAAGCAAGTTATCATCTCGGGCAGCATATTCTACAGAAAAGAGACACTCAAGAATTTTCTCCACTCCAACCTGTTCTTCAAAGGAAGAAACAAAAAGATATAATAAAAAGCAAGGTTAGTATGTGATGTCTTCTTTCAAATGCAATAAGTAAACGTTCAAATTTTAATCTTCAATTAAAAGAAGCTTCATGCAAAATTTTGACACACTTTGTTTTAGGAGCCACAGAAGTAGAAACAGGAAGTTGCTGAACATAGTGATGGGATATAAATGTACTCTGTGGCATAGTGATAATCAAGGCACAGACACAAACAACTCTCGGTATCTCTAGTCTCATCACCCCTGCAGTTTGATAAGTTGAGTTTGTATAGTAGAGCTTCTCTTGCAAGAGTTACTGTTGTATCATGGAAGAGACTTCAGAAACCTCAGTTCTGGATCCTTTAAAATGCTCTGCACTTTTAATGTACTACTTTTAAAATAAGCTGAATGTGAACCGCTGGTTTAATGGTGAGAGATTAAACATGAGCTTGGAATGCCTCTCTGTAGCTGTTGGTGCACAGAATATGTTTGCAAAATGGCAAATCATAATCTATTCTAGGATCAAGGGCCATTAGCCAATTCCATATACTTTGTAACAACATGATACGTTCCTTTTTAAATGTCTTCTTTTCTGTTTCTTTGGTTTTGTTTTTGGTCTTTTTATAGTTTGTTTTTGCAAGAATTTGTTCCCAAGAAAACTGCTCTGCTGACTTGAGAGTTTCTGGAAAAGTTTCTTTTCCAAAGTAAGTATGGATTTGATTGTATCTAAATTGTTCTTTATTCTCTTGAATGTTAATAAAATTAATTTCCAAAAGTAGGCAATGAACTCTCTGAAAAACATATAGGGAAGAAAACTCAGTTTAGTTAAAGAATATTAAAATCATAAATCTTCCTGGAAATGTAACAGAAATGTACCTAATTAAAGAACTATTCTTGCATAATTAGAAGACTTTACAGCTCATAAACTAGCATCAATTTGACAAAAGGTACACTTGTATTCCATGCTTCATACATAAGCATGCTAAGAAAAAGGGCACAGTGTACATTCAGACCTCATAATCACAGATAAATTGACATTCTCAGTTACTTCTGCAGCTTTTACAAAGATGCTGTGCTTACACTGCACAAGGAAGATTCTTCAGTTTTCTACTAAGGCCTTTCAATAATAAATGAAGTGGTTCCTTCTGTTCATTTACCTAAGAATATAACCATCTTCAGTTTCATACTGCTGCAATACCAAATGGTTGAGTATTCTGCAAGGTTTAGCCTCTTTTTCTGTTTATGAATTAGCTTTTAAAAAACAATTTTGTTTGATTAATTTATTTTTTCCATTTACAGACCGTTTTTCTTCGAGATCTCCTTTAATGTTTCAGTTTTTCTCATTCCTTCCAAATAGGGATCATGTTTAAATCCTGTAATTATGCAATATCATTAATGCACTTCCAAAATATTTAAATAAAATTATTATTATCTTGAAGGATCTCTGTAACACCAAGCCATTCTTTAAGATATATACTTCTTTTTAAAGTCGTCTTTAGAAAGTTTGAAGCTGTGTAGCCTCATTTGCATTCAACATAGATATTAATGGTTAGATTTTTAAGTTAAATTTTATCTTCACAACCTTTTACCTTATTCAGGATTGTACTCTGATGTAATAAAATGAGCTGACTTTATGCAAAACAAAAAAACAGTACCTGTTGTGAATCTCAGGTTGTAAGGTACTTTGTGTGAGACTTGGATTTTCTTGTGTAGTTTATCACTTTTAAGTTTAAAATTAATTGCACTTTAATCAAGATACAAGGTTTATCTCACAGAACATCCTCAAATGACACAAAACAATGACAGCTAACACATAATGCTGATTAATCACACATGGGTGATCCTGAGCACAAGCTCTTTCATCTCCATAGATTTCAGAACAAGATTACTGTATTTTTCCTACTCTGACATGTAGCCTATAGTGTGAGCCTAAAGCCCTTTCATTTTCTTAAGCATTGAAGTTTTTTTGTTTACAATGATCATAAACTTCTCAGAAAGAAAGATTGTGCAGCATTTCCATTTGTGATAAGTGCTTCAAAGATCTAAGAAAGGAAAACAGATTACAACCTACCTGCTTAGCATTAGGTACCAGTAGCAGCTTTTCAGTGTAAATAAATAGGTTAAATATCTTGATAAAGTGTGAAGTATCACCTTAAATTGCATTGTGCCACTGGTATCTCGATTAAAAACTAGTTAGCTGTGAGGCATTAATTTATTTTGTCTAGACAGAACACATTCATTATCCTTGAACAGCAAAGCAAACACTTTTAGTCTTAAAAGAATGAAATCAAATAGGGGCATTGATGTAATGCTTTACTTACTTGCCTAATTATGAGTCTTCATGTATACACTATCATGTTTTGTTTAAATTGCTCAGATTTTGGCCTGCTCTGTAAATTTCTAGTCCACATCATGCATTTTTTAATGATGAATGAAATATGATTACCAAGGAAAAGATCTGGTTCAGCTTTGTTGTTGTCCCAGATGTGCACCTGGTGCTTTTGTGTACTTCTATGTTAAGCTAGGAGGCATCTTTGTGACAGTGTGTTGTTAATGAGCTTGGCTTTAATGCATATAAGAAGACTGAATGGTAAGCATATAACGAGTAAAATAACTTAAAAATTTAACCTAAATTTAATCAAGCTACAGAAATGTTAACATTGTATTTCTCTTTAATTCGCTTTTGTCTTGGAACCTATCTGCTTATGCAGTGCTTTTACCTTCTGTTGCTTGTCTAAGTGCCAGCTTCTTTCCCAAAGGTGTTCAGTGACTAATGCTTTGGTTTCAAGCCAGAATATCTGATAAATGTCTATTTCTAGGCAACGCTTCTACAAGTCTTAATTAAACTTTAATGTCAAGCTGAAGTTTACTTTTAGACCCTCACAGGGTGTCTGTACTTGTTACATGATTATAGAACATCGTATGGATCATAAGATAGGTGTGATCACCTACCCTCCTTGTGACCTGTGTCATATTGAGCAGATTTTGAAATAACAACTGAAAATAGCATAGTAGGAGCACATTGCTATTCTTTTTTTTGAGAAAAGGCCCTATCCTGTAAAAGCCATAAGCGCGAGGTAAAGCCCTTCACGTTAATAGCCTCAGGCTTTCAAAGGCATGGTAGTGAGCTGACCATCATTTAATTGCTTTTGTTCCTTCAGGTAAGAGGACTGAGTGAACACCTTAGTGATTTCCAGCTCAGGCTTTTTCAGAACCAGATGAGATTAACAAAAGGAGCAGGAGAAAAAAAAAACATTTTTGCATATAAACTATATATACAATTATTTTTCACTGGTATTGTGATTATTTTATAGGCCTCACGATAAGAAAAGGTACCTTGTTGTTGGAAGTACGAAGACTTTGTTGTTGAACATTTCTCTGCACAATGCTGGAGATGATGCATATGAAACTGTCCTCCACATTCAGTTCCCTAAAGGCCTTTATTTCATCCGAGTTCCGGACTTGGTAAGGACAAGAAAATCTGCCAAACAGTAATCCTTTGATATTCTTATTTCTCAGCCAGGCATTTTCCAAATATGGTGATGAATCTTTGAGTGTCTTCAGATACTGAGAATTAATCCCTCACACAAATTCAGAAAGCTGACAAAACTGCTTCTCAAGTTCTTATATTTCAACCTTTCTAAACCACAGAATAGGTGTGATTTAATCAGTGTAGGTCACGTTTAAAATCATTTCAACAACCAGATGTGGTAACAATAACAAGAAAAGTTTGGTTTCTACATATATTTTCATATTTTATTGCAAATTTTGGTCTGATCACATTTCTAGTGATCTGAAAAACTCTTAAATCAGATCTTTTTCAGTCTTATGAATAAGTCACAGATCTCATTGTTTTCTTTTCCTGGCCTCTTAAAATAACTGATCCCGCAGTATTCTGTGTAAAATGACAACTTAAATATCTCAGTTTCTCTGATGACAAACAAAACTTGAAGTAATATGATGCATTAATCAATGCGAGTATGTGTGAAAGAAGTCTTGAATGCTACGATTATTCTGTATATTTTTAAATGGTATTCTTATTCTGTACATTTTGTCAAGACAATACAAACACAATTTTAGTCCATACATGCGATTTGAAGTGCCTGAAAGTAACTATTTTATTTTAATTTTCCTTAATTTTAGGAAGAAAAACAGATACACTGTGAAGTATTAGACAAAGATATTCATGCAGTGAAACTTGAGTGCAGTGTTGGTTACTTATATGTAGATCAAAAGTCAAAGGTAAGCTTTACCTAAAGTTTCTGCTTTAAAAACACTCTGAATATGTTAACAGGATTTTCAGGAAAAATAAAAATGTTTTGAAAAATCTTTCACTCACTCCAAACTACTGTTTCTTGTGATGTTGATATCTGCTGGAATATTCTCTGGCTAAAGTCAATCAGGGATAACATTCTTTTAATTATGTATCACTTCATGGTGGTTAACTTTCTAGACAAATAAATTGACTAAAGCTACGAACAAATTTTTTAGACAAAAAGGAGTGGAAGATGCAAAATAAAATAAAATAAAAAATAAAATAAAATAAAATAAATTACTTAGTCCTTAATTTTTTTTTTAGAAAGAGCAAGAAATTCTAGATGAGCTTAATAAAATATTTTAATTAAAAATGTGTTAAGATACACTGGCATTTAAAAAAGGATTTGGGGGTTGGTTTTTTTCTTTTTTTGTTGTTCTTCAGCTGGATTTCAGTTTCCCTTTGGATGCGAGCTCTTTCACCAGAGCAGATGACGACCTCAACATCATCATTAATGTTAGCTGGTAAAGTCTAATAAAAATTGTGTGCTTAAAATTATTCGTAGCTTTTCAAAACAGAACTGAGAAAACTGAAAAGACTTATTGAAGCACAACTGCATGAAAGCACATGCACTATAAGATTCTTTAGGAAAATGGAAATTACAAAATAATAATAATAATAATAATTTTTAAAAAATCACAAAAACAGATGTTTAAGTAATAAGCAGGTTTATGTATGCCTGTTACAAATCTCTTCTTTTTTAGTGTCTGATGTGTTGTTAACAATGAAATGTTGGGGCTCTTAAGAAGATGAATGATGTTTAATATTTGTTTATAGAAATAACATATAGCATGTGATGATGCATTCTACACTGATTTTTCACTCATGGTTTTTACAGCAAAAATGAAGATGAGCACATGTTACTGGATAACGTGGTAACTGTAGCTGTACCTCTGAAGTATGAGATTGAGTTAAATACTCATGGGTAAGTCAGCTCTTACTTTACCTGCATATCTATAAAACTGTTGTCTTGGATCTGTTCTGAGTTCCCACAGCTTTGAAGCAGAATTGTGAGGTAGCTGAAAAATCATGGGACTGAGAAGGTACAGCTATCCTGTAGTCTGCCCCACACCCTTCTAATCTTCATTTTCTATTACTGTGAGATGAGATCAATAATATCTATGTTGCTCTGAGCTTGTCTCTTAATTGACTGATATTTCTTAAGAACTAGAATATTTTTGGTAGAATTATTCCTTTAATAAGAAGCATAGCAGTTCTATTCCATTTTATTTAAACAAAGTTCCTTTGAAAACTGAAGAACTGGACATGATGATTACTTCAGTTTCTACAAAAAATCTGAAATACACTGTGAACGAAGCACTGAAATTCTGATTCTTTAAAATGTACAGTATCTCACTTGCATGAGAAACTACACTGAAGGACATAATCATGCACATAAAGTCATGAAAGAATCATGAAAACCTGCACAAACAGGGTCTTACACACTGAATATGATAAATGAATGTTAATCTAAGAACCAAAATAGATATTCTATCAATTATTCCAGGAACAGATGGCATCAGTTACTAATTCTAACACAGTGAGTTTTGCAGCTGTATTTTACTTGACTATCCAATTAAATGTCTCAGGAAGAAAACATGAAGATGTATCAGACTTACATAGCAACTTTCTCTTTATGCTTTGTTATCTTGATCCCCTGGAACAAATGCTCTGGAGTTCTTGAATATGCAATCAATTTTTGAAAACTTAAGATGGAGATGAAGATAACAGAACTGAAAGTGTACTGTTAAGGAAATATAAGGTGCTTCAGGTGGATGCTGAAGAGAAGTGTAATCATTTCTCACACCATCGTTCATTCTGTTCTGTCGATGCCATTTTCAGTGTGAAACCAGATTGTGATATTGTGTGTGCCTCAGATCCCTTGGTTTATGGGGACCGTGTTCTGGGTTTGTTGTGGCACATCCACAGAACATTGCTTTTTGTGAGCTTTTCTGATTTATTTGCCTTAAGTGGAAATAGTACAAAGGGAGGTTTCTACTTGGCGTTCCTGGCTTTACTGAACTAAAACCTTGAGTTATTCTTTTTTTGGCATCAGCCCTCTAGGACATCCCAGAGAAAAATAGTTATGCTAATGGTATATATCAAATCTATTAAGTACCTTCTAAACTGTTGTAGGTTTGTAACACCAGCTTCATTTGTTTATGGAACAAATGAGAATGCAGCATCAGTTACGTGTATGGAGGAGAATATCAACTTCACTTTCCATGTAAGTGCTTTTCTTTGTTACTCTATTATCCTTGGTTTGAAGAGTAATGCTTAGATTTTCAGTGCATATTAAAACATCTGCATGGTCAGTAAGTCTTTTGAAAGTACAAGGGCAAAAAGCAATTTTTAAGCATTAGGTGATGGAAAGTGGTTGTTAATCCCTCTTAGAACACTTTTATTTATTTAATTCTTTTTGCCTGGGCAATCTTCCACTGAATGATCAAACAAGAAGAAGCTTACAGAGACAAGATTGAAAGCGGTAGAGCAGTTCTGACTTTCCATTTCTGCCATTAAGAAACACTTAAAAATAAATTGTTTTATGGTAAGCAAATGAAACCAGGACCTACTTACAAGACAATCTGTAGGTATCAAGATTTGTCCCCAGTGGATTAAAAATCAGGAGACAGAAGTCTCTTACTTTCTTCTGGACGGCAGTACATATAACCTCAGGGCAGTTATCGCAAATACGCACCACTTACTCGTTGGGCTCAGAGAAACGAAGTATTCTGTAATCCTGCAGAATGAATTAAGTAGTCTTTATAAACATTTAAGCTCCTAGCAAAATCCAGTTTCATGACAGTGTAACAATGTAGGAGATACACTGTTCTGTGAAGTTCACATATTCATATACATGTATTTGTTACTTGAATAGCTACCTTGAATCAGAGCTTTAAACATAATGTTCTTCCCCAAAAGGTTATCAATGCAGGACCAAGCATGGCTCCAAATATAAACTTAGAGTTAATGATACCTAATGCTTTTCCACCCCATGACTTCAAATTATTCAACGTCATGGATATCAAGGTAAGCACACATTATTTAATACTTTACTATATCTATATGAATTCCGCGAATACTAGAAGCATAGCAGGACTTAGGTACTAAGTATGTATTCAATTTTTATTCCTGTCTTTCAATCCTACCTAATACCTTAGTTCTTAGTAGAGTGACACTGAGTTCAGTTGATTTATCTGTGCAAAGCCTGGTCTTTGGCATGCTTTTCTGTTTTGTGTTTTTCAATTCACTCCTGCTGTTAAGTACCAGAGTAAAGTCTATTTTTTCAATATATAAAAAAAGAATTTTTGCATTGAACAACTGCTTGAAGACTCTAGCCCATCCTTAGTTATTTCATATCAGAACATTTGTTGTTATGCACAACATATACTACAGTCTTTCCTTTGTAAAACATTAATATTCATCAGCTAAAAATCATCATCAGCTAAAATAGGGTACAGCAGATGCCTTATGTCTACAATGTCTCTATATATGCCTACAGTCACTGACTTGACTCAAATGAGCACAGAGTAACTCCAAGACCCTTTCTGGCTTATTAGGTTAAATAAGGGCTAGGATGATCT
The DNA here is from genome assembly GCF_039878825.1 of Excalfactoria chinensis. Classification (NCBI taxonomy): domain Eukaryota; kingdom Metazoa; phylum Chordata; class Aves; order Galliformes; family Phasianidae; genus Excalfactoria; species Excalfactoria chinensis. The sequence continues at coordinate 21,561,306 of NC_092831.1, forward strand.
TCAACTCTGCATATTCAAGAAATCTAAACTTAAAAGTTATACTTTTTTTTTTTTTTTTTAGCTTCTTGCTTTTAAGAAATCTGTCTTCTGTCTAATATCTGATATTTAAAATCAAGCAGTGATTATTATTTTTATTTCCAGACAACAGTTGGAGAATGTTCCTACAATGAATATCCCAGAAATTGTAATGCAGCAGAAAAATCTGAAAACATATTGAAGGATGTTGTCACTTTCTTTTCAAAGCCTGCTAAAAGACAAATGGTAAGATCTATCTTTTAGCATCACTGGGAAATGAATGATTGTATGAATGAGCCTTAAGATAGCGGTATATATTTTATATAATGAGGTTACTAGAGCAGCCTTCCAAGGATTTGTGCTGGGACCTGTAATGTTTGACATGGTTGTAAGTGATTTAGTGAAAGAGGTGAGAACTGAGTGGGAATGCTTGATTAGCATCTTTCCAAAGTTGGAAAGGATAAAAATCACCTATGACAAACTAATGAAGTGTTATGTAACTGAATGAGTGGGCACACTGAACAGCAGATGAAATTTGGTGACAAATTGAGAATTATGCATATAGGAAAACAGTCTTTACTTATAAGAAGTATGCAGATAAACATTCTTTTTGCCTTTTCCAACAGCAAAAAACATCACCAAGTTCTTACTGAGGGATGTACTGAATGCTAAGAATATAAGTGAGTTCCAATAGAGGTTACAGAAGATAATGGGACTGAAAGTCATTGAATATTACTGAATAAACAGAAAAACATTTCTGTCTCAGGAAACTCCCTACTAAATATAGTTGGAAGACTGAGAGAATATCACATGTGTCTGGCCTGTTCAGCTTTATCCCTGTTGCAGTTCAGATACTTGATTTTGTAGCCCAAACCAGAATGGATGTTCTACTGTTACATTTTCAAGTATATGTTCTCACTGAAATCTCAGTGTCCTAGCGCTGAAGTACAGATTTAAGACTCTCATCTTAAAAGAAACTTGACCTATTTAAATATTTTTATGTAAGGTTTTAAGCAAGCACATTACAGGAATATCAAAGACTTCTCAAGAGTAACCCTGAACTAGAGAATCAAAATTATTTCTTTCAAATGAGGACTTAGGCATTGAGGCCTTGGACAAAAAATATAATCATGTAAAGGCTTGCTTTTCTTTCTTCTTCAGAATTGAGGGTAATAGTGCAAGCTTTCAGAGTATGAGTGTCCTCTTGCACTGCAGTATTTAAGAAATAGTTTTTAATATTTCTGATGCCAGGTATCATAAATCCATTGCCATATCTCATTTCTGACATTACTGTAAAACCATACATACAACCAATTCATTACAATTGTCATTTTTCTCGAAAAAGAACAGTCCTTTAAGGAAAATGACCTGTTGTGCTCTATAGCAATTAGATTGGTGCCTTGTATTGTTTCTTCATCACCAATGATGAACAGTTCATGGGTTAAGAGTGACAAGTGTCAGCTGAAAGCTACAACCCCTGACCTTTCAAGAACAAACAAGGAGCTTTTGTTTTACTCATTTCCTGAGTGTCTGTAGGTAAGGATATACAGCTGATAAACTCAAGCTTTAATCTTTCCCTCCCCTCTACAGTACTGTATGAAAAATGACAGCCTTTGTTTACAAATACACTGCAAGCTTGGAAACATGGAAAATGGAAAAGAAGCAACCATTCAGTTGCACCTGGAAGCTACTCCTTCACTTTTAGAAATGGTAACACATGAATTTTTCATATTTGAGAGGCATATTTCAAGGCTTACTTGTATTATTCTCTCCATCTAATTTCTAGATATTAATACAAGATCCTAATGACAGTAGATACATGTTCTTTGTTTTCAATTCTAGGTTTGAAGGTGAAAACCACTTAAAGATGTGTTTTAGATTATCACTTTAATTTATAGTATTTATCACTTTGCCTATTCTGGCTGGGTTATGTGGAATTTAATTCCAACTCATATTTGTGCTTTTCTAAGAAAAGCAGCCTGGATTTAGTGTTGTGTAAAACCCAACCAGGCTTCACTCCAGGTTCTGGTACTAATTTATTTTGTGATTAGAAAAAGGCATAAAAATGCCATGTGTGTTTGTGTGAGATTCTGTTTCTGTGAGCAGCTGTGTTACCATTTTTGTTGGTTAAGAATTAACATGTTGAATTAAAAAAAATAAAATTAAAAAAAAATGTGATTTTATGTTGCTGTTTAAAATCAGGATGATGCATCTACATTGAAGTTTGAAGTAAGAGCGACAGCCTCACCAGAAAAGAATGCGAAAGTTATTGAACTACAGAAGGACAAGCAAGTTGCATATGTAAGAATTCTCTTACTGAATTTATGATAAAATAGTTACACTAGAAAAGAAAAAGTGTTCTATACAGATTTATCCATTAAGACAGTATTCATTATTTAAGAATGTAATTAATTTTCCCATAAATAGCATCTTTTAAGGAAAAAAAAAATAACATTAAACTTATTTTCCATCATTCAGGTCTATTTGGAAGGAGTGCATCACCAAAAGCCAAAATACCATGTCACTGTATCAATTATTGGAATAGGCTTAATAGCTGGTATTACCTTGTTTTTGCTTCTTTCACTTCTATTATGGAAGGTAGGTTTTCAGTATTTCTCCACTATTCTCAAATTAGGAATTCACACTCTCGGAGGATCTTTGGATTCACTAATTCAGCTTAATGGATAAAATAATAATTTATTATCTGTCCTTTCTAAAGGAACATAACTCCTAATATAGTGTGTTTTCAAAAATACTTATCCATCTTCCTTTGCTTTGTCTTATACATATTCCACATTTTGCATTATTCAATACTATAAACCCCTCCCCAAGTCTGCTGTGCCATCTAATGATTTATGTAATTAATTTCATAAAAATTGAATTGTTCTCATGGAGTGGTGCTCCACATTTCACATCACTTGACACACCATCAGTAATTATCTATGAGATAGTTTCTTGTCAGAATAAAATGATTTAAACTACTACATAAATGCTAAAAAAAAATCCTGTACACAATCAACTAAGAAAACGAAAGAAGAGCTGCTCTATTATGCAGTTAAGATAGTGTGAGTTACCTTTACCCTGCAGGCAGACTTTCTGCATGATTTTTCCTGGGAAGTGTACAAATGAAACAGATTAAACTGGAATGTCTTATTACCATCTCATAGTTTTAAAAAATGCTGAATTTTGTGGGCAGTTCAGTCTGCTTGTTCTTACTCCTTACGTCAGGAGGGCAGTAGCCTCCTAAAAAGTAAAATAAAATTAAAAAGCAGCTCCTTCTTTTAATTGATGACTACCATTTGGTTACTTAGTATGACAAAACAATGCCAAATACAATCTGTTCATAAGCACTATAGATAGAAATTTTATTTTAGTTACACTGCTTAGATTTGATGACATACGTAATTTTGGAATCTGTTGGTGTATTTCAGATTGGCTTCTTCAAAAGGCAATACAAACCAGTCCCTCAGGACATGAATAGAAGAGACAGCTGGAGTTTTACAAGTGGGAACAAAGATGACTAGGAGGACAAATAAACTGTGTTTTGAAATGGAGAGTTTAAGGCTCAGGTTAATTCTCAGGAGAAACACCAGCGAAACAAAATGTGGTCATGAGCTCACTCGCCCTTACAAAACAACCCTGTGTTTCCTAGATCTGTACTGATGACTACATCTTAATAATGTTCAGTTATTTTTCTAATGTGAAAATGGTAAAGCAGTTTCTGTTTTTAAGTCTTACAGTGATATCTGAAATACCATCTCTGGTTTCAAACAGACAGCAAAACACTAAAAATAAAGAGAAGAATAATTACTTACTGGAATGAAGATGTCTGAGAACGTAAAGTGTGACCAATCCTGGAAAACAAGATCTCAAACGTTAGCATGAGTTACTTTTATGCATTTTCAACTTTCAGTAATCTTTTGATTAGACATTCGAGAAGAAATACTCCCTCAGCATGGTTTGGCAGTTTTACAAGAGTACATTAGCTTAAACCAACAGAAGGACCATAACTAGAGTGCACAGATGTAGAAAACAACTATCAGAAGTTCTCTCGGGCTTCCAAGTTAACCTCAAAAAGCTTTGGTTTCACGGGCACAGCTCTACAGTATTGGAGACACTTAGTCAGGCAAGCCAGAGCCAGGAAAGCTAAAGGTTGATTTATAACAGGGAATTCTGTGTGGTAGCCTGGACATGCAGCACAGTATTCTCTTGTCAACTGTAGAAAGAACAATGTATAGGAGATCATAAGTTGTAGCCATCTGTAACATGGTACAGAATGACAAAAATTTCTAATCCATATTAGAAATGGCAGACAAAATGACAGAATTGCTTTGTCCTTTCCTCAAATACCAGTGCCATGATGTTTTGGACTTCTGCAGTGAAATATTTCTATGTGAGGTTTTTTTTAAAGCAAATATTTATTTTTATTTATTTGAAGATTATTTTTTTTAATAATACTTAGCATAGTAGCCTTTTGTACTACTTCCAGTATCTGAAAAAAGCAGACTTCACATGATGAGAAAACAGACAAACAAATGCACCCCACCACACCAAAAGCCATCTGTACTGAGCCAAATTTTATCTTTAGATTGTCCACCTGAATGTATGTAAGAAGCCTTTTGGAGGGCTAGTGTGGGTTCTTGTGAAGTTGTTAGTTAATAATCATCTAATTTGGCATCTTCAGAACCAACTGAGTAGAAAGGCAAATGACTGAATAGAAACATGGTTTAAACCACTGATCTGCTACTACAGGAAGTTTCTTCAGCTAGATAAGTTTGCACTGCCACCTAGCTTTGGTGAAATAAATAGTACAGTCCACGAGAAAACAAAACAAAACAAAACCATAACTGCTCCCCAGTACAAATGCAGAATCTACAGTGTCATCAGTAAGTAAATTGATTCTAAAAGCAGTATGTCATAAGGCCATTCTTGCCCTGACTTGATGTCTTTCTGAACTGTAAGGAGAAACAAGCTTAACACATACATACACTTTGAAGCTGTACTGTCATATGATATTTAGTTCAAAAGCAATGCATAGTTCCTTCAACAAACACTTTTGCAAATGGTTTGTATTTGGTGCCAGAAAATCCATATTGTCCACAAATTATAAAGGCACTGGGGACCATTTTTATAATTTCCATTTGCTTAATTTGATGCCAAAGTTGTGGATCCCTCTAAGGTAACTTTTATCTCAAAAATCTTAGGCAGTGTAAGGACAAATGAATGTGTATGTATTTTAATATAAATATATATATGTATATCAAAAAGCGTGTGAAGAATGTGAAGAATGAAATACTTTCTTGTAAGTCTACGAAACATACAAAATGTTCATCTTCCAAATGGCTTTAGTGATTTTTTGCACTTTAACCAAAATGGCTTTGAACATAAATTTGTTTGATATTACAGCATATAAATATACCTCAAATGCTGGAAAAAGCATTAAAATTCTTTTCAGTGCAAACAATGCAAAGAAATAAAACTAAAGCATTTTATTTATCTGTGAATTAGTTTACGTAAGTCAGTAAATGTGATAACGTTGCCTTGGAATGCTTTCTATTTAGATTTTGTTATTAACGTGTAAATGTTGGTTGCCTCTTCTTAAGATATGAAGCAAAAGTCAATTTGCTGTTAGAAACAAGGTTGACAAAAACAGATGTACACTGTCTTAATGGTGGCAAAATTATGAAGCATAACTTGGTTTTACTTTACTAAAGAGAACTCCAACAAGTTGAGCACAAATGCTGTTTCTTTTCTAAGTTCTTCTGTTAATGTTCAGTTATGTAATAAAACGTTACATCTACGACGTGTAGCTGGAATATTTGTCTCATACACCTTTAGGAAGTTTAGTTTAAATTGCCATAAACGTTAAAACATTTGGTGCAACACAGTATCAAGTATAGCAATGTAATAGAGTACTCACTGTGACTCAGAACAGCCATCAGCTGAAATTAGAGGATCCCACTGAACATCAGGAAAATTCTGTTTCCCATGAAGATAGCCCAGAACTGGAGCTCAGAGGGGTGCTGTCATCTCCTTGAATGCCTTGATATCAGTTTGAATAAAGCCCTGAGAAACCAGAGTTGACTTCATAGCTGCACCACTTGGACCAGGAGATTGGGCAAGGACCCTGTCAGGGCCAAGTTCGGTCTGAAGGATGCTATCACCCTGCTCTGTCATCACTGCCCCAGTGCCAAGCAAAACTGTAGCAAAAATGTTCCTATAGTGATTGCCTTTGAAAGAGGCATTATGTTGTCTATGAATTTGGCTTTTACTACTGGCCATGTTTGTCCACAGAAACTGCATGAGGTCTCCTACAAGTAACAGCTTGTTCTGAGGACACAAGTAGCCATCTGCAATACTTGTGTAACTTATTTACCACCAGTAAGACTTTCTCATAAGATTTAAAATAGAGTAAAATACGCGGCTCATGTAAGTATTACAGATCCCATGTAAAGGGATTTACTGAAATCTTAAATGACTGGATTTCTAAGTATACTGAACTACGTACAGAATAAAGATTTGGAGCAGCCTGTGCCAGCCATGAGAAAATGCTGCTTTCACACCACTGTCCATCTGCTTTTTTCATAACAATTCATAGGTGAACAGAACCACATGCTTAGCTCTGTTGCACTACAGACAAACCCACCAGGCTGCTACTTTTCATCATCATTCTGGAAAATGGCTCTTTCTTTGAGAATCCGGTCTTAATTTGCATTCATCTCAAACATTTGTAGAAAACATTTAAGAAGTTACCTAAAAAAAAAAATAAACACTTACTTATAAAAGTATTTATACCCTTTAAGATAGTTACCAAAATTTGAGTCAGTGACAGAAGGTTATTTATCACAAATTTATTCTCAGCAACAAGAAAAATTATACTTACTACACAGTCAGCTCTACAATACATTAAATATTTTAATTTTTATTTTTATTTTTTACTTTGTACAATGAGTAGTCATTAAAATGCCTTCCATCAAAGAAGCTGCACATTGCCATGTTCTTTTTCATTACTGTTTGACTAGAAACCAATTTGAAAACAAGCAGGAAGGCAACATTGTAAGTGATACCTACAACTGGAAATACCTGATCTATACTTTACCACTATTCCTCAGTGCGAGCACTATCTTACCTCCTCTCACTAGTTCTGTTTAAACTGAGCAATCCAACAACATGGTAACAATGGCAAACTCAAAAATACTTCATATTAAATATACTGCAGAAGCTTGAATAATTTTAAAGAAAAAAAAATCTTTCCATTTATTCTGATAGGTTATTTCAGAACCCAAGATTTATTAAAGAAATCAGCAAAATAATTTTTTCTTCTTAAGCCTCATTAAGTTTTTTTCACAGTCATATACAACTTCATAAAAATATATAAGGTGATAAAAATTTTAAACCAGAAATATAATAAACATCCTTTCTATTACAACCAAGTTCAGTGAGTGCAAGAATGGGACATTAGAAAGAAAAGCGAACAGGTGTGACGAGGACTTATACGGAGCATTCAGTGTGTTCCTTCTATATGCAGTTGCATGTTGCTTTGGAACTCTCCAGATCATCAGTGTTCACTCCATAGAGATTAATGAGTTGAGGATGCACCCTGTGAAGTGAGGAAGTCAAACTATCAATTCTATCAAGTCCTGCAATGTGTGACTTTTTTTTTTTTTTTTTTTTTTTTTTTTTTTTTTTTTAAGCAAATATACATAAAGTGCTATATGGAATAAAATAACATGAATTACATTTTGACATCTCCTACAGAGTCATCTCTAGAAGTATATTGTTTTCTCAGTCACCCTATAATGAAATCAGTCTTCTACAGCTCAGACTACATTACTCTGACCCTGTGCACACTGCAGAAAAAAAACGAGCCACCTTACATTTATTTTTATTGCTAATCCTCCAATTTCTCTGTGTATTAATTAATATTCTTTCTTTGATCCTATGTATGGTCACTACTCTCAAGCACCACCAAGCTTCCCACAGTTAAACAGTTATGATTTTTATTAAGGTTACAAACAGGGCTTTCCAAGCATACCCAAATAAGTCCTCCCAGACTCACTGAAGTTCACACTCACCTGTCCTACCAAACAGAAGGGTGAAGTGAAAAGGGCTGAAAGGGCAGAAGAGGAGCTGGAAGGCTATAGGGGCCATAAACCTTTCCAGAAATGTGCACAAGGCAAAGTGGCAGAGATCCTGCATAGCAGGATACAAAAATATTATTCTTACATTATCTACAACACTCACTTTTGGTATATTTTTATATATACATCTATGATTGTAGTACTAATCTACTACAGGGATATTGTCCATACACATAATACTCAGCCTTACCGAACATGAACTTCCGATGCTTCTACTAAGTCCCCATCTATATTCCAAGGGTAGTTTTCAACTACAGCAGTGGCATTCAAATCCATATTTTCTTTGGCATCAAGCCCACTTTTGATTCTCGGTTGCACTTTTACTTCTTGAACTGTGTATGTCTCAACAAAGGGAAAACTGAACTAAACCAAACACAGGCATATGTTAAACAAAGATGAAAGCTATAGGTGATACTTTGCAACAACCTGGATATCATGAATTTAAAAAGCTTGGGGATGTTTTTCCTTCTTAATTGTATGAGAACCCTTACCTCTATATGTGAACACATGAGACACTGTACATTCTAAGTAGCATTTATGCATTACCTTCTCTTTTTTATCCTAAATAACACCTCAGGGGAAGGGAAAAAAAAAAAAAAAAAAAAGAGCGTATTGTTCCACTTGCATTCTTATATCAGACTTACCACATGAGGTGGTGTATTTTTCACATGCCAGAATGGCGTATGCTCTCTGAATACATTAAAGTTCATGGAATTTTTTTTCCTATCATTTGTTCATCACTGCCAGTGATCCTGTCCTCAATTCTCAAGTGAGGCTCTAACACCTAACTATAATTTTTAACTATAAAGACAGAGAAAAGCAAAGCCTTCTTCCTCCAAGTGCATAACTATGACATAATTGGAAAACACAAACTGTTTCCTAGAAGCATCTGTTAGTGCTGTCACACGGAACTGCCACCACCTCTGTGACAAACTCTGACTGCTCAAAGGTTATCTAATACAAGCTTGGACGTGCCTGTAGCCACCACCTCTGTGACAAACTCTGACTGCTCAAAGGTTATCTAATACAAGCCTGGACGTGCCTGTAAAGTGAATTCATCTTCATTTTTCCTTTAAAAAAAAAAAAAAAAAAAAAAAAAAAAAAAAAAAAAAAGAATATGACCACAGCTTTGATGTACAGTTCTATAAATATTCATTACTCGATGGAATATATATCTGCTAAAATCAGTGGTCATAATCTAATGCTGTCAGTGTAAGGTTCAGCAGTTTGTAAATGTTGCAGACTTCACCTTTTTCTTACAGAGGTGCATTATGTCCCTGAGTCTGCGCTCTTGATATCTTACACAGGATTTAAATACAGCATGCATTTTTTCTATTGTGCTGGAAAGGCTTTATTCCCATAAATCAATGGTACATCAAAAATACAGTTTAAACCACAACAGATGGGCTGAAATAGGCTAATCGGTATTAGTCTGGTGATTTAAGGGAAAAAAAAAAAAAAAAAAAAAAAAAAAAAAAAAAGTCAGATAAAAAGGGGGCTAATGTATTCTGACAGGAAGCTAAGTCTCCTTATGAGGATGCTAACATTAACTCTTCCAGCATGTCTACTTTCATGATTAACTGTTCTTATTATAATCACTAGAATGAAATTAACAGTACCTGATTTTTCACACTGGCATATCTTTTCAGGTGTTTTATAAACTCAGTTCGGGAGGTATTCTGCACAACAATCAGAGCCATGCTTCCATTATTTAACCTGAAAAGCAGGCAGACAGTTCCCCAAAGTAAATACACTATTGGAAGTCTAACAGGCTTTTAGGTGCCAGAGTACATTAATAAAATAGTTATAATTTAAATATATACTTTTTAACAAAACAAGATAAAAAAAACCCACACCTTCATAGATTAACTAAATTGATGCAGTTGAAATTATTTACCATCCCTATACCTATAACATACACTGTAGTAATGACACATTACTTCTTTATCGATGGCTATAATTTATTAAACAGTATGCATGCTTAAATAAAAATGCTTTCCTACTTAACAGCAGAATTTTTAAATATCACTAATTTGTTTTTACATTTTCTCCCTAACAAAGTATAATGATTACCAGAAATGTTGTGTTTAACTGCTTCCAGGACATGTGCTCCTACATACCACACAGTGCAGTTAGACTCATTCAGCTACACCATTAACACTTCAGCCGCCTTAATGAAGATCCTAGTCTTAACTACGCTACTATTCAAACCCTCTTTGAAATTCTCAGAAGTGTTCTACATTTAACGTGTTTCACAAAGAATGAATAACTTAAAAACTGAAGGGAATCTTGCATAAAAGCATACATTAGAGGTTAATCAAGAAGAGATCCTACAGTGCAGATACTAAATGGTGCTAGGAACCTACTTGCACTGATATTTAGCACTTCTAAACTTCCGACAATGAGCTAGTACTACTTCACAGGCTCCTTAGTGCAACTGTTCCTTGTCACAGAAACTAGCTGCCTGAATGTCTATAGAACCATTCCTAAGTCTCATTCAATTTACAGAAAGAAAACAACTTCCAAAAAGTGTGCCTGGTAAAAATGCCAACCACTGCTGAAATTGTATTTTACATACTCAGAAGATACATTTATTCATTCAGTCGAGCAATCAAGAAATAGGTTAAGGTCATTTCTAGACAATATTTTCCTGCTCACGACCACATGTCTCCCTGCTCAGGGCTTCCTGGCCATTTAACAACTATAAGTGGAACATTCTCAGACTACTACCTGGAAAGATAACTTTTAAACAGCCAAAAGTCACATAGCATAGCATTATTTTACTGATATAGAAAACAATTTTTTAGTAAGATCGATACAGTCGCCTCCTTATCACATTTTTACTAGAAAAGACATAGTGGGTTACTAGAGAATGCACCCAACATTACAGCATTTTATTTTCTGAGATGATTAAGAATTCTCTTTAATTCTTTTGAAAGTCTAATCTGCGCTGAAGCATGACACGCTGCAGATTTAGGCTTGTATAAATAGAGTTGCAATTGTCAAAGCATTCATTCATCTTCAAATGTCTTCACATAGCAAAAAAAAAAAAAAAAAAAAAAAAAAATCATGAGAAAAAACAGATTAGAATGAAGAAACCTAGATGTACTTAGCTGACACTACCATAATGGATCTTGCATCTCAAGCAAACAGTGCAACATTTGTTTCATATGTTGAAAAGCTTTACAGTCAAGATATTATTGACTATGAGAAACGGAACAACTGTCTGAAACAGTTACACTTCCCACCCTGCCAGATGACTTCAATCCTACGAAAATATTTAAGAAAGAGCAAAAATCATATATAAGATAGGGGATCCACTAAGCAACTCTGCTGAAGGAGAAACAGGCTCATTCAAACGTGTAATAATTGCATGGAATAGTCTTAAAATTCTGCATCACTGAGGAGCAGGTGTCATAACAGATGGAAAGAGAAAGCAAAGCTAAAAAAGACTATTCACTTCTTGTCAGAAGGTTTCTGCTGGAATATAACAGTAAATTCTGAACAGAGATAGTTTTCACAAGCTTTCCTAGAAGGGGAAAGCAGCACAGCAGTACCTTAAAGTACTTCAGCAGGACTTCTGGGACTAAGAAAAATTCTCCATAATATCTTTATCAAACACATTCATTTCTAAGTCATTTTCAATAAGGCAAATCCTACCAGATCAGCAAGTAATTTGGAAGATAAATGTCTGACCAGTCCTAAGACATATGCATTTTCACTAAAGGTAATTAAACAAAACAGACTCATTCCATAATTTTTATGAGTAGTAATGCATACGTAGTAATCTATAATGCACAATAACAGTTTCTGAATTCTTATTTGAGTATTGTATTTCACACCCAACTGTGAAATTCATACTTGCTATTATTCTGCTTAATTGTTAACTGAATATATCAGCTACAAAGATTCATCACCTGATAGCTGTTTGAGCACAACACAACAAGCTTTCAACATTGAGCCAAGGCAAACTGAATCAGTGTCAACAACCAGATTACATACACATTTATTTCCAAAAGCCCTAAATATAAAACAGCATTTCCTAAACTTGGCAAAAAAATAAAGCAAAATACAAGTATGAATTTCAATTCTTGACAGAAAGACTCGTACTTCACTGCTCCTGACTCTAATGCAGAAGACAAATGGATGGTGCGTTTACACTTGAAAAAGTGAAGAAAAATCTAAGAATGAAGTTTCTACATATAGCCAGAGCCTACAACAGACAACTGCTCGATGACTACTACTTAAGTTGGACTTGCCAACTAATTTAATCACAGCAATTATCTACTCATTATTCTAGTTAGACTACTTGACCTTATTTGCCTGATCCTAAAACTGATTACAATTCCTGGGATTATCAAGTCTGCTGCAGTCCACACTCCCTCCCTTGCTACATAGTCTAGACTACCTAAACACAGCCTTGTATTCTTGGAAAAGCTGAGGTCTTAAGGTAAGATGTCAGAATTTATAGATGTGACTAATTCTTTAAACCTCTACTGACCTCGTATTAGGTGCCAAGCCTCTTGGTGCCATTGAACACAGACAAGGGATTGCCATAATGCTCACGTTCAGGAAGTCACCCTGAATTTTGCGCCACTGATCCTTGCTACCTAAATATAACAGAGTAATTCATATTACTCCAATTTAACCATACAGAGGTCATTTTTAAAATAATCATAAAAGCTAAGGCTCACCTTTTTTTTTGTTTTTCCCTTTCTTCTTCCTAGAAGGGTGAAAACATATAGAAAAAATATTTTAAAATGAATTCATCACATATAAATAATATTTCTTTGGGGAAAAAAAAAGCAAAAAACAAACAAAAAAAAAAACCAAAAAACAACAAAGTTTCACTGGAGGAGAGAAATAATGGAACTGAACAACACAGGAATATTAAGAGAAAGTCTGCTTTGTAATAAACCCTCTGTAGTCTCACAGACAGAGAGGGACTATTTTACAAAGTGTAAAAGTTCACAGTTGTCAAAATAAATGTTTTTTCCTTTAAGATTTTGTTTTACCTGATGATTAAATTTGAACAAAACACAGAATTTGCACAGTTTTCTCTTCATCAATATATACTTTCTTACAATTGGGATTGTTTGAATCAGTTTTACTTACCCACCATTCTCACAAGAGTCTTCCTGTGGAATTTGTAGAGGTAGAAATGATAATTCACATTTCTCCGTCCTGGAAAAGTATTTATGTTTAGTGTAATATTTACTGTAATCCAATTTTCTGACTGCTAGACAAACTTTGATTCAAATTAAAGTGATTTTAAGGAGATGCTGAATATAACAAATTTAGCAACCAACAGATGATAAGACAGCTAAACTACTGTTTTCTATATTTTACCATATTCATTATTGCATATTCCTCAAGAAAATGAGAAATAGTAGAAAAATGCAACAACTTATGGCATACTTGAGGTCTGCCAGTGTTTTGATAAAAGCAAAATCCTTTCGTTGACTTGAGGGCATCCAACGGTGCTTTTCAGCCAAAGCTAGAGTCCTTGCACCAAAACCAAACATAGCTGAGAACCCAAAACGCAAAAGCCTGCTTGGAGTACTGAATGTACAGGCATCTACTGGTTGAATATGACCTAAAAATTAAAGACAAAGATCAGAAATTACAAATAACATCAAACCAAATATAACTTACTATTTTCTTTTCACCTGATTTAACTGAAAGACCAACAGAATCTTCTCTCCTTAGGAAGTCAAGTTTTATTATTGGAATCAATTCAGATACAATCAAGACTGAGAAGTACTCATTTCAGAGAACAATGTTCAGGAAGCGTCAAAATGTTAAAATGTTTATGGCAAAAATCCATCCAACCCGTCAGGCAATACATAGTGTGACTTTCAATTACTTTACAGAGAAAATGTGCAGTTACTACGTAAACACATTTGAAACCTGTATTTAAGAGCCCCTGGACTTCTCCAGTTTGATGAGTTCTCATTCTCCAGACTGCAAGGTCTAGAAAAAACATGTTCAGGATGAAGCTTCCTTACCCACTATTCTCTTTTTGAAAAAAGTTACATATATTCATATATATAATGTATCCTAAAGAAAACTTACTTTAGGTGAAACATTGACCTTGTTCAGCTAAGCATTTGCTACTTCCTAAGTCCTGGAAATACGGTTTGCACAGGCAAGTTAATTGTTCCTCTTAGCATAATCAGATTTTCACATACAAAACCCCATTTGTTGTGCAGATCAGACTGAATGGCAAGCAGTGCAGTTTTTCTAATAAAGCTTTCTTACTTGCTTCTTAACTGTTGTGTGGTGTTTTTTGTTTTGTATTTAAAGAAATGTACACAGAACTAAACAATACTTTCTCAGACATATGACAATACTTTCCTGAAAAGCCCAATCCTACCCACTTTCTCAAGCAGGAAGTATTGCATAGTGTTTCCTACTGTCACCAGCAGGTGCACTAAATTAATCAGATGAGTTTGCAACCAACCAATGCATAACAACACATGGAGTAACACAGTTCATGCTATGTAGTCCAGAAAAGGTTACTCTTTGCAATAAAAGAACATCAGCAAGAGGAAATGAATCCTAGAATTGGCATTATTCTACAGCAAGTCTTTGTTACCAGAAGATGAGCCTTTGTTACTAAGCTATATGTAAAGAACATTCCATACTCCATAAATCAGGACAGAATCATTTGGACATAAAAGTCTTACAAAATAGTTTATGGTGCTGTAGCATAACACTAGGTGTTTGTTAACCAACTGGCTACAGCAAATCCCTAAATGCTGCTTCACTATTTAAAAACTGACACTGCATCTATCAGTATTTACCCATTATGATGTGCAGCGTTGCAGTAACTGCATGTTTGATACCATAGAGGGTGTAGGCCAAAATATTAGTAGTACCTGCAGAAGTAAACACAAACTATTGTAAATAAGATGGAGAAAAGCAAGAAAAATATATTTATGGCATGTAAACATTTATAATATATAAATGTATAAACCAAGATGCTTGATACGTTTTCAAAGGAAAAGAAACCCCCTACACAAATTATTCAGACACAGTAACAGCAAAACACTGAATAGCACAAATTAGTAGCATACAAAATTCCAGAGATCTACAAAATCCACTCTGTACATTCATTGATACATACCATAAAATCTGAAGGCAAATATTGCCTTTCTTGTTGCTGCTTTTAACCTATCTCCTTTACAAATACTTTCTTTTATACACAAGTGCAATACTGGGAAAAACTACTTGATTGTCTGCCTGCTGGTACATCTGGGGAATGCTGTTTTGTTGTTGTTGGGTTTTGTTGTTGCTGTTTTGGTTTCTGGGAGTGGTTTTTTTTGTTTGTTTGTTTTGTTTTGTTTTTAAGTTAGAAAAACAATATGACATTAGGCCACTGAAAATACCAAGTTTCCCAGGCAAAATTCCACAAGATCTAGTCAGAATGCTGCTTTTCCCTTGCAGATTGTATCTTAGATTCTTAGAAGTAACAGCAGATATTGTTGATTACAGCATGTCAGTTTTATGTATAAGGAGAATATCAATGACTGAAAAACAGCTTTTGTTAGCCAAGTAGCAAGGCCAAAGGATTCTATTTTGCACAACTAGAACACCAGGGCCTGAAGCCAAGCAGAGAGAATATTGAGCTTCTTTATAGCACTGAGTAAGGCATGAGTAATTCAAGAACAAATTAATTCAAATTACAAAAATTGCAAATGATCAATTTAGAACCTAACATCCCATAAAGGAATAAGTTCACTTACTCAAATTTTCAAATCATTTTCTTGTTGCTTGAATTATTTAATATGCTACAGCAGCAATAGACAACTCTGGTTGATAAATTTGCCTTCAATTTTATGGATGCATTTAAATTTCTCTGTCAACAGTGGGGGAAGGGAAGCAAGGAAATGGAAGAGATCATCATATTTCAAATAAGAGGCACTCAGTATCTCAATAAGCACTTTAAAAGCATTATATACCAGACTGAAAAATTATGTCCTTCTCAAAGCTTTGCAATCTTTGATGTCACTTTAGTGGTAGAAAATCACACCAAATACAGGAAGACTGATGTACATAGTTGTGTAGCTCTAAAGTCATCTTGTCATTCTTATTCAGTAGTACATGCTTTGGTATTTTGTTTTCCCAGTAATTTCTCTGAATAAGAAGTATCTCGCAGGGCATCTGTTACCACTTTAGGTCACCTTAGTCTCTGGAAGCAACCAGAGTGCTCAGAGCCTCATGGAAAGCCTTCACAACTTCAGAGAGAGATGCTCTGAATAAGGGTCTCAGGGTAAGGTGAGTGAATAAATGAGGCACATGCATCAACATAACAGACACATTTTTTGAAGTTTTCTTTGACTACAACTGAGGATCTAGTCTGATTATGTGCAGTTTTATTCACTGAATAATTCAAACAGAAATGTAATTTAACTCACATATTTCTCAGAGTTTTGAGGTGACTATAATACTAGTTTATTTTTCCTTTTCTTAAAGAATATATTTAAACATGTCCAGCAAATTGGGATTATGAAGCACTTTGAGAGAAGAAGAAACCAAATATCTTCACATCTTAGCTTTTTTTTTTTTTTTTCCCTCCCCAAAGAATTTTTCTTTACATACAGTACCGAGAAGTGTATTTCATTATGTAAACTATAATGTAAGTAATCTCCAACAATTTATACCCAAAAACTCAATGAAAAGCTATTTGAACTTTCCTTTCTGTACAAAAGCAAAGGCAAAGTTGTAGCTCCAGATGCTGTTTAATATTCAAATCAGCAACTTTTATCACTTCAGTGAACATGTGATATAGTTCCATACAGAAAACTTTGGGATAAAAAAAAAGATAAGTCTGACCTAAAAAGGTACTCTTCAGAGAACTGTACAAGCCTGTGCTTACAGCATTACATGTCTGAATGATTTCCAACATTTAGACTCTAGATTCAATAACATTTATTTAGTCAGTGAAGCTCAAGTAGGAGCTCAAAGCATTCAGAAGTATTTCCTTGGATCATTTTTTAGTTTATGAAAGTCTAAATGATATTTATGGGAACCACTTTTTGAGAAGAAAGAAAAGAAAGAATGTGCTTTGTAATTGGGATAAAAACAAAGGAAATCACCCAAAAGCAGCAGATCTTTCCAAGTTATGCAGTTATTCTGATAAATATTGTGTTTCTATGCCATTGAAGATCAAGCTAACAGAAGAGCACATGGTAGAATAAACTTCAGAAGATTGGTTTTGTACCTCTTGAGCTGGAATTCTTCATTTAAGTAAGAGTAATTCATCAATACAGATGGCAGCAAGATAACAAATGGCCAGGGCTGAAATCAATACCAATTTTCATGCTGACTTTAATGAGAGTTAAATCTCATTCCTACTAAACAGGATAGCACAGATAATTGCATTCTTGTCTTAAATCTGTGGAACTCATTAAAATATGCAGAAGTAAACAAGCCAAAACCCCACTGCCTCCTGACTACCGAGAAAGTAAGCTCTGTCTGTGTTCAAAAACATAAATACTGCATGCAACTAAGCCCTTCCACGAGCTGCAGATCCTGAATGGGCACAGTAGAGCAGTAGAAAAAGCCAACACCTTTTCCAGAAAACACTCTTAATACACACCTAGCAGCATTTTGACCCTAAAATGGATTGAATTAAGCATCCCTTTATCTAGGTCCTGTAAAAAGAAGATAACACAAAGAAAGCTTATACCAACAGAGATAAAACAATCCATCAAAGTTATACAAAGAAAAATGATAGGATGAAAACTTTGCTCACTTAAATGGTGATTCAATAATAGTGGCTTTAATGCCATGATTAAACTTTTCAAATCACCTAAGCCCTTTATTTAACCCTAAATGAGCTTGGAATATTACTTACCATTAACAAGATGGTTCCCCTGAACACTACTGTACTACACTGCAGAGACTAATAACCTCCTTTGATGCTCATGTATGGGGGCTTGTCCTCCCCACAGAGACTTTTTTAGGTCTCACTCCAACTACTCAGTTTACTGGAAATCAGCTTAAAAGTTTTTGACAACTCCAGCATCTTTGTCAGACACAATTTTAATGGAAACAAAAATAGATTTTATTATTTCAGAACCATAATCCTGTTCTAAATATTCACCCTGTTTCCTGACATTGCCAACAACTTCCTACAACCTCCATCCTACAAAATGCACAAAAGCATCATGATAAGGATTAAGTATCTGCAGGTCACGTAAAAAATGACTGATGGAGGTACCAAACAGAAACTGTAGAGAAAAAATTGTCCTTGGAAGTGCAAGCACTTCTGCAGTACAATTAACTTAATTAACCAGACAACATGAATATTCATAAGGCTGTTAATGCCTCCCCCATCCAAACAGATAAATGTGATGTAATGACTTCCTAGTCAAGCATAGCTAAAATTCTGATGAAAACTGCACCAACATTTTGGTTCTTTGCCTGAAATATCATAGAAATTAACAGTCCCTCAGTAATATTTTATTTTATAAATTAATTGGAAACCATGAATTTATTCAAATGAACCACTTAGGACCGAAAGGCTTACAGCTATTGGATACAGATTGACTCCTGCTCATCACATCAGGATCACTTTCCATGCCCTCCTGCTCCCTATGCAGCCCCTCAGCTGTAGTTCCCATAGCAACAAGCCCTTGTTTGTGGCTGGTGGGACCACCACAGGCCACCCTACATCACCCCTCCGGCTGGGATCACAGGAAGGCAGCCTGGGAGCTATGGCGATGGTGCTCTGCCAAAAGTATGCTACCATTAGATCTGTCTGCCCAGAAGGGAAACAGATTCAAAAGCAGTTTCTCCCTATCAGGTGGACTGGAACTTCAAAATGCTGTTCTATCTATTGACAACACACCAAACCCAGATCTTAATCTATTCAGAGAATGCAATCCCACAGAATCAAAGAACAGCATAGAACCTTCAGGGATGCAGCATCCACAGTTTTTCTGAGCAGCCTGTGCCAGTGCCTCACGCCCTCTGAGTAAAGATCTTCTTCCTAAAATCTAACCTAAATATCTTTGTTCTTAAAGCCATTCCCCTTTGGCCTGTCTGTCAAATCATGTAAAAAATTGGTCCCCCTTCTGACTATAAGCTCCCATCATGTACCAGACAGCCACAATGAGGTCTTCCCAGAGCCTTCTCCAAGCTAAACAAGCCCAACTCCCCCAGCCTTTCTACAGGTGGAAGGGTGCTCCAGCCTCTTGATCATCTTCATTTCTTCCCTTTGGACCCTGCAACATTTTTCTACTCTTGCTCAGCCAGAAAATCCTAATCACTGGTTCAATGAAATTACAGGTGGAAAGGCCACTGAGGTACATCTTTATGTGCTTGAGTATCACGCTTACCTATTTCCTGACTACTTTTTGAAATATAAACACTACTGAAATAAAGGAAGATACTTAGGAAAACATTAAGAAGTTTCTCACACATTCACTAGTTAAATTGATCCCAGTCTCTTTTAAGGAAGCCTACAGCAGTCTGTGAGCAACTTGCTCATAGTCAGAAAGCATGGGAAAAGGTACTGGAGAGGTTCCACCCTGCCACCACCTAGACACACATGCAGCCTTAACTGACAGGCATTGTTCAGATTGCTATACTTAAATCCCCTTGCAACATTTCTGAGACCACTGCATCTTCTGCCAATGCACTTCCAAGACTGCTGTTCTTGACCTGAAAAAAGCTAGTAGAATTTCACATTCCTAGGAGGAACTGCTGCTGGTTTTAATACTGATATTAGAAGTGCAAAGCCAGTCAAAGCATGTAAAACTTGCTTGCTGAATTTACAAATGACTTACTTCTGTGGGTTTATTTTTTTGTTTTGTTTTTGTAGAAAGCTGAAAAGAATAACTTGCTGTTCTCTTGGATGAAGGGGTTTATTCCCTATTGGTTAAAATTATCTGAAAAATTACAGCAACCATTCACACTGGCAGCCACACCTAAGGGTACTGGCCATGCAGGCCACTCTAAGGGGAGTAACCCAGAAACAATTGTAGAATAAGCCCTGCCTGCAGTTCTGCCTGATCTAAGTTACACTAAGAAGGGCAAGAGGAAAACACTGGGGAAGGAGAATAGAAAAAAAATTAAGAACAAGAATTATGTACAAGATAAAACAAGAACAAGAGGATCTCTCAAAATCCACAGATCTGTAGAGGTGAAGGAGAGATAAAGCAGTTTTGTGTACATGTTTTTTTGATTTTTTTTTCTTTGTTTGTTTTTTTAATATCATTTCCAATATATATTCCTGGCACAGCATTTAAAAAATAGACCCTAAGCATGAATCCAGCTGAGAATCTGCCAAGAAAATTAGAGAGAAGAAAAAACACCATGGTTTGTATTAAAGATGTTCTAGAAAACAAAGTTTACATTTGACATCATTTTGGTTGGCAAATAAGTGCAAAACAGGATCTTCGCATGGATCGTCTGAAGGCAATTTCAGTTTTCTTTGCCTAAAGGGAGCAGCTCTGGAGGAAGAGCTCATCTGTGCCATTACTATAAATTATCATAATGATTTAAAATCCAGTGATTTGTAATCAATCTAAATCACTAATTCAGGTCATTTATTCAATAGCTCCCTTAAGTAACTGAAGCTTTAGTACCAGGAACTGCCTTCAGTAGCCAAACCTACAAAACATGCCGAAGGGACCTAGAACAAATCACCAACAAAATGTAACAGTGCTGTTTAGTCTCACCTGCTGGTATCACTCCAAGAGGGACTGATGCTCTGACAGGCGCCAGTATGTAGTCTGTGCTTTTTCCAGCATCAATCTGGGCTTTAAGTAGCATACCATGAGCAACTTCACTGACAAATCCATCTCCACCAACACAAACTACCCTATTAAAAAAACAAAAACACTTAACAGTTCAAAAGAAACCATTCCATAATTGAGCAAAGCAGAAGAACGCAGGTAACACACTACATCAATGCAATGGTACTCCAAGCAGCTGAAATCCATTCTTACTTTAGGAACAGTTAAACCTTACTGTCAGATCAGTGCATACCAACTAACAAGATATAAGCATCCTTGTTTCTGCTTCCTTCTCTTTGAGCATGAATAACTATACTTAACTTCTAACTCACACCTCACCTTATAGCACTGTAGCCACAGAACCAAGCAGGGGGAGGACTCAAGCACATGTGCAAGCACTTCAGAGAAAAAGCTCTCCAAATCTTTCAATACTGACCACCATAAGCATTCTGCTGGTTTTTAATTGCCATTATAATAACAACTAATCAAATATTAAACTAAAAATACTTGAAAACAGCTAATCCCATGCACTATGCAGACAGTGGAGGGATTTAGGAAGGTATAAAATCCTCATACCAGCAATCCTTTGCATGAAGGTACTTAATCACTGCTTCTGGAGCATGTAATTAAACTCCCACCTGCTGTGGTTATAAAGAGTGTATTTGTCTATAAAAGCTCTGTTAAAGCAACTGCCCGTTGTGGTTGTCACTTTTTGTTCTGTTTATTTATTTTAGGTAAATATGAACACAATTCTTCAAATAAGCATATTTGAAAGTTGAAGGTTTTTAAGGTACACACTCTACAGGGAAAAAAAAAAAAAAAAGTAATATCACACTCCATATGTTTACAATATAGGTAAGTCAGGTTTACTGTATGAGGTGCTTATTTAAACTGTTTTATCATATGTCCATATGATTGCAGTTGTGAAAATATGTCCAAAAATTCAGCCAGATAAAAATGGTCCACCTTTAAAAATATATATTCATGATATAACAAAGTGCTTAAATTAAATCATCTCATCTCTTCAGTTCATGTCATTATTTTCTTTCTACATCTTAATTTCTAAGTTGGAAAGAATATTGGCAACAACAACAACAAAAAACAAACAAACAAAAAAAACTTTTCCACTTGGATTCTGTTTTTTTCTGTTCTACTACAGTGTGTAACCAGGAGTTAGATTTTTACTTCATTTTTTATTTAGTTTGATGGAATCATAGAATCCTTAGAGTTGGAAAGGATCTTTAAAGGCCATCTATTCCAGCTCCCATGTGATGAACAGAAACATGCACAACTAGATCAGGTTGCTCAGAGCCTGGGCCAGTCTGGTCTTGAAAGTCTCCAGGGAGTATGATAAACCTGGAGGGACTTAAATGCAGATTCTAGGTATTAGCACTATCGAAAACAGACACATATTCTTCTGATTTGGGGGGTCTGTATTGTTATTATAAACAAAGGATCCAAAAAATAACAACCAAAAAGTAATGTAGCTAACTTTATTCTTTTAATTCATGTTAGTCCTCAAGAGTTTCCCTTTTTGCCAGAAACAGAGATGGCATCGGACACCAGGGATTTCAAATCTAATCAGCAAGAACCTGTTATGCATAAGGAGTGGAAAGCCTTGAGCAAACAGATTTGACTAAGACCACGAAGAAGGCTTCTTAGAGGAAAAAAAAAACAACATCTGTCTAATCATCAGACACAAGTTTCTCAGTCATCTGTTCCCTAAAGTCTGACTAACTCTAACTACTCTAAATAAAAACACAGATGTATAGGCTCCTGATTAGGTAAGAAATACTTGCATATACCTTTCATTTCTCTTACAGCACAAACAAGAGAATGCAGCTCAGAGGCAGTTTGCATTTGCTATGCACACACTCCTTAACCATGGCTTAGCCCCAGGACAGGGGAAAGCACACAGCCAACTAGGGTAATTTCTGGTGTGGATAAGAAAAACAGAAGTGGATAGAAAAAGAGTGGAAGTCATATGCAAGACACTTGACATACACCCATGATGTTGCAGAACAGCATGGGAGCCAGAGAAATCTGGGAAAATAAATGAAATAGAACACAGTCAAGACCAGCTCTGACAAAGAATTAAAGCACAGCAGTATTGCTTACAAAAAGTACCAGGATACAAATACACAGGACTAACCTTACTGTAGGTGGAAAATTTTCAAATTACCTCATTTACTGTTTAACATGTAAGGAATCATAACTCTTATTGAGGGAAATTCAAGATAATAAATTGCACTTTACTATGCTGCTTGCTTACTCCAATGAATAAAACAATGCTGTGTCTTTGAGAAACAGAATTGCTGTTATTCTGATTTGTAAACAGGCAACCAAGCAACATTGTAGCTAACTTGAACAAAACTGAACTGGAAGCAAAACTGGAGACTGAAGTCTACCAAAAAGCAAGCAACACTACTCAATAACTGGATAAAAGTTAATGGAAACAGACATCAGGTGGCTGCCAGAATTACTAAAGGGATGGAAAGAATTACTCTTAACATTAATATTCCCTAAAACCAAACCACTATCGCTTAGGAAGGACAGGGATCTGTTCAAATCAGGCATCCTCGCATCATACTATTTTTTTCCAACTTTATCTGTTCTATTTCCTTTTTTACCTGGCTTCTAGAATGAAGCCTTATAGAAGCACTCCTTTGACTTCGCCCAACGTTCAAAGATAACAATTTAAGAAATCTTTATGCTTATTTGTCATTATTTATGAATTAAAATACAGACCTGCTGACAGGAAGTAATAAAAAAATGAAGCATCTAAAGAGAATTCATTTTCTCAGTCTGAATATATATCAGAAACAGAGTAACTCATAAAATACCACTTGGCAGACTTTAGATGGAATACAAATAAAAACAAGTGTTACAACATTTACTAGTGTTCACAGCAAGTAACTGACTTACCCATCAAACGCCTGGAGTTCACACTCTTTAAGTACTGACAGAGCATGTCCTTCATATTCAGTTACTGTGGAAAACAATATTACTCAGTTTTCAGAAGATTGGATAGACTGATTTTTTTCACCTCTAGCATAAGAAACATACATTAATTCAGTACAGAATATATTTTTGATCTTTAAAAACATTACAATTATGATGTAAGTTGTGCGATTACACTACCAAAAGGGCAAGACATCAAAACTCAGCTGGCATCAGACACATGGCTATTCAGAGCATTTAAATTCAGAGAATTAGAGAAGATGTTTGTTGCATCAAAATGGAATTTGTAGCATTGGTACAGTTGGTAAACTTCAGGAAAATGTAAGAATACCCTCAGTTAAGACTGAATTATTTCAGTATCAATCACCTTTAATTGTCTTTGTGTTAGGATACGCAAACTGCTAAATGAAAAATATCAGGAGTTGCACACAGAAATATGAAATCAAGCCAAATACCAGTGACAACAGAATACAACACACAGAGGAAGGTGGCACAAGTATGCACCAGAGTTCATAGCCTCTGGAGGAAATGAATCTGTCAGTCTACATTGATGTCTCTGTGTTTGCTGATACCCCACATTGTACCATAAATGCCAGTGAAGACAGGATAAACTGGCATACTACAGATGGCACCGAGCATCATAACTACATTTAGCATTTTCCAGGCCAGCTTTGCCAGAAGAGACAGCCCAGCTGCACCCACCCATCAAAGATTTTTGCTGACTGACATGACACTTGCAGATGGATTTTTTGTGTAAGAATGTGCATCATTATATGCAAAATTACATTAATCTTTTATGCTTGTCTGTCCCTGGTGCTAGCATAGTTCAAAGCTTTTCTCCAGTGTTTCTAAATACTGTTAAAATTATTAGTCTTGGTGTCTAAAACAATCATTCTGTATCAGTACATGTTACAGTGTCCTATTTCTGCAGACTGCTCAAATGCTGCATAAAAAAGTTGAAAATAAGTGTGTGCACAACTCATTCTTTAAAAGCCAAAAAAAAACCCAACAAAATAATATTTTTTAAAAAGTGATAAAATCTCTACACTACGCACTAAAAGCTGTCCATCAGCATACAACTTCCAAATGTAAAAACAAATGGACACTTCATTCTAGTATCAAGTGAC
Organism: Excalfactoria chinensis; assembly: GCF_039878825.1. Taxonomy (NCBI): domain Eukaryota; kingdom Metazoa; phylum Chordata; class Aves; order Galliformes; family Phasianidae; genus Excalfactoria; species Excalfactoria chinensis. Next base: position 21,586,299 of record NC_092831.1, read on the forward strand.
AGTGAAAAATAAGTCCTGGCATGGTTGATCGTGTAGAAACTAAAAACACTGAACAGCAACACCAAGAGCCAACTACCAAAACATGAGATGGGATGAAGAGTTTTCTCATTCAGCACTTCATTGTCCAAATTTGTTGTTGCTGCTTTGTTGATGTTTTAAATAACCTTTCAGTCTTATATTGTCTGTGTACAGCAAATCACTTCAGAGACTCAAACTTACATTAACATTTTCCTTCAATAAATTTTAGACTTTAAAGCAGTGTAGACATGAAGACTAAAAGTAAAAACTATCTTCAGTATCAAAATTGTACAGAAGCTTTCAAGCATGCAGTTATTGCCCCCTGAGTTTTGGGTTGGTTTTTGGTTTTGTTTTTTTTTCAAGAAAGGTGGCACCAGAGAACAGAAATTTCTCTCAGCTCCTTTTCCATTTCTTTTCTTCTTTCATTTGCTTCTTTCTCCTTAATACTCAGTTCCTAATTATTTACCGGCATTTAAAACTCTAATGCAGTTTTCTCCTTTCGCCTGTAGGAGGAGCGTTAGGCAGCTAATAAGCACTTTAGTACTCTGATATTGCCAAAAAAGCTTTATTTTAAAGGATAAGCAATTTCACATTTATCTGGCTAACAACAGCAGGGTGTTGTTTGTTTGTTTGTTTTTTCAGAATTAAAATAAAAATAATCAAAATTAAATTTTCAACTGTTTCTATTCAATTAGGAAAAATGTTTTTAAAATCACAAAGAAAGATATTCACAGCTTCTATTAAATTACGTGAAATAATCTATAAAACTTGATACAAATTTGGCTTATTAGTTCAGCTTTAGGATTTCAGCCAAAAATGTAATTTCATACAAGTGAATGATAATGCTGCCATCAGCAGAGTTTAACAAATGAGGCTATCTTCACAGTAAAAATAAACAGCAACCAGTAGTAGGGAAAAATTCCAAAGGATGATTTTATTTCAATAATCACGTAAAATGAAGTAATTGCTAACTGAACAACATGACATAGTCACCTCCTATCACTACGTAGTTGTAACAGAAAATTCTATTTCACAGTTCAATTGATTTTCTTTTAAAACGTGGGCTAAATAGTTTAAAAATGTTTAGATACAGATTATAAAATCAGCAAGATCCATCTCATACAAACACTTATCTCATTATTATCTTATTGTATTATTTTTATTGCTATACCTAAATAAGATTTGTTCTGAGTGCTTTTTGGCCTGTAACCTGAACTAGCCATGATTCCATAAAACGTTTAGGCAACAACTGCAAGTTAAACAGCGTCTTTCAGCTGGAACCGATCATTTTGCAAACTAATTAGAACAAACACAAGAAAAAAGACTTTTTGGTATTAAAACATTTTGCACAAGAGTTTACACTTCACATGGATATGAACAGCAGTATATTAGAGGAAGTTATAATGCTATGAATATAATATTATTAGCATTGAATAATACTAATACCATTTCTCCAAAAACTTGGATGTCTGGGGGGACCAAATCTGATGCAGCAGACGTTTCAGTCACTTCACAGAATGGGGCAGGAGTGCTGAGATCATTACAATTTTACTGCTTTAATAAAATCTGTTCAGTTCCTTACAGGAAGTCAATGAAATAGAACAGCCAAAGGGCAAATTCAGTGAAAGATGTAAGGACATAATGCATAACCCTGGCAGAATTTAGAGCTTGAAATCCAAAACTGGTACTGGACACCCACTGTCCAGTGTCAAGCAGAAGGCAGCATCACTACAACATTAAACTTTTACCTCTTGTTCTCCAGACAGCCAGCTGTGCCTAGTGAGAACTGCCATTGTCATGCCAGAACTTAATCACTTATTCTTCTAAGTCATCCCTCAAACTCAGCCAGAACCCAGAGATAACGTGTTCTTCCCATTAGCACTCTCTTGCATGATGTCCAACCAATAGATGTTCTCAGAAGAGAGGTAATATTTAAGGTCATGTTTATCAGAACACAGGACAAAATATTATCAGATACATATAAGACCGTCAGACATTAAATACTTGTTTTCTTTTATTCAACATTTGGCCTAGAAATATGAAAGTTGCATTATTGGTATTGGTAACTACAGGGGGAAAACTGTTCAATGAAGAACAGAAACACTAAAATACTTTTGATGACAAAATAGATTGCATTGTATTAACTAGAATTACACATGCACTACTTGCAGGCAAAACCAGTAAGGATACAAACTGTCCTACCAGCTTAAAGCAGTAGTTTAACAAAAGATTAAACTATTTTTCTGATGCAACTTACCTGTGACATCAGTTTTTATATCAGCAAGTTTAAAAAGCGGTGACACCTGCTCATAATAAATATGAGTAGCTTCTCTTTTGTGGCTGCTTGGATTAACAAATACTTTCAAGGATTTTGGCCTATTTTGAAACCCTAAAAAGAAAACACAATACATTTACCATTACACACCATCCAGCTATTCCAACAGCTTAAATAAATTTTTAATACTAGAACAGATACAGTACTTCAATACAATAATTGTAGTATTAAAGAGTCTCTATTTCTTCTGAATATGTGCTATTTGTATCAAAATTACAGTACCGATTACTTTTTTATGTAAAGTTAATCACAGTGGAAACGTGTCACAATTGTCGAGTTACATTGTAGAGTAGGAATGAATAAAGTATATGTTGTTGCTTAGTTAAACCTTAATACAGGAGCAGAATGAGTGTGCAGAAACTATAGGATAGGGTAACAAATCAAAGTATCAAAACATTCTTTTTGGAATACAATGTGAAACACTGCCAGCAGGTGTATGACAGTAAGACCTAACAGAATGGCAGCATGATTCAATTCTGTTGTTTTCTGGGATTGTAAATCAAACAATGCATCTTGAAAGGCCAGAAGAAATGTCAAGAAATAGATAATCTGGTAAGATCCATCCAGAAATCTAGAAATTATCTTTTGTTGTTGTTGTTGTTATATTTAGGTCTTCAAAATAACTCTGAGCCGACAATCCTGAAAAACACTGAGATGCAAACAACACTCAATCCTGCACACTGAGCCAATGAAACATCATTGAGAAGTAACATTATTACCTGCTATGTGCTTTTTTGATGAATAGAAAATAATTAATATTCAATAAGCAATAAAAAACAAGAACACCATTTTTTTCAAGTCTTTTATAAGACTCCAACAGTTGCCATGATTCAGTTGATTTGTTACAAAATGCAAGTGGTGGCATGCAATACTGCTGTTGTTTGCTTTTTTGTTGTTTGTTTGTTTTACCTTTTTTTTCTGTCATTACTTGAAATACACAATTTGAACAATTTTGTGTTCAATTAATTAACTCATAAATTCTCAGTTTCCATTTACCATCAGGTTAAATTATCATTTTCTCAGCCAAATAAAAGCAAGGAGATCTGATAAGTATGCCACCTTTAACATTCAGAAGGAACATTAGCAGTATTCCTAAGTGCCAAAAGGAACCAAAAGTGGGGGAAAAGAAATAACATTTTCCTGCCCCATATGGAGTATTAGTTTATTTTTTACATTCATATGAACCTTAAAATCCCTGTCAAAATCTTCAGGAGTTCCTGAAAATTTTTCTCTCTGATTATACTAAGTAGGAACAATTCCTCTGAGAAATTATAGATAAATACAGTTTTAGAATCAAGGGGAAAATATTCCACAAGACCAAAGTATGACGACTATAATATTCATATAGATTATTCTTTGACTCATTTAAACACATCAAGGAATTCAGAGATGAAAATTAACACCTTTACTAACACAAGACAGATAATCTTATAAGATTTCCTAAAGACACTGAAGGATATCTAACAGGGCAGTTTAGTCCTGATGCATCCTTAATGCCTGATGAATACTCTGGATGTCTTCAGTCAGCAGCCTTAGCACCTTCACAGAGAAGCATGTTCTTGGGAGGCATGTCATCGTGTGTATGAAATAAAAAACAGCCCCCCAGTAGAGACAGGTTCCCACTTTGTGCCAACTTACACAGTATTTTAAACACTTTCAACTCTAAGCATTTGTTGACACTATCACTGGTGCTTAATTTGAAGCCACTGGCCTGCTTTATTTCTATCCAAGAAACACAAAAATTCACAACAAAGAAAGCGTGAAAGCAGGAAATTCTCAAGCTCACTAGGTTCTATCTCTCCCCGATATTAGCAAAAGATGCAAAGGCAACAAACTTTTTTCTCCTATAACAATATGCCGATGAACTTTTTATTATGCACCACAGTCGATGGCTTAGAATACCATAAAAAGAAAAAAAAAAAATCTTTGAACACCTGCTAATGAGTTCTTACACAAATCACTTCGAGAATATGGAACAGTATCTAAACTTACTGTATCACCAAAAGTGTAGAGAAATGCTACATAAAAGGGACATGAGTAAGTAAGTTATATTCCAAAGGCTCCTGATAACAGACCAATTGTGAGCTCATTTCTTTTTCATTTCACAAATGACTTTTGAGAAGAGAGATGGTACAGGATCATACATGGATGGCTGATACGGACAAAACCTATAGACTGAAACATCATTCCAAGTGTGTAACAGACATGTTATAAATCAAGCAACTGGGCTTAATAAAAGAAAATCCAATAATAGTCAAAGATAAAATTTTAACACAATTATATCGTGAAATTTCCTTAAAAAAAAAAAAAAAAAAAAAAAAAAAAGTAGCTTTAAATAATTATCATCTTTTAATTTTCTCTAAACAACATTGTGAATGAATTGATCTTATTTACTACAGCTTGCAACTGCTTTCAGTCTGTCAGCCTTTTGGTGCTGTCCTAACTGGTGTTCTGTTATTGTTTTCTGTAGCTGCTCCATTTGAAATGAACCAGCAGCCTAAAGCAGGAAGGCCAACTGTTCCTCCAGTACTAACAAATGTGCTAATATGCACTAGTTTAAACTTGATCTATCAAGTGAATCAGTGAACCATGAAGGGTGGTAGGTCAATCAGGGTGTTCTGAAAACAAAGGCTCGGAGGGCAGCAGAGACGCTATGCTCAGACATACATCTGTGCTGCTTTCCATTCCTAGTTTTATGGAAATGGGTTTATGTTACAAAAGTTAAGGGCCTGGAATCATGTCGTTATTACATGCATTTATAAATATACACCAGTAAGAATATTTTACATGAGGAAAATTAATAATATGAAACAGATTTGTTAATGTAACTATGGAGACACCACTGTTAATATTAACTAAGCAAAGTTAATGTTTAACATTAATGGTTTAATTAAAACTTCATGCATGAAGTTTCAGCCATTTATATCAAATCCCAGTATGGGAGAGATGCTAAAGAATAGTGCATAAAAATAAAATGCACTTTATGCATTTTTTGCTATTCCAACACTTATTTTTAACAGTATTTATTGTCTTATGTTAACTTACAGAGCTTTTAAGTGGAACTCTTTCAAATTAACTGTTAGTGAGAATAAGTCTCATCACAGTTGAAAAAAATTCAAAAAAGGAAAATGTGTAAGTATTGCTATTTATCCATTTTCTCCCATTTCCAGGGACATCTTAACCCTTTAAGTACCTCTGGGTATTTGCATATGGAGAGGATTCAAAATTAATCAGTGAATCCCACTTACACATCACGCCTGCAACACACATTCACTCATAAGCCCAGTACAGGAAAATGCAAAGAGGAAATCTCTGAGAGTCAGCATACAACAGATCTGACATGAGACCAAACTACGGATGGTCTAAGCTGCCATTTGTGACTTTCCAGGAGCCTAGGCTCCATAGGTGTGCTCTTTGATTTGGTAGCAGTCATTTCACATCAGTTCAAAAAATACATAAAGTACAGATCATAGTTTTTTTGAATTCTATATCATTAAGTAAGCACTTAATATCCCACAGGAACAACAGCACCGTTATGTACAAAATCAGCATTAATTTAAAAGTGAGAAGATGGTAGCACGTGCTTGTTACTGTTACGTGTGTGCATAGAAAGCTGTAATAGACACTGAATCTGCACTGGAAACAACGACAGAGTATGTGTGCTCACCTATAGAATGACGGGCTTCATGAAAGATCAGAGAATAGACAGACTTTAAATTGAAGTTCTTAGAAGAGAAATTGAAAGCAGACAAGATTACTTACTATAGAGAGCACGAGAGAAGTAAACATGCAAGAAACATTCACATCAAACACATAGTGAAAAGGAAACTGTGTACATTGTATTTTTAAAAGGACAAAACAAACAAAAAAGATTTCACTAGAACAGACCTCCAGATAAAAACTAATCCTGGATATACTTGCAACTGTTGTTGATTAATAAACAAACAACGCTTTGAAATCCAAAAAAGAGTAAGATAAACAAGTAGAAATTCATTTAGTTTCAGTTACTGGAGACATACTTCTTAGTAATATTTCACCATGTAACAAATGAACATACATATTTACTGACAGCCATATTCAAGCTTACAGGCACTATGTTGACAATCACCTCCTTTAATTTGCTCCAGCCTCAAAGCAGTAAAAATCCTCCTAGAATGTAATTCAGTAGTGAATGAAAATGTTTTTCTGACATGAAACATTACCAAAAAAAAAAAAAAAAAAAAAAAAAAAAAGAATTCCATGTTACTTTGGAAGGATATAATTTTATTTTTGCCCTGCTGTTCATAAGTAAACAAAAAAAAGCAAACTTGAGTTCATCAGTGAAGACATCCTAAGTTGTCCTCAGCACTGTTACAAAAACAAGCTACGGCAAAAAAACCAGGAAAATTATCACTTTTTGTAGCAGAGATATAATAACATACCTTTTGCAATCTTAATTACCAAACAATCAGCAGAACCTAACCATGCTTTATACTTGTAGTCCAGAACTGTATCCTGCTGGAGCCTTCCAGCCAATGTTTGGTGTATTTTAAATCAAGATAATTTTTTTTTTTTTTTTTTTTTTCCTGAAGTATATTATTAGTATACCATCATTGTTTGAATGACTGGTAATGTCTCTGCCACTCTGAGCATAGAAATGCTGCTGTCAATTTGCTGATTTTCTCTATAGAAATACAGTTTAAATACTTACTCAGTCCAATATCCGACACTACAGAAAACTACTTTTACTATAACTACAGAATTCGCAACACAGTTTAAACACTGTGTAAATGTGGCAGGGGTTATGGTTGGTTATTTCCCCTCCACACGCACTCACTGAGTCCTAATTACTCCTGAAGCAAAAAGAAAGAAAATGTACAAATTAAACATCAAGCAAAATCTGCACAAGGTTTAACTCCTGGAGAAAGACCAAAGCTGAAGGAAGAACCAGAAACAGCAACATTGCACAGAACGCTTTTTTCAGGTTCTGGTGGCTTCCAATTACAAAGCTATGAAACAGAGGCTGCACCTCGAAGTCAAGGCAACCTGAGCAAGAGATACTGCTGCTTTTTTTCTATGAACATATGGTATCACTGCTCCTGATGGATGGAGGGTAATCTGGGAACAAAACAGACATTTGCTTCTTATGCAAATGTATTTGCTTTTATGGGTAGCTGGAGATCTGCAAGAATCTTGGCACTTCTTCAGATTTCAATATTTAGTGATAAGGCATTTCAAAAGGAGCAAAGTAAGGTATGTTTTAATGCAGAATTTTGTTTGGAAATCCAAAGCACATTGTAAGCAAACAGTACATGCACACCTAAAGCATGTTATTTTACTTTCTCTGATATCTGTTTTTGACAAAGTAAATTTAATAGGAGCACACTATAATTCAGCACTGGCAGTGTCACAACAAACATTACAGAGGTGTAATATCTGAATGCTTTCATATGTCTCAGTATTAACAATTCAGCTGGAGTTGTAACAGCCTATTATAAGATAGACTGTTTTTCTTCCATAATAAAGGAATTCATTTGCTGTGGTCAGTAAACAGAAATATTTTGAAGATAAATGAGAGTTTGGTTTGTGTTTTTCTGTTTTGTTTTAATTACAAGTGCAATATGCTATGTGTGTTTCCAAAACTGAAGGTATTAAATTACAGTGAAAGGGTTTGGTTTGTTGTGTTTTTTTTTTTTTTGTTTTGTTTTTTTTTGTTTTTTGTTTTTTGTTTTTCGTTTTTGTTTTGTGTGTGTGTGTGTGTGTGTGTGTGTGTGTGTGTGTGTGTGTAGTTTCCACCACACACACACACACACACCCTAAGCAGTGAATATTTCTTTAACTTGAAAGCAGTTTCCATGAAAAATACAACTATCGGGGGTTAACAAAGCATCCCAAAACTATTATTATTCCAGTCAAAACCAGAAAGATAGTTCTTAACTAAAGAACTGCCTCTTGTCACTACCCAATGTCAATACACTTTGTATCAAATTATACAAGAGTCCTACAGAGCCTTAAGAGCACTTCCACCTGTGAATTTATGAAGAAAAAAAGCCTGTCCCGTTAGCCTCGAATAATCTGCAGATCTCAAGTCGGAGCTCTTAAACAGGCTCTGGGCAGTCTCTGATGAGTCCAGAATACAATCAGCTACTTGTTTGCAGTGCTTGAATACTTCTAAGCAATAGCATCAGATGCAAAAGCAGCATCTTTTTCTACAGATGCATTAGTCATCATCATTTTCCTAATCTAGGGAGTTTACTTCGTAGAACGTCAGTAGTAAATGTTTTCCAACAACATTCATATGCTTGTGTATTAATTTCCACAGACAAAATAATTTTTCTAAGCTTCATTAAACCTTATGCTTTACTGATAGAAACAAGTCTGAAGTAATATTAACCCAGATTAAGTGCTTACCATTCAAGATTTCCTTTAGACATCTAAACCATGAATGACAATGATCTTCACTGAAGTTATTCAAATGGATAGCACAGTCTGTTAGTTTATTCTCTTCTTTATGCAAGCATTTAAAAATGGTGATACCCAACAAAGTACCACCTCTCTTCTGTCCTACAAAACGGCGACGTTTCACTTTTACTGAAAATACATCCTTCATTTCAATAATCTCCTCTTTCACCTGTAAAGCTGTACTGGAATCACCTGTAGGGAAGAAATGAAGTGTTACTATGAGTTGACTAGGAGTAATTATCTAGAAACAAACAAACAAAACAAACAAACAAAAAGACCCCAAATTACAGCAACAACAACAACAACAAAAAAAACAGCTTCATCACTAGTTTCAGCTGTTCACAGAATCATGGAATCATAGAATCATTTGAGTCAGAAGAGACCCTTGTAGGTTATCAGGTCATCTACATCTATAGATGCATAAGGAATCTCAGAGTGCTGTACAATCTGACCCTGAATTTTTCCAGAGATGGGGCATTCACCACCTCTCTGAGCAACCTGTTCCAGTTCCTCATCACATGCAGCATAAAACACTTTTATTCTTATATTCAATCTAAGTTCCCTCTCTTTCAGTATGAAACCATTTTCTCTTGCCCTGTCAAAACAGACCCCAATAAAGAGTCTGTCCCTTTCTTTATTGTAGCCCCCCCTTTAGACACTGAAAGGCCACATTCAGGTCACCCCAGAACTTTCTCTTCTCCATGCTACTATATCTGCTCGTGCCTGTATTGAAATTTACTGCATATCATATCCATCAATTGTTGATCTAATTTTGGTCTTGTATTTTACCAACTCTCTATTATTTATGTTAGATATTCTGCTATAAGAATAGCATAACTTCAAAGAGTCTTCTGATCTTAAAAGCATTAACTAAAATTCTAGACTCTAAAAAAATGCTATAATCTCCTTCCTCCCCAGCTCTCACTGTTGTTACATTCACAGGGCAAAACGTTCATTCTCTTCTCCCAAATCAGAACTCTCAGAGATCAAAAATGTTCTATGACACAAGCTGATTATATACAGATAATTAATTATATATGCTTTTTCCCCCAATAATACAACTGATATTCTTGAGGTTTAAAGCAGAGCAAGATCAGAAAACAGCTGAAAACAGCAAAACCAGAAAAATAAACCAAAAGCACATCATCCATCTTCTCTTTCATTTTCAAGTTATGAATTTGATTAAGAAGACAAGTGGAAGAAAGCCTCAAAAACTCTTTCAACATTTCAAGGCCCTTAGCCCCAAGCAGAGCTGTTTCAGGCTGCAACATGAAATGAAGGCTATCTCATTCTAGGGCTGTCATATACAGAGGCCTTTGGCTGCTGACGCTGCCTTGCATTGACAATAGTTCCAAATGCCTTTTTGAGATCTATTAGCCAAGAATACAAGCTTTTTTCAGCTCTCTTAAGCTACAAAACATTTGAAACCTCAAAATCAACCTAATTCAAGTGCACAGTTTGAATGAAAAAGAAGTCATAATTCCTGTAGGACACAGAAATTCTGAACAGAATCATAGAATCATAGAATTACTCAGGTTGGAAAAGACCTTGAAGATCATCAAGTCCAACCGCAGCCTAACCAGTAGCCTATCTCTTAAAAAACAACCACAAAACAATACCACAACAACAAACCTCTGCTAAATCATATCCCTGAGTACCACATCCAAGCGACTCTTAAACACATCCAGGGATGGTGATTCAACCACCTCCTTGGGGAGCCCATTCCAGTACCTAACCACCCTTTCTGTAAAGAAGTTCTTTCTAATATCCAACCTAAACTTGCCTTGGCACAACTTGAGGCCATTTCCCCTCGTCCTGTCACAAGTCAGTAGTGAGAAGAGACCTGCCCCACTCTCACTGTAAGAACCTTTCAGGTACTGGAAGACAGCAATAAGGTCTCCCCTCAGCCTCCTCTTCCTCAGACTGAACAGCCCCAGCTTCCTTAGTCTCTCCTCATAGGGCTGATTCTCCAAGCCCTTAACAAGCCTCGTTGCCCTTCTCTGGACCTGCTCCAGTACCTCCATGTCCTTCTTGTGCTGAGGTGCCCAAAACTGGACACAGTACTCGAGGTGAGGCCTCACCAATGCTGAGTACAGGAAAAGATCCTCTACTATCTACATAATTACAGCAGATGCAGTGTGCTACAGACCAACAAAGACAGGTCATCTTGCAGCCCAAGGCAAGAATAGCTAGAAACCAGACACCTTTTCCAAATGTTGCATCAGCTCAAACAGTTTATTAGTGGAAAAGCTACAGGGCGGGGTGCATGATGAATGCTATGTGCTGAGAGAAAACTCAGGGCAAGGTGCGAAATCCTGCCGTGGTGCCCTTCCTGGAGATGTGAGCAGCATGAGATTGCAAATTCAGGTACTGCCTTCCTCAGTACATCACACTGAGCTGAAGGCCTCAGCAAGTCTGACTTTCTTTGAGCAGGAAAAGTCTGCATCACCACCTGAGAAGCTGTGATACAGCATTTGTCAGCACTACTGACAGCAACCACATTTCCATCAGAGCCCCATGGGCAGCATCCAACAGGTCCAAGGGGTGAGCTCATAGCACAAAAGAACTTTAACACTTAAATAGCACCAAATCTGACTTCTTGGTCCTTACCAACTTTACATTGGTCCTCTAAAACATTTGGGAGTGAATAGCCTTTGTAGACCTTAAACTAAGTGCTTCCTAGAGACATCCTGAATTCCTTACTTTGAACTATATATATGTTTAAGTATAGTTTAATATGCATATTTAGTATCTGTCTTAACTTTTAAAATAGCATTTTCAAGAGGAGTGTGCTCATCTTTTTCCAGAAAGACCTGTGTTTTCAGACACAAATTCCAATGAAAATTCCAGTACACACTCAACAATTTAGGAAATTTCATAAGCAAGGACACAGAAAATATGATGACAACTGTCCTGCAGCAGCAACAAAGCCAAAGCACATTCACACATACCAACATAAATATTTCACTTTTTTATTTTATTTTAATATCTTAAGTTAAATAACATTTTGGATTAACGATTAGCTTTGCTGAGATATCAGAAATTCTGTTACACTAATGTTATACATGAAAATATTAAAAGGCTTACAAACTCTAGTCTATTTGTCCTGCTCAGAACAAGTAAAATAAGTGCCTGCTAAAATACTTTCTGCTATGAGTTCCCATAAAATGACGGTTAGTCATAAGTCAGTAAGGCCTGTCTCGTCTTCTCATGCTACTATTTGAGCCAGATTTTCTATTTGCTGTTAAAGCTTTCTCTTTCTCCATATCTGTCAAAGCCTTGTATTGCTTAGATCCACATCAAAACTTTAGATAACCAAATAATGCATTCATACTAGACAGCGCTGCACTTCTAAAAACAGCATTTGACTCCAGCTGGTTTACTGTAACACATACTTTCAAACACAGCTTAGGGAAGTATAAAAACTGTAGGAATACTGAAACATATAAAAGCATAATACTCAAATTTTAAGTTGCTGAGAAAATACCCAATGAGCCAGTAGGATCAGGACAGTCAGTTTTTACTGAGATTGAAAAGAACTCCACATACAAGGCCTTAGGAATATCCTACAATGTTTTTCATCTTCTATTTCTACAGAAAATCAGATAATTTCTAATACAGTAAAATTCTATAAAACAATTCAGATGAAAATTTAAGTCAAGCTATAATTATAAAATATCTCTAATGTGTATTAACAAGAGAAAATACTTTAATAGCAAAGTTTGTATTGGATTAGGCACTTCTTAAACTTCATCAAGTCTGTTTGTATCAGGTTGGTTACTGGTAGCTTTTTCAGGACATTAACTGTCCTCTCACATTACTTAGAAAGATATTGGGTACCATCTGTTCTTGCAAAAGATTTAAGTATACATCTATTAGATATCATGCTATTTATTTAATTCACTACCCACTTCCCATTGTTGTATCTTCTGGAAAAAAAAAAAAAAAAAAAAAAAAGAGAGAGAGAGAGAGAAAAAAAAAAAAAGTCAATTTAATTACAAGGAATAAAGATAATCTCTTCTACCAGGCTGCCCTGTCATCATGAGAGCTGAGAGGGAACCTGCACAAAGTAGGTTACAGGCGTTAGGAAGACTAAAACTAGCAGCACTTAACATTTAACAAAGATCTAACAAAAACAGAATATATGGTACTTAAAAAAAAAAAAAAATTACTATAAGCCAAGAGCTTGTCTAAATCAATCTCAGCACATCTGTCTGATGTAGAGCGTAAACAGGATTAGAGCTGGATTTATCTGCTTGACGCTAATTGTACTCACAGTTTCTGCACATGTCCACTTTTTTTCCCCCCCCCAAATACAGCATGGGAAGAAAGCCTGCGTGATATATGAATTTCTAGGAAGTTTTATGCCTCTATTTATCCTATCACTGATTTTTGAAAAATGACACTATCTGACATTCTTCCTGTTTACATTAATCTAATTTCCTATTTAACAATAATAATAAAAAAAAGATGTCTAAATATACCATACTAAGCTAAATCAAAGGGTGAGACGTTGATTCACTCAAATACAGTTTAATTGTAAATTCTAAATAATTTTAATTCATTGAGTGTGTTAAATTAAGCTTTAAAAAAAGTTATCTCATATTTACAGCAAAATTGATCAAAATATACCCAAGGAAAACAAAAACAATCTGACAGAAAACAGAACAGTTTGCAGAAGTACGTTATTAAGATACAAACACTTCAACAATAAAACGTTTATTGAACTGTTATCTTACAGTAGAGGCCCAACATCTAGGAGAGGTGATTAGATCTGAGGATCTAATTCCTATAACTGATATCTGGAGCACATTAAAAAGAAAAACACACATGCAGTGTGGGAGTATGGTTCAAATACAAGATTTAAAAATAAGGAAAAAATGGGTTGTGCTTCCTTGTAAATGAATTCTTTCTATGACCTTTAGAAAACCATTTCCCCACCTAGCTACATTTTATAAACTTATTTTGTCCTACAGTGCTTTGAAAGTTTGCTTCAATAATTGTTCACTGCTATATCTGAGTACAGTATAACAAAATATTCAATTAGAAATATATAAAAACCATCAAGACCATGCCAAAGAAAATGTAGCAAACAGCAGTTACAGCAGATCTTATGCAGCATGAACACTATTTCCAAAATGACCATTCCAGATATACAATAAGATATAGCAGCATTAATATAAATACAAAAAGGAAATACATAGAATGAAAAATGAAATCTGTCTAGATAATATGTTTACAAATTCAGGCTTAGCAGTAATTATTTAGAAATAATGATGTTATATAACATCTAACAAACGCTGCAGGAAAGCAACTACTAACTTAAGCCTGTTTTTCCCCTTAGAACGTGCTGTGAAGTGGCATGCCACTGTTTCATGAAACCACTCAAGAGTTTCCAGCTACAACATCGATTAAGAAGGATCAGCAATGAGAACTACAACAGAGCAAGTATGATCATCCTTGCCAAAATAGCTGAGATGTACCATATAGATCGCATCAGACTATGTAGTATTAGTTAAACACTCTAAAGGTAAGACAAAAAAGCTACTTTCAGAACATCTGAATGTTCAAGTGCTTTCTGTTTCAGAAAGACAGATCAGGCAACACCTTGGGAAAAAAAATGATGTTATGCTTCTTACTCTTTCCCATAAGCAAAGAAAGAAAACTTCACTGCTTGGCAAGAATAGTGATCAATGGACTAGAGAAAGGGTGAGAGAAAGACCAGGCTTCAGAGGAGTTTTGAGTTGGTTTTTTGTTGTTGTTTTTGTTTTTTTTTTCTTTCCTTTGAAGACCACCTTTACACTACTGCTCTCCTTTTTCCCTTTAAATTATGTTCTAAAAGATGCATAACACAACCAAGACACTAGTCTAGAAAAATGTTTTCCAGGCTGTTTGAAATGATCTCCTAGTGAATGACAAGAAGTCCAGGAAGTGCCACGAAGTACAGAAGAGATGCATCTCAGTTCCTCCAGAGCCAGAAAATAAAAGCAGGGTGCAAATGCTACCATCATATTTTCATGCTGCTATTTACTGGCAGCAACAGCTGTAGTCCTTCAGGGCAGAAAATTGAGCTTAAAAGCATCTGACAGGAATATAACCAATTTTCATTCTTCTTTAGAGAATCTGAGGGTGAAATGATATATTTTGCCAAGCCAATGCTACACCTTGCCACTAATCTCTCCTCCAATACAGGCAACTACCATGTCTGTGTAGTCCAGTCCTTTCCTTTGTGTTGTATCTGGCACTTAGCAAAATCAAGATGAATTAATTCAGTTCTCTGAAGTAGCATAGTCTGTAGATTTCACTTTACTTTTTTGTTGGCTTAGTCTTCTAACAAGCTGGTTAGTACAGCCAGTCAAACACAAGTCCTACAAAACCAGGGTGTTTTAGAATGGTAAGAAAATACACAGAGAAGAAAGAAGAGCTGGAACTGCCTCCTGCCATTAGCATAAAGTTAACACAGCTTGACCAAGGTGCTGTCCATGTTCACTTCAAATCGCTAACTCCTCAAGGATCATGCAAGAACAGATTAACAAGAGTGAGCAAGAACTATGAAAGATGCAGTGTTTTCTCAAAATTTTTAAAAATTCTTTTCATGTATTTTTTCATATTAATTAAATAAATAAATATAAAAGCCTCATAGAATAAAGGTCCACTTTATAAGCCGGCAATAGCACATTTAGTTTTGTCAGATAAGAAATTACGAACTATTTTCTATAGCAGCAAAAGGCACCAAGACAACTATTCCTGCTTAGTGAAGCCATCTCAAAGAAGGAAAAACATCTGAAACAGGGGAGTACTTGCAGGTTTGCTCACTTCTATAAAACTGTTTATTTAGTTGTCCAGGAATGCATTCCTATGCATTGTAACAAGCATAATGGTCCTATAAATAAAAAGATTAGAAAGGAATATTATTTTCATAAGGAATTAGCATAGTCAAATCAAATGTGCTTCAGTCTCTACCTATAAGAGTCCTTCTCTTGTTTTTTTTTAGTGCAATCAGTTTAATACGAAACAGTCCAAGCAGAGGTCAGAATCCCAACCTCCTTTCTCTGACTCAAAGTTTTACTGGTTTAGTTGCATTTTTCTGGCTTTTCATCCTCCCCTCTCCTCTCTCTCCACATTCCAAGTTTCTCTTTTCACAAGACTGATTGACAAATGGTTGATATTGAACATCCTCATCAAACCTAGTAGGTTTTGCTGCATTGTCACAGCAACTACAGGAGCTGTTTCCTCAGGAGACATTTGGTACCGTCCTTGGTATACTGTGCTGGAGGCACACTCAAGGACTTAAGACATGGGTAACATTCATTATGCCTTCAATAGAATAAGCAATTTGCAATAAGCAAATATCTAACAAAACAAACAAAACAGTATGAAACTGCCTAACTCTAGCTCAGCCAAAGCAAAAGACAAAAAATGAGGTTGGAAAGTGGCAAAGGGAACACATAGACTAAATCAAGCGAGTTTAAATAATCTCAGACCACAAGGCTAAAGTTTAGAACAGCCCAGAGGACATCTTTGCTGACTTCCTTTTAGAAATTAGTCAGGCCTGGGAACACCCCCTCTAATCCTGATCAGGCCTCATGTGGCCTGACAAAGCACCTAGCAACCCAGGTTGCTGTTTGTATAGCAACTTGAATTAAAGCTCACCACAGAAAATTGCAATTAAGGCTCAGCACAAGTCCTTAATACTGTTCCAAACAAGATCAGGAAGGAAGAGTTTCTTCAACAAAGAACCTGAAGAAGATGAAAAATAACCCCAAAGGAGAAGATCTGCTAGGTTAGCCAAAAAGAAGAAAGGCAGAGAGAGATCCCAAACCTAACGCACTTCAGATGAAGTATGAAAGTCTTTTCTTTTTTAATAGTTACATCTTCTCATTAACATCACATTAAGAAAGAGGTCACTGAAAATAAATTTAACACAGAAAGCTCTACATTTTACATTAAGAGTATGGCCCACATACTGCCTAATTTCATAACACAACTGGAAAAACAGCAGCAAATTATTTTACAAAGTGCCTGAAACTCCTTTTCGGTAAGTAGGAGTTGTATGGCAGACATCCATGCAACAACAGTGGAACAAACATCAGCAATTTTCACCCTTTTGTAAAGCCCTGGCAGATGCAGCCATCAGACAGAAATGATAGGTTTACACAGACCAACAGTACCACTATCATATGAAGGAATTAGTTAAAAAAAAGTGTGATTGTGAAATAAAACAAAAAAAGTGGGGTCGAACAATTTATGTGATTCAATAAAATGGCTTTGCAGAGTTGAAAAGTACTAGAGAAACCCCAGTGAGAAAACAAGTGCTCCATTCTGCATTCTTTTGAAGCATCTCACACACACACACACAGAGGTTTGTGTCTACTGATTTATGTCATAATCTAGACAGTTACTTCTGTCATCTTAGGAAGTAAGGGGAAAACTAAAAATTGCCTCTTACATCTACATGACATCACCACCAAGACTGATCAGTTACAAGTTAATAATCAGTTCTACTTGGACTCTTGTAATCAAGGCATTACTTCAATCTCAAATACAGCTTTAGAGAACATCAAATACTGATAAATATTAGTGTCTTGCATTCAGGAATATCAGCATGCCTCAAACAATTGAATTTTGTTGTGCCTGCCTGCCCCTCCCACTCTTGCCATGCTTAAGGTAGTACATGGCAGCAGCACCACCAGAATCCTCTGACAAGAACAAAACCTTTCCCTCACCACCAGTGCATTTCAGCTCACTTGCCACACAGGAATAGGAAGAATGTAAGACTACACCACTTTGCCTGCAGGGATGAATGAATCCCATTTTGTTCATGTACACCACACTTATAGACTTAGGAGAAAAACAGGAAAAAGAGAGATTTGTTAGATTATCTTTATAATAAACATTTTCCCCTTGCTTTTAATGAAACTGTTCATATTTCTCTAACAAACTTTGCAAAATATATTTGGCATATTAAAAAATACATATTTTATACAATGTGGCATGGAAGTAACATAAAATAATTGCTTAGAACACAATTTAAAATTTAAGGTATAGTCAGTTGTCCAGTCTACAATTGAGACTTTCACACAAAGAAGAAAGCTGCTAGAGTATTGCGCTGTGACAGCTTTCTGGTATTGCTATTATTGTTAGTATAAGGACTTGGCTACACTTACAGTGATGCATAATCCTGTGACTGAGAAAATTATGTTCTCAGACTTTCATCAGTTTTGTTTGTAGCTTAACACTACAGCAAAGCTCTCATGAAAGATTTGATACCAATATGATGTGACACAACTGAACCAAACCTTAATTTCACTCACAGTAAGAAATCACAGGATTAAGTAACACTGTGCAGTCTTTTAGAAAAGTTTATTGCTTCCAGATGGATGCAAGTTTCCTTTCAGCACTGATTGTATCTTCTGTACACAGGGTGCCAATGTTGCTATAAATATAGACAAAACGCAGTTATAAAGATAAATTATTAAAATATTGACATAAACAGGCTTATACAATACTACCTCTTTCCACAAAGTAAGAACAGCCACATTAGAGTTATGCACTTATCACAAATGTTCAATATTAAAACATGTATGCCCATTACAGTCCATATTTGAACAAGCACAAATTTACAAGGTATCCATAAAATGACTCCTAATTCAAACTGCATGCTCTTTGCCCCATGTTGTGTAGTGCCATGTGTTTCTCTGCATGGTGCACACTACCAAGATGTCCACCTGTGCCCACGTATCTGTGCTGCAAGCTAAGTATATGCTTATTCCATTTAGCAGCAGAACTGTTGAATATACTGCAATACACTGCTGTTGAAATTAAAACTAAAACTGTAAATTATAAATTTATTGAAGGTAATTAAGTTTCAAACCACGTGCACAAGATATTGAAAAATAGATCAACAGCTCTACAGCGAAATGATTTAATAAAAAAAATTGTGGGAAATATCTGATCAGCACATATAATGCTATTTCAGAAATGAAGTTACATTCTTAATTATTTCAATATTTTTTATTATATATTTCAAGAATTATAAGACTACTGGTAACAAGTCATTTAGAATACATTTGAAATTATCACAAAATGCCCAAAATTTTTAAAGGTCTCCATCTTTTTTTTAGATCTGTGCAATAACCACTGCATAAATTTGAATAAGTTAATGCATTTTAAATAACATGCAGACAGAAAAAAAAAAAAAAAAAAAAAAAAAAAAGCTCTTTGAATAAAATTTTAGCATTAAGTATCACGAAATTCAAAATTAACTACAACTATAAAAATAACTTGTACATCAAACTGCATTACTATACTAAGTTACACACACAAATGCAGAAATGTGTTTCCTGACAGGCATACTAAGTGCTTAAAAACAGAGACTCCAACCAAAGAAGCACCACTACCAAAAACATCCCAAAAAACAAACAAAAATAATTCTTCCCAAGACTTAAGCTTCACATCTTTGCAAATACTAATAGCCTCACAAAAGGAGACTCCTAGTGCTTTGTTTTCAAGCAGATTCCTTGATACTTCCATTTATTCCTCCTAACATCAGTATTGTAACTGCAACAACATACCACGTTTAGATATTAATTCCTTATTACCATCAAAGGTGACTGGTAGCTAAGCATGTGAATTTAGAGACATTTCCATGGTCTTATGAAGATACTTGGGGAGACAAGTAACAATCACGTAAAGAATCACATGGACAGAGCTAGGGCAATGAAGAAGAATAAAGAATACCATGAAGTACCAGGATCAAAGAAAATGGCTATTGATCAACATATAAAAATACCCAATTTCAGATGAGTTTTCACTGTTACAGAGATGCATATCACATGACAAAAATACTCCTCAAACCTCTGAAATTTTTATTCATCCAAAATGTTGAACACTAGCAGTATATCAACCGGTCACAAATCTAAAGGGATCATCATCACTATGAGATTCAAATGCAGACCCTGGCAATTATATCCCACATACTGTTGTGGAACCAGAGAGAGATTCATATTCAGAGTACTCATACAGCAAATAACAAATGCATCTTCAAACTGGATTTGGCAGCAGCAGCTTAAGTTATTTTCTTGTTGCTTCAGAAATAAGTCAACTAGCTACCTCCATCACTAAAACTATTTTACAGCCTTTTCAACAGCCTGAGACTAAGAAAATTCAAGTAACCATATCTTTGACAAGATCTTATGTTATATATTACAGTAAATGTAACTCACATCTGTTCTCTTTGCGGAAAGCCTAATTAAAGCCAAGTGAAGGGTATCTTAGAATCATTAAAGCTCATTCTACAGAAATGCCACCAAAACTACTTCAAAACTCATAGGTTCAGCCTAAGAAGAAGTATACCAAGAGAGGAACAACACACCTACAGCTGAAAACATTAAACACTAAACAACAAACCAGAGAAAAAAAATAATTCAGAATACATTTCAACATCCCTTATTCATCTCCCTCTTCTAAAATGAACCAAGTAGCATTAATAAAGACAGAAAAAAGTTTGCAGTCCAAAATGGTTGACACAGAACAAAAGTCTACATAATGGACATAAGCACCTTGCAAATGGAAGGCTAGGCAAACACTGAAGTTCAAATTCTACCAAGAAAACTTACTTGGCAGTGCAAATACAGGTAGAGTTACAGACAAGTAATGTGTGTGCTTTTACATAAAGTAGCATTTAAGTATAAATTAGCTGCTTTCTGGTACATAAGATCAGCAACATCAGCTCAGACCAAGAAAGAGTCCATCTGTCCCAGTATCCTGTGTCAGACCACAGATGCTAAGAGAAGAAAGGGAATAAAGCAAGCATTTATTCTATTTTCCCCCAATGCTTTTCCACAGCCCACCTGTCTTCATCTGGGATACAATGAACTGACTGGTGTCTCGGTATGTAACAGCCTCCAAATGAGGCCTTCAGTCTCCACGTGAATCCACAAAATCTTTTAGCATAAATCATATTCCTAGCAATAGGTTTCGCAGTTCTGTCACCCACTGTATTCTTTTGTTTTGAGCCTGGTCCATCTTGTTTGATACACCTTACTTTTAACATAATAAGATAGAAAGCTACAGCCATCTGTTCCTTCCTTGCCCCATCTCAACCATCTCTTTCAGATTATAGAGTAATAATCCTTCACATAACAATCTTTACAACTGTTTAAGTGATAGATGACATTTTCCACCAAATAAACTTATGATTAAACACAAGAGGGATGGCCTAGTGACAGCTCCAGATCTTGATCCCAAGCTGATGACATTCAAAGACCAAAACATTATACCACAGTTAATTGTATTGACTCTTGGTTCACTGTCACATCTGTAAAACAGACATGTGTCTGAAATTGCACCATAGGACAGAATCAACATCTAAATGCTTTCCCATTTCTACTTTTTACAGTCCCCAAACATACAAATTCAATGCTTCTGCTTTTCTATGCTTATTCCATACTAATTCTTCTTTCTTCTATCCACTTTCCAACCACATTGTTGATACCAAATGCACTGTGAAGTTTTCAAGCAGCCACCATTCCGCTTATTAGACACAGAAAACAAGCACTAGAAGCAAAACCAAATAATCAAAAAACAATAGAGAAACATAATTAAAGACGACTTTCTCTGTGTAGGAGAGGCTAATGAAACAGCAAACTAATACCATTCATCTGTTAGACTTGTAAATGTAACAAGCAGTATCTGCTTTAAGCAAGATAAGCTGACGTATGTGTATAAATCATCTTCAACTCAGTACTGAATTTCTGCGTGTACATTCTACAAGCAGTTTCTACAAAACACGTAAGGCCTAAGGATAAAACATCAAAAACACCACCTGCTTGTTTCCAAATTCAGGTGTAAAGAAAATGTATTTTTGTTTCATTGTAATTTGTATTGAAGTAAAACAAAGCAAAAACCAAACAAACATAAGAAGGAGAAAAACCAAATAATGTTTACCAAGTACCTTCTACCTCTGTTTATTAATGTTTTCTAGAACATTCCTAGTTGTTACTCTTCCTCCAACACAGAAGATATATGAACAAAAAAGAAGCTGGAGATCTTCCCAGCCTCTCTTAAGGAGCACGTCACAGAAAATTGATGATCAATCATTACATTTCATGTGAAATATTCATAACCCTTCTATTTCCTCTACTAAAAATAATACCAAGTTAAAAATAGACATCTATTTTAAATTTTTTCCTGATTATCACAACATGTCAATATATTTGGGCTTACCCTGGAACATACTAACAGCAGAAATTGCTGCACAGTATGACAAATATGTTCTAAGTTTGAAGTCCACATGAGTTACCATCATCTTCAGCCATCTATCTGTCAGTGTACAATTCACCAGTGCTGTGATAATTCTGATCCCTGTCTAATCACCTCTCCCTGGTTGCACCACACAGATGTGACAGAGCAGGCTCTGGGGAAGCCCAGTCCCACCCCACCCTGGCTCTTTGCAGCATCACTCAGCAGGCTGGGACAGCCCAACAGGCCCAGTGACAACACTGGACCAGAGAGAGGACCCAGGCAGGAGCCACCTATAAAACATTTGATGGCTAACCAAACAAATGTGCTTTTTGCCTATAAAACACCAGACAGTTAACTGGAATTTTTTCCTATTTACTTTTGGTTATTAATTTACAAGAACTGTCACCTAAGTTAAATAAAATTGGCTTTCCCTTAAAAGCCATTTTCCCACATTTCTGTCAGAATACTTCACTTATTCCACTTCTGCTATACTAAACAATATAGAAAAATATAAATACAAAGACTATTTTTTTAGCATGTTTCAAATCAAGGGTCTTAATGTATTAATGAGCATTTAGCCATTCAAATTCAGTATGTGCAAAACAGCACTGTATTTAGTCATCAGTATTTACAGCTGTTACCCTTTGCACAACCATTTGTATGTGAAATTTTGTTTTTCCAAGACTGCCTGCACTGTGTAAAGATCTGTTTCCAGGATACGTATAATTGTGCAGCACATAACATCTGTTGCTTTGCATTTTCTGAGCTTTGCAAAGTATACTTTCCTACACTCACTTGAGTGTATGAACTGACAGAAGAGATATATGGTCACAGTTCAAACAAACTGACACTACAGCAACTATTCTGTGTTGAAAAGCATGTCAGTAACTCCCATCTTGCATTGCCTGAGTAGACAGAAGCCAGGAAAATCAGCTTAGTACTGAATTCTGCCCATAAACTGACCACTTGCTTAGAACTTATACACATAGGGAAGATACTGCCGCAAACTGGATAAGAGAATTGCATGGTAAACCAAGTTACTGTGCTCCCATAGTCAGAAATTTAGTACCTCCTGACCTCTACAAGGAAATGAAAGGTCATGTTGAGGAAGATGCACCAGAACTCACACATAAGAAATGTCTTCAAACAGATCCCTTTACAGAAAGGCTACCACATAGCATAAGTCATAGGAAAATTCTGACTTACCATTTTCTAAACACCTTTTCTCTCCCCGCCTTTTTTAGAAAAAACAAAAAAACAAAAAACAAACCAAAAAACCCCATATTTCTCTGTGTCTGGTAACACTGGCAGACCCTTCTAACATAGCAAAAACAAATGATGCACCTGGAAAACAACCTGTAATACTTCTACATTATCTTGGGATCATTTGATCCATTGTAGTCTTTGAATACCAAGGCTACCAAGAGTAAAAAACAAACAAAAACTCAACTTAAAAGTATTCTACAAACTCTGGCTTGCAACTGTGCTGCAAAACTTCCACATTAAGAATGACTAGATGTATTTTCTTGGTTTTGCAACTGAAGGGTTTAATCTCTAACATTCATAACACAGCATTCAATGTTTGGCATTCACAATACACCCTACACTGAAAGAGTTATAAACATTCAGCTAGTATGGCAAGTACAAAACATAAGAAACAAACAAACACCTAACCTTTAAAAAAATAAATTAAGGAACTTCTTCAGTCTTAAAAAGAAGCACAGTGGTAAAACTTGGGAATCAAATCAGACACCCACTCTCAGTCTCCAAATAAACATTCAGAAACAGTTCCACTTATGAGCACAACAAAGACAGAATTGCAGCTCTGTACTTCTGACAAATGCAGTCTTCTCCACCACACTCATTCCCAGAAGATAAATCTAGCCAACACTGTCCTATACCATACATGAACCCATGAACCACTCCCAAAAACTGAAGAATGAGGAATTTGGATGTTGTGTGAAACAGAGCTTATTGATTCTTCTCTAAATGAGAACAAGGACTATTGGCAATTCCAGCATCACAACACTTCCAGGTTTGTAGACAACTTGTTTTTTTTACCACACTTAAGTTCCTTGGGTTTTGTTGAAAACACAAGGACACACAGTAGGAAAACAGCTATTTTAAAAAGTTACATGTTCTTATCAGTAGGAGTAATGCATTTTTATTCTGCATACTTTGAGAGTAAGAAAATACAATAGGCTTTTAGTTTCAAGCAAGAAAGATACAAATGTATTTTAAATACATTTCTTTTTTCCTCTAGAAAGCTTT
Source organism: Excalfactoria chinensis (assembly GCF_039878825.1). Taxonomy (NCBI): domain Eukaryota; kingdom Metazoa; phylum Chordata; class Aves; order Galliformes; family Phasianidae; genus Excalfactoria; species Excalfactoria chinensis. The sequence continues at coordinate 21,610,609 of NC_092831.1, forward strand.
GCTATTAAAAAAAATACAAAGCAAATTACTTTTAGCTTCATAATCACCTTCAGAATTAACACACTGCTGAATAAAAGGGTATGAGATGACACTTCATGTCAATACACAAAGCAGAAAGAAATGAGAAGCCAAGTTATTCTTTCAGAATACTGTCTTGAATGTTTAAACATACATTTAAGGTTTAAACCCGCGAAAAGTGTTATGTGAAAGCAAATACTATCTCTCAACAAATCTATGTCATGTTGGATGCAAAATAATCTACCCCTTTTCCAAGTAATACAAGCTCAGCATGCTGGCTTTTCCTGCAGAGGGCCACAGTCAAACAGTTGGATAATAAAAGCTGAAGTCCCACAAAAACATTCTCTGTTCTCCAACAGAGAGCACAAATTGAAAACACCAATGCTTTCAACTCTTTATTACAGTATACATAAAACTCAGCTCCCCAGCAACTTCCATGTGTGAAAGCTCATTATACAGCATGACTATTCACCCAAGAGGAAGAACTTCCAACATCCTAACAACCCCTTTTGGTTGCATCTACAGGGTTATGACTTCACTGCTGGCTGCAGTGGCACACCATAGCTTGCAACATCATGCAGTAAGCTTCACTTGCAGATGTGATCCTGAACTGTAACCACTGTCTAAAGGATTTTCTGTGCTTCACTCAACATGGAAAGGATTCCTAAACCATGTGAGAGGAGTTCTAAAACCTCTTCCCTCATGAAATAGTTTGAGAGACACTGTTCTAAACACACTAACTAAACGAGGGAAAGGGGGCATTCTATTCATTTATTTCAAGCTGACAGTACAATTAAGAAATAATAATAACAACAATAATAATGAAATGGTACTTTAAATGGTTGATTTATCAATTTTACAGTTATGTGCAGCTCTGTAACGTGTCAGTGTATATTGAAATCCAATTAACTCAAAAACCAGACAGATAATGACTGTGATACAGAAATCAATTCAGAAAAAGATCTTAGTATAATGCAGTCCTATAGGAGGCCCAGTAGTAAATGATGAAAAGGTCAAATTTTGCAAGGAAACAGCAGATACCACCACAAAACCAGCAGATGTTCCTAGAGGATCATCTGTACAAAAACATAAGCATATGTGAGAGAAATCCAACACTATCGTGAAATCAGTTGCTGTCTAACATAATAGCAGTTCCTTATGGCAATATGGTACTACATGTATCAGATATTCAACACATTATGGCTTTTTGTCTGCACATACTGTTACAACAGAAGTCATAAGAACTAAGACCATGGTTTCCTTGAAAGGCAAACATAAGCTCCACAATCCACTACTGTTAAGGTACACAGACAAGCCAATTCTTTAGGTTTATGTTCTCAGACCTTCAGTCACTTAGGCTGTTTCATTCACTGAGAAGGATACAAATATTTTTAGAGTCCTACCTGTACTGAAGTAGAAACTTACCCATAAGAACAGTGCATAACGCAGTTGGATACAACTAAATGAAACAGCAAAGAAGAGGCACCTTGTATCCAGTAGCAATTTCTTTGTGAATATTTGGTATAAAATCAACAACCACTATTCATCACCTGTTCTTGTTAAATACATATAATGAATATGTTTACGTAGCAAATAAATGTAATGAAATACACATATAGTGGTTTTTTGTTGCTTTTTTTTTTTTTTAAAGTCTACAATGAATGGAAAATTGTTTTCCTAAGTTTTGCTTATTTTGACTCTAACAAGAGCAGACAACAGACTTTTTATTTCTGTTTTGTCACTGTAAAATAAAGACAGAAATGTCTTCATCTTTCTGTCAAAATACAAAATAAGAGAACGCAACAGAGCAACACATTTTGACTTCTAGCCCATCTGTCACCACGAGCAGTCACAACCCCAGAGGCCAAGTGCCATGGATTTACAGCAGCAGAAGACCCCACCAGGCAGCAGGATCCCTACCGTTGCCCCATGCAGGTGCTACACAGCCCCACCATGCACCCACCAAGGAGAGAAACAGCTGCAGGCAAAGTGAGCAGACAAGAGCCTTGGGGCCCAAGTGGACATGCTGTTTATTCATCACATTTTGTATGTATTTCCTGCAGACATTGCTAAAAAAAAAAAAAAAAAAAAAAATTAATAAAATAAAATAAAAGGTTTAAGGCATCTTTTCCAAAGTACTGTAACTCCTTGGACATTTACAGAGCACTGCTTCTAAATGTAAGGGACTGAAACAGCAGCAGCCACTACCACAGGCAAAATTGAGCGCATTGATCAGAGACAGATGCTAAGAAGGGAGTGAGTGCCATGAGAAAACCAAGATATTCCAGCAATACCTGCCACAATGGAAATGATGTAAAGGAGCATAGAGAGAGGTAGGGTACAAACTGGGGGACAACATGATAAAATGACAACCAAGAAAAGATTACAGCAGCACCTGGAATATGAACAAGGCAGACAAAACAGGGCTTATCAAAGGCTGAAGAACATGACAGTTCTGAAACTGGGGTATAAGAAAATAATTTGGTGCCATACTATTCTTAATGGTTCTAAAAGAAATGTAAATACCAATGAAGAAGGGACGCTTGACCACGCTAGTGCAAAGGATATCAAGGATTGGTGAATGCATGAACTTTGTTTTTAAACAGATACTTTCAGAGTCTTTTCATCACAGAATGCAGCCACTGCCCTTCACAGGCCAGGCAGGCAGAGCCAATGGGGAAATGCCAAACTCTGCCTTACCTACAGAACATGCATGGCAAAGTTGCATTATTGCTTAGCACAACAGGAAAATGAAAATATTAACCTCATCACCTTTAGGGAAGTCTAAAATTTTCCATTTTGTGGGCTACCAGAGATTTAAGATAACAAAGCACACAATATCACCAACAAATACTTTTACATTAAAATGTAAATGCCATGAAGAAGTGTTATTTGTGTAACAGATAAATAACAGCAGAACTCTATTACTTCAAACTCTAGTCACTGATGTGTGTTTTAACATGCATGCAAGCACACACACATACACATAATTTGCAAGACTTAGTATAGAAAGCAATTTCCTGGGACAAAGATTTTACTACTTGCTCTCTCTTTTTGGATATAGAGAAATAAAATACAAAAAAATAGCCACTACTGTATTCTGTGTGCATGTTGACCCCTTTCAACAGATGCAGAGAGGTTTACAAATGTGTAAAGAATGAGAAAAACACCAGAAAACATAATGTAATGGAAGTAGATCTGCACACAGCCAGCTTTGAACTCTCCCACACTGACCTAGGAAAAAGGCACACAGAGAATCAAGACATGATGTCTACAAGGCATCAGAAATAATGAATTAAGTTTCTTAAAAATGAATTCCTATACTCTTAGATTTTCCCAAAGAAAGTAAATTAACAAATTCCTTCAGAATTTCATGCAGCATTCACCCAAGAGATTCTGAACTATTTTTTGGACTTCTCTGAAAAATAAGTAAGTCTCTCACGTCTTTAAAAACCATAGGATTGTTTAAGACTGTACTATTTCTTCCTTCAACTCACATCTTAGAGCCATGTATTCATATAGTAACATCCGTCACATTTTCACTTATACTTCATATTATTTTCATATTTCTTCCTTGGAAGTACTTTTCCTATTTGGACAATACATAAAACACTTGGAGAAATTATGTTCTCTCCAAATCAGACATGGAATCAAAAGCTTCCAATGTGGCAAACTCAAAACTTCAGCTCTTCACAGCCAGTTCCCGCTTCCATTATTCCTGGCTGACCAACAGACTGACAGATGTCTTACTTTAGAGATCCCAAACAGACTATTGGTATCCATTTCACCCACATCTGTTCCTAAATAGCCTTGGCAGCAGGCCACTCTCCACTCGGAATTAATTTTAAGTCCTTTATTGCTAACTCTGTCATTGTTTCAATACATCAGTGATTTTTTTCCTTAGAGCTGCATTTAGATAGAATATTTATAAATTCAGATTTTAATGAACATCAATAAGATGATACTATGCACACATCTTAGCCTACACATTGATCTTTTACTTCACTATAAAAGCATATTGTCTATATGTTAACCTCAGTATTACTGCTGAGCACTTTCTTGCCAGTCAATTAATTTAGAATATTTTGTTCTACTACTTATACTAAAAAAACCAAGGTTTTATCTGACAGGTTTATTATCCAAATACTCAGCCCAACCTACTTGCTGTCAGTCTGAGAGAATGAGTTCATACACTCTTCAGTCAAGTGCACTACACACACAGAAAACTACACTTATAAAAAGGTTTTCACAATTACTAAAACCCTCTGGGCTTCCCCTGACAGTAAATACAGTCTTTGCTGGGCTTTTTTTTCCTATTTCCTATCTGATAGAAATCTGCTGAAAAACTGTAATTTTCAATTTGGAAATTCTGTGGCAATCTTCAAAAAGATGCTGAAGGCTGTAAGGAAATATCAGGATTAAGTTCTCAGTCAAAGCCAAACAAACAATCCAACCCAAATAATGCATGTTTTATTGGAAGAACAGAAACTGTTCTAAAATACAAATAATTCCCACATCCACCGCTGCTAATCCCCTGTATTTCATTAGCTCTTAAACTTTAGTCACAAAGAAAAACATTGAATCCTGAGCATCTCTCCTTAAAGGATCCTCTGTCATTCAGTTATATTTGTTATTTTCTGATAACTCCTAAAAATCACGTAGCATTCATATCTGCATTTCAGACAGTCTTCTCTTCTGTGGCTTTGAAGCAGCATCCAGAAGGAGAAGCTCTTACAGTCTGGGGCTGGATTATTAACATAGAAAGGGAAGACAATTTCAGTGAACATTACAGCAAAGGAAAGCCATATGGAAAGAAACCAGAGTAAAAACTGGTAATTAGTGACTGTGAACTGTGCTTTTATCACATCACCCAACACATTCTTAAAGCAAGCAACCTGACCCATGTCAGGGCAGCAGATTTGCTGGAACACAGGATGAGCTCAGCACCCTGAGCTCAAATTGCAGCCTTGGGGCATGTGGCTGAGCCCCACTTGGTGCTGCCTGCCTGGCCCCAGCCTCAGACCCACGCTCAGTTGTATCACTCCAAAGCTCTGTTAGTGCAGAGGGCACAGGAAACTCACAACAGACCATCACTTAGTAAGATGAGGTAATAAAACCCCTCTGGAGACAGATGCTGCAGAAGGCAAAGGGCAAGTAAAGGAGGAATAGAGATTGGTAACCACACACTGACCAAGAGCTTCACAGAAACAGTGCAATAGTACAGAACTGTGCTTACATCAGGGTGTATCAGGCAAATCAGATGTGTATTAGGAACCTGAAGCTGCAACTTCGAACTGACAGAGCCAAGGCTGAGCAAGGTGCCTGACAATGGGAGCCACAGAGCTGTGGGTTACAAAGATGTCATCAGGGCAGGAATAATTTGGGGAATTGATGAGGGAGGGAGGGAGGGAAGGAGGGAAGGAGGGAAGGAGAAGTGGATACCTGTCCCCTTTCAAACATCTCTAACACAGAAATGCTTTTTCCTAAAAGAGGGAGAGTTAGTACATGCAGGACCAAGCAAGAGAGACATTTAGCATCAGGCTCAGGCCACCTGGATAAGTAAGTTTCCTTGTTAGAGACAGTATTAAATGACATTATGAAGCTTTTGGTTTGGAGAAAGTATGCTTAAACAAAATCCCAGGGAAACAAACAATTCAGAGCGAGCTGTTCAGATAGTCCTCAACCATCTCCTGTGCCTGTTCACAGCTCAGCCCAAGTAGTGCACTGCTGTTGCACTTTACGAGATAATCGCAAGAAGCTCCTGCAGCCCCAGTGTACATCCCACCACCAGTAATCCCTACTGGGATAGAATGGAGTCAGAGAGAACAAGCATCCAAAGTACAAATCCTTATTTGACCTCTGCAGTTACAGAAGTAAAGCCATCCTGACCTCCAGTGCCCAATCTGAAAGGAAAGCCAGAACAGCCTTCCTCTGGATCCATCCCTGCAAGGACAGCAAAACCCTCAGCTCCCACTCAGCTCACCTACAGACCCCAGAAGGCACATGCAGAGCCAGCCCAAAAGAAGGCATTCACAGGGATTCTTCTGAGTGCTCTTCAGGTAGACCACTGAGTTCTCATTACAGCATGACCAGAAGGGACTTGGGAACAACCTAATATTTCTCTTGTTTTCATTCCCAAAGAAAGCCCATGACAGTGCTGGAATGGTCTCAGATAGCATAGTGGTGAGCATTCCTAGTGACAGAAGAGCTGAAAACCCTTTTATCATCTATGTACTGATGATATACGCCTGGTATCATCAATAGCTGACACTTAAAAATTTGGAAACCTTATGATAAGAATTCATAGACTCCCACAGACATCAGAAAAGACAAAGCTGCCTTTTCCACTGAGGCTAATGAAGTAGGACAATGAGTGCTTCTCTGAAACAGCAATAGCCAGCAGCTTAGTGTGACACAGTGCAAAACTGAATTTTTTGAGATAGTTGAGTATCAGCATCAATTGAATACATGGGCAATAGGAGACCAAATCTTGGTATAACTGACATCAGCTTCTCAGTGCTGCCTTCCTGAAGTTCCACCATCTGCAACATGCCTGACTTTAAATACAATGCACTTTCATACCTTGCACATGGAACTAAATAATTCATAACTAACACTTCAGACCACGTACACAGAGACCTGCAGGCAACCCCAGCTAAAGAGGAGGAGTGGCCTCAGTGCTGCACTGAGACTCCCACCCCCACTGTGCAAAGCAGGACCATGCTAACACCTGCACAGGTGTCACCAGAACTGAGAGCTCAGTTGAACAGCAGGTATTGAAGTGGGAGCATAACGCAACAACACTGCCATGAGCCAGCACACTGCACTGGTTTGGCTGGAGCATCTCTGGTATCCCTGCAAGTTTACATCGAGCAGAGCATTACTTCAGCTTTGGATGGAGAGTGCATTCCTCTGCAGCAAGTTCCTTCCAAAGAAATACTACAATGAACACGGGTGTGTGTGCTTGACAAGCCACCTGTGCTGTAACAGCACACAGCTGTGTGTCCAGAGAGCTGCAACCCTGGAGCACGGCCCTGACATGTCCTCGTGGCACCACGAGGTCACCTCAGTCCACAGGCACTTGGAAGAGTGCACAGCTCCTTCTGAAAGTAAGCTTAAGCTCTCAGAATTTTAAGGAGGGAAAAAACAAAACAAAACAAACAAACAAAACACTATTTGGATAAATGAGAGAGTAGCATGCCTTTCTGCTTGATTTTTACACTTAACTCCAAAGGCAGCGCACCACGCCGCTGCATGGAAGAGCGGCCCCACCCATCAGTACAGCCCGAACAGGTCCCAATGCAACAACACAACCTCAGAGTTAACGCTTTCTGCAAGAAGTATGGCCCTTTCCGAAGGAGCAGCTCGGCACGCAGACCCCTCGAAGTGTCGCGAGCAGCCTATCCTCTCGCCGTACACGGCTAGCCCGGCGCCGGGACCCCACCTCCCTGCCCGCAGCCCGTCCCGTCCCACCTGCGGGGCTCTCGGGCAGTATGGGGCTCCATCGCAGCCGTCGGGCGCTCAGCACCACGTCGCAGCTCCTCTTGCCGATCTCGAAGATGCCCCTGAGGAGCGGCTCCTCCTCTCCCTCCGGAGGTACTTCCGCCAGCGGAGCTACTCTACGCTGCCGGTCCTCGAGCCGGTCCCGGCTACGCGGGAGGAAGGGACCCGCGGCGCCCAGCATGGCGGCACCACCGCCCCCCGCGTCCCGGCGGCTGCCAGGGCAGCGTCCGCTCCGCCTTGCGGGCGGGGCCGCAGCCGCCGAGGGAGGGAGAGGGGTGGGAAGAGGGAAGCGCTCCGTGGCTCGCGCCGGGCTCTTGGTCGCGCTGCTGCTGACAGGTGGGATGGCTCCACTCGTGGAGAGACCCGCTGGACGCAGTCGCGTCAGAGCTCCTGCGGCAGCCCCAGCCCGACGGGTGCGGCTGAGCCTGCAAGGGCTTAACGCGAAGGAAATCAGCGAAGGCTTTTATAGTTCTGAGTTGTATAACGTCGTGGTGTCTTATTAGAGCACGGATACCACTAAACAAGCAGTTCAGTAATCTTGTAACAAGACACAGGACTAGAGATGTGATACTATGTAGCAGAAGTAATAAAGCTGTAGTTGCTTCAATTGTATGTCGGAATATCCAAGTCCCTGTGTGCTTGTGTTTCTAGAAGAGAGCTGCTGTCAGAGACAGGCCAACTTGCCTGCAAACAAACTGGCTGGAAGTCCATGAGACAACTCATGAGTCTGTGACTGTAAAGCTGCCTTCCTTAGTAGCTCCATAAACACCGGTATCAAGTACTGATTACACTGCCAAGAGGAATACATTTAATTTCAGCACAAGTTCTTGGTAGCTATTTCTCTGTTGTATCAAGTATGCTCAGAAACCTGTAAGTGCTGCTGAATTTGCACTGATGTTGATTTAGCTGTGACTGAGAAACAGCCTTTGCAAATCTGCCCTTCTGAGCCATGATCACATGAAGCTCCAGGTTGCTCAAAGCTGTCAACAACAATCGTCTTATTCTGACTGTGTGTCAGTATTTTTGTCCCTTAGATCTTCTCTGTTGGGATGTAAATAACTTGATTACAGAGTAATCAAATAAGATGCAAATAATTTGAAATATGCACAAAAATGAAAGTTTGGTGCAACTGCCAATTACAGGCAGGAAACCAAGTTTACTCTATTTTACCTTAAAGCCTGTAGAGCTTCCTTAGAAAGGGTCTTATTACTGTTCATTTTTTATGATGAAGGCTCGTGTAAGAGCAGCAAAGGGCAAAAGGAAGAGAGCCTTACATACCACTATCAGGGCAACAGCCAGTTCCCCCTTCCCCCCGCCCCCCCAAGGACACCGGGTGGGCACAGCAGGTTTTTCCCAGCCCGCACACAGTACCTGGTGAAGCAATCCAGGGCAGATACCAGCATCAGCCGGGAGACTCAGCCACCAGGAAACCAGCAGCAAAGGACTGAGGCCACACCACTGGTCTGGCTCTTCTCTTGTAAGGGCTGTGGCTGTTGGAACCAGCATCTCACAGCCATTCTGGAGTAGGGAGAGAAGGACCCCAAGCTGAGCTTAAATAGAGCTAAATAGAGCTCTGGGCCCTTGGGCAGGCTGTAGGTGGTCAGGTCTATTAAGGTCTATTAAGGCTCCTCAGTGCCCTTAGCACCCTGGCAGCCAGAAACATGAAGGAGCAGGCTGCCCATGGGGGGACTGATAGTGACTGCCAGACAGGTATGCCCCATGTCCTTCAGAGCATAGGCACCTGTAGCCAAGCTCAGCCAAGGTAGCGGGACAAGTTTGTGCAAAGAAGTAGTCCCATGGTACTACTGGAAATAGAATCAATAGGTCAGGGCTAGTGACAGCAGCTGTGATCATCAACAGTCTGGCAGACACAAGGGAGTCTGTAGTGACAGGGCAGGCCCAAAATGAAGCCAGTCTGTTTATCAGGATGGGGAGATCCCCTCTGGAGTTTCTTGGAGCTGGATCTCAGAAGACCAGAGGAGACCCTGCATGTCTGTATGCTGGCCCTGTGGAGCTGAACTAAATGAAGGAAACATTTTTGGCCTTGACAAGAAGTAGCAGGGAACAGACAACTTCTCTTCAGTTGACAGCATTCCTCAATAGACAGAGGATGCCATCTCTCACTGTCCAGGTGCTAAGAAGCAATGAGAGTCTCAAAAATCTCTCCCAGGAAAGAGGCTAGACATCTCCCTGTAAGGAGCAGCGAGGGAGGAAAGCACAGCTAGCAATTACTGGAGGAGAGTAACAAGGTAAAGCAAGCTGCTAGAGTATAAATCCTTTCCCTCAAGGCAAGGAGTGCACTGAGGTGAATAGGTGAGAAATTAGAAGGCTGGGTTTTCATAGTATCATAGATAATATTATGCTGGATTTGGTGAATAGATATTAAGACAAGAGTAGAGGATGCTGTGAGGAAGACACTCTTTGACCCTTTGATCACTCCAGAGGACTGGCCTGGACATTCCTGGTAGCTCTGTTTCACCATCTGAATAAATAAATCTCCTGATTTTCTTCTGGATAAACATGAATTAGGAAGTTGGCAGCATCTCCTTGGTTTGTATTTTTCTGTCTACTACAATAAAGGCTGAATGTGTAGTCAGCTATACTTCAGGTTTTCATTCCCAAATATTAACTCTTAAAAGTGTTTCTTCTTTTAGCATTGCTTCTATAGAAATAAACCCACTAGAAACATCAGTGTTAATTAATCTCTGTTGTTTTTCCTTGACTTCAAAGAAGAAATATTAAACAGAATATCAAGCATTTTATGAATAAGGTCAAAAAATAATTATTTTGCAAGGAAAGAAAAAAAAATAGCAATAGTTTGTAGAAGTGAGCACATTGCTATTATTATATAGAGGTCTGTATACCTGAAGGTGAGAAAAATATAAAATAAAGAAGAAGATAAGGGAGAGCAGATAAGGAAAACAAATCCTGAAGTTGTAGAAGTGGTCAAGTAGGATTAACAGAGATGACCTCAAAGAGAAAAATAAGAACGACTGAAAAGATCGTGCAGGAATAAGAAGAAACAGAAATAGAGTATGAAGCTTAAGTCATTCCAAGAGTACTGGGAGCTGAATTCAATCTTGATAGAAATAATAAAATAATAATAATTTTAAAAGAAAAGGGAAAAAAAGAAAAGAAAAAACTCAAAGGAAAATGTGGTATTGGAATGGAATATAAGAATGAGTTCACCTCAGGACTTCTCATTCTTTCTTTCCATTAAGGTCAATGTGCTGTCTTTTTAAGATAACGAGGTTCTAATATAAATCTTGTATTCTATTATCAATAAAAAGCCGGGAAATAACATAGACAGTGATTTCTTCTATTTTATTTTGCACAAAATGCTCCAGACTACTATAATCTAGGAAACTGAAAGCCAGGGTTGAAAGTCTATGTTTTACATACCCTGTAGGCAACCTAAATACTTTAGAGAACGCTTTGAGAGCATTGTCAGTTTTAATTTTGTATTGCATAGCTTCTGACAGTTTGTTAAATACGTGTATGAATTATTTAAAAAACACTTATGTACATATTTAAAGAACAGTCTATTTGTAGATCTTCATCACACTGCTTCAGTACATAGTCACATGCTGTTTTTCAAGACTTTATGTAATAAGGGATTTTTGGCTAAGGAACGAGTGCAGAGCATTTATAATTTCTAAAATAATTACTATAAAATCTGTCTTGGTGAATAAAAGTGAATTTCTGCATATTTTCCCTGATATTTCACCAAGCAGGCTTTGATTTCTGTGAGTCCTTCCTGAACAGTAATGAGTGAGAAATGAGAGATCAATTATTTTAAATACTATGTATATAAACAAGAGAAGGAGAATTTAGATCTGTTATTTCAAAAAATATTTGATGAGGTTCTTCATTGTACAGAATATTGCATTGTCACTAACCTTTTATTTTTATGAGAAGGATGTGTTATATTTCTAATATGTCAGAAGCTGCTGTTCAGGTCATGATTAATCCGATTTTGATCAGTTACAACACTGAAATAAGTGTAGGGATTTTTATTGTTACAGATGGTAGAAAAGGTTTATTTTACTTACTCTCAAGACTTAGTTCAGGATAATTTGTATTAATATATATTGCTGTTCTTTTTTATATTACTTTATTAAGATTTAGGAACAATAGCTTCTGGAGAAATTAATTCTCTGATTTCCTCTGGTGTTTCAGGGCCCTTGGCTCTCCTCAAAGCTCCAACTCTTCTCCACTACTGGAGCCCTCCTGAAGGCACTGGCCCAGAGCCTGATGCCATTCTGCCCAATATTTTGTTCAAGGCAGGTAAAACATGAGGTTTCTGCCTCTTATGCACTTCGTGGACATGAGCTCGTATGGCTGGGGCCTCAGCCATGCCATAGGTGGTGGGTCAGAATATCCAGGTCCTACCTTTTGATGTAGAAACCAAGCAGGGCAGGTATGCTGGTTGGACTGTCATCGCTCATGTGCTGTTCTTGCAAAGATTACACTGGTGTCTTCACAAGCATACACTCACAGCAATACAATTTCTGCCATCAGAGAAATATGATGCAAAGGAGAAGGGAAAGGCCACTGGTCCTGGAGAGCAATAAAAATAGCATTCTAGGCCTCTGTTGGATTACCCAGTATGTGTGTGGTGATGACTCAACCCCTCAGTTTCCTTCGCATGAGGAAGTTAGATAATCCCACTATAGCCTTAGTTAATTAGCGATACATTCACAGGAGAGGGATGGTATGAGTAATTCTTTCCTTTGAAAGAGACCTTGATAGACCTTCCCAAGGGAGTTATGAGCAGATATCTCAGGACTCAGCCTTACACTAACACTAAAAAAACCTAAATATCATGGAGACAGCAGGAGCAGGACTGAAAGAAAAACAAAAAAAAAAAAAACAAAAAAAAAACAAAACCAAATAAACCCACAACCCTAGTATAATATAGGTGGGGAAAAAAACAACAACAACCCTAAACTAGTGGAAATAACAAAATTCAAGAGTGATTTTCAAAATGGAGCCTCTAGTTACCAAAACGCCTAATTAATTTCCTTATTAAATTGCTCATAACATTAAAATGTTATTAGGGATAGCAGTAGCAAACACTCAAGAAAGCCTAGGTGGATCTTTTAAGTAAATTGCATTGGCTAGAGGACTTGGATTTAGTTATTAATCAGGGAAGAGAAAGAAAAAGGTAATTGAAAAGGTTCCTTGTGGTTTGGAAATGCCTTCCAAATATTCATTAAACATTTAAGCGACTAAATTTGCAGAATATGTTCCTGACATTGGCATTGGTTCTGCAGTATTTCTCTCATCAGATGGAAGTACTGTGTGTTATGCAGAGTGCATTCATGCATAAACAATATCATTTTCATAAATTAAAACCTCCCCTGCAGAAGGAACATCTGTGCCTGCCTTTGAATAAAAGATGGTGGCATGCGAGTTGCCCCTTGACTGGAAGAATCCTTGTCTTGGTGAAGAAGGCACGTAACCAAACGACAAACAAGCCCGTGTTGCTCCTTGGGCGCCGTCTGAGCACGGGCTCTCCCTCCCTTCACCGGGCTCGCTGAGCTGCCTAGGAGTGGCCAACGGGGAGCAGCGCCCTGCCGCCCACCCCAGCCCCCCTGCTGCCCCGGTCGGGCCGGGCCCAATCGACCCGCTGTGGTCTCGGAGCGAGGGCAGCGGCTGCCTTTGAGCGGGGAAGCCTCGCTGCCGTCGTGCGCCTACCTGTTGCTGACTGTGGCCGCTCCTCGCTGGTCGCACCTCCGAGACCGCGCGTCCCGGAGCCCCGCGGTGCGCGCCGAGCCGCGGCCCCGTCCTCCCGCGGCCGGGCAGCCCCGCTGAGAGCAGCCGGCCCTGCCCGGCCCCCCGTCGCAAGCAAGAAGCCGCGTCCTTGGTTTGTTCTTGTTGTTGGTGGGTTTTTCTTTTTAAAGTCCAATTTTATTCTACAAATAATAAGTGTCGCACCTTCCATGAGCTATCCAAATAAAACAATAATCCCATAGGAATTACTTACACTAAGAAAAAATAAAATCACATTGAAGGAGAAATGCAACATTTGACCAAATGTTCAGTACTAGGTTGTTGCAAAAGGATGGACGTTTCCTAAAATCCCAGTGTGCATTACACCATAATATACAGGATTACAAACAAAATTACAGTACAGATTTGATTCCAGTTGAACCAGAGTTACATTTCAAACAGCACTTATTCTGGACTGCATTGTACATGCAATAGCTATTGTTCTAATTACGGATTAAATGGTTTGAATTTGTTTCAAGCTACCGTACTAATCGACTACAATAGGTATACAGCCCGACTCCAACGACCTGCTCAGCTTTAGGTTCCGAGTGATGAGACGAGCAAATGACAACCACGGATAGTGTGAATATGTCTAAAATCATGCAGTTACAGCGTCCGGAAACACCGAGAGCTTCAAGTTCTCTGCAGGAAAACAAAAACAAAAACAAAAAACCACCACGGAATGCCAAGGGGCTCAAAGACTAAAAAGAAACAGTGCAAATTGTATGTGATAGTCAAGCAGCTTTTGATTTAAAAAGGGTGTTGGCATTTACTTATAATATTTATATACAAGTTTGTGCAAGTCATGTGTTGAACTGATATGTTTTAATAGAAAATAAGTCTCTCCTTCTTCTATCTTCTCAAGAGTTGGGGGTCTGCTTCTGCTTTTATGGGGGAAAGGAATAAGAAAAAAGAAAAAGAAAAAGAAAAAAAAAAAAGAGAGAGAGAGAGAGAAAAAAAAAAAAAGGAACCAAAAAGACTTTCATGGGAAAGAAATTGCCCGGATTGCGCTTTGTGTTGTTTGTTTTTCTTTAACGATTCGAAAGGAAAGCAGTGCTAAGGCAACAGAACTTCTCTAAGCACTTTTCTGCTGGTTTAAATTAGTTAAATTATTTTGTATAAATTAGATATAATTCTACCTTTCCGATATGTATAAAAATTGATGAAGCTGCATGGTTTAAAATAGGAAATCCACGTTATAAAAAGTCATTAAAAATTCTGTACAAAACCACAACAAAATAATTCGGCGCGGGAAAGGTAACAAGTAGTAAAACGCTGGTTGAAAAATAGAGATCTCATATATATTTTGTAATTGGCCCATCGCGAGGTTAAAAATTGCATAGATCCGAATTATTGCTGGTGGCCCCGCTCGGCGGCGGCGCTCACTCGTGGAAGATGGCGCTGAGCTGCGCGCTCAGGACGCGCTCGTGGTGCGGGTGCCCCTCGTAGGGCGCCAAGCCGTCGGCGGGCAGCTCGCAACGGGCAGCGGCGCCCGAGAAAACGGCGGCGTGGGCTGGCGCGGCGGGCAGCGGCCCAGCGGGGTAGTGCATGGTGAAGGCGTAGCTCTTGTCGAAGTCGGCGGCGGGCTCGTGCTTGAAAGAGAAGTTGCCGTTGATGCTGAGGGGCGGGCTGAGCGGGCCGTCGAAGGCGGGGCCGGCGCCCTCGGGCAGGCCGCCCTCGAAGAAGGGCTCGAGCGCGGCGCCGTAGGCGTGCGGCGGCTTGAGGTGGAAGAGGTGGGAGCTGTCCATGGTGCCGTACGGCGGGCTGGGCAGCCCCGGCGACGCGTAGGGGAAGGGCGGCGGAGCGAAAGGCGCTCCCGCGGGCGGCAGGTGCGGAGCGGCGTCCGCGCTCTGCTCGGGCAGGAACGTCCGCGGGTTGAGCTGCAGGCAGCCGGCCACCAGGTTGGTAGTGGGCTGCGAGAGGCCCTTGCACAACGTCTGCACGAAGGAGACCAGGTCGGGGCTCTTGCCGGAGCGCAGGATCTCAGAGAGTGCCCAGATGTAGTTCTTGGCCAGGCGCAGCGTCTCGATCTTGGAGAGTTTCTGCGTCTTGGAGTAGCAGGGAACGACCTTGCGCAGGTTGTCCAGGGCCGCGTTCAGGCCGTGCATGCGGTTGCGTTCCCGAGCGTTGGCCTTCATGCGGCGCAGCTTGAAGCGCTCCAGGCGAGCCTTGGTCATCTTCTTCTTCTTGGGGCCACGCCGCTTGGGCTTCTGCTCGTCGTCGTCTTCCTCCTCCTCTTCCTCCTCCTCCTCGTCCAGCTCGTCCTCCTCGTCCTCCTCCTCGCCGTTCCTCAGCGCGTCCTCTTCGGCCTCGCCGTGCAGAGCCTCCAGGTCCTCCTCCTTCTTGTCGGCCTCGGGCCCGTCGGCAGGGGGGCTCAGGCAGCCAGCCGCCCAGCCGGGGGGTGGCTGTGCCTGCGGCTCACCCGCCGGCCCATTCTCGCTGTACGATTTGGTCATGGCGAGCGCCTGCGGGATAGGGACAGCGCTTGTCAGGAGCACCGCTCGGAGCCGATCGGGGGACGGGGAGTCGAGGGGTGGGAGAGGAGAGCAGGTGCGGAAGGACAGCGCTCGGGGAGGCACCGTTTCTCCCGCTGCCCGAGCACCGACGCCGCGCACCGCCGGAGCGGACAGGTGCTGGCCCCGCGCCCCTGCCCTACCGCTCCCCCTCGGCGCGTATCCCCGTACAGGAGCCCATCCCGTTCCAGACCCGTTACCTCCGTTCTCAGCCTCTCCCGCGCGGTGACGGTCGCATAACCCCGCCGCAATCCGCCGGCGCGCTCCGGGTGCGAAGGTGCGGCGCGTCGTTCCAAGGGCGCAGCGCTAGCTGCCCCGGTTTTATAGCGGGGCCGGCGGAGCGCGGCGGCGGCGGGCGGGGGCCGGGCCCGGGGCCGCGCCGCTCGCCCCCGCCCCGCGCGCCTGCGCCCGCCCCCCGTCGCGCCGCGCCCCGCCCCGCGGCCGCCGCGGCACGCGCCAGATGGTCGCTCAACGTCCGGCACCGCGCCGCGCCCCACGTGACGCCCCCATTTGTATGCGGCCCCGCGCCCGGCCGCCCGCCGCGCCGCCCCGCCCCCGGTGGTGGCCCGCCGGGCGCCGCCATCTGCCAGCGGCACGCGCGCCCCGCGCCCATTGTTCCGCGCCGGCGGCGGGCGCGGGGCTCGGACGGAGCGGGAGTGGCGGCGCGGGGTCGCGGGCGGTGGCACCCGCGGGGACTGGCGGGGAGGATGGGGACAGCGGGAGCGGGGCTGAGCCGGGCGCCGGGAGTCGCGGCGACTCGGGTTGTTCGTGTGACGGTCGCGGACAGACGCACGGGGCGGGACAGGCGGCCCCGAGCGCGGCGCGGGGACGAGGAGCGGCAGCCCCGTGCCGCACGTCGGGGCCGGGTACTCGCTCTCGGCCGCGCTTTGCCTCTCCCACAGCGGTCCCGGTCCCAACGCCCCGTCCCTCCCCGCAGCCCCCTGGTGTCATCGCTCCGAGCGACTCTTTCCCCCAACCCACAGACTCCTCCTCCTCCATCTGCCTCGTTTGGCTGCTGCTTGTTTTTCACCCCCCGAGTCTCTTTTCTTTTTTTTCCTCTCTTTTTCTCCCTTTCCCCCTTTCTTTGTTTTTTCCTCTCCTTTCTTTTTATCTTTCCCCCATTGCTCTTCCTCTTGATCTACCCCCCACCCCCTTCTCCCTTTGCTGTTCTCTTTTTCTTACTTTTTCCTTTTCACCCTCTTCCTTTCCTGTTCTTCTTTCCCCTTTTTCCTTTCACACTTTTTTGTTTGTTTTCCTGTTTCCTTTTGGGTTTTCTTCCTCTATTTCTTCTTTTATTTTTTCCTCTTCTTCTTTTATCATTTATCACTTTATCTTTTATCATTTATCTTTTCTTCTCCGTCCTTTCTCTTTCTATTTTGTTTTTTCTTCTTTTCTGTTTTATTTTTTCCTTTTCCCCTCATTTTCTCTTTTCCCTTTTTCTTTTCCTTCTTTCCCCCATTTTCTTCTCTTTCCCTTCCTTTTTTCTCCTTACTTTTTATTTCTCCTTTTCCCTTATTTAGTACTTTAATTTTCCTTTTTGTTGTTGCCTTTCGTTATTGTTATTATTTTTTTTCCAGATCTCTTTCCTTCTCCCCTCCCCGTTCCCTCTCCCACTACTCTCGTTTCTCCCCTCCCCTCCCGCCCCCCGCAAAGCCGCACGCGAGCCGCACGCGGCCCGACAAAGCCCCGGCCCCCCCTCCCTACCACGGCCAGGGCTCAGCTGCCGCCCCCGGCCCGGCTCCAGAGGGCTTCGTGAGAGCTGTGACCGCCGGGGTCGGGGCCGAGCTGCGAAACGCCTCTCGGTGTCCGGAGCTCCATATCGCTCCCGGGGAAATCTCCGGGGTTTGCGGCATTATCTTAATTAAGATAATTGATTCATATTGCACCTGCGAGAGTGCGGGAGGAGGATGCCTCATCCCCAAATAGCTCCGAGCTACTGTGAGCGGGAGCCGCGCTCCTCACTTAGCGTGTGATTTACAGCCGGGCGCTCTCCGACGTGCTGCTCGCCTCCGCCGCCCTCTCCCTGTGCAGCCGAAGGTGGTTAAAACCCCGTCCAAATGTCATCACCGCGCCGCCGAAACTCCCCCGATCCCCGGAGAGGGGAGCGCGGCACCGAGCTGGGAGAGCGGTGCCGAGTAGCGCGGTGCGGGGCAGTGCGGTGGGGATGGGCGCGGGGCCGCTGCGGCTCATTCTGCCCTTCCGGACGCGGTGTATCGCGTTGAGGCTTTCGCCGCTGGGTAAATGCCGCCGTTGTTTTAATTCTATAAATGTAAACTTCTATTTAGTTAATGGAAAAGACATCGCCGCCGCGGTGTAATTATCAGCTTTTTAAATGACTCTTTTAGTGGAGTACACACGATTACGGAATCACAATAGATTGAAAATATCGTTCAAATTGATTAAAAACCAAAAACAAATCAGAGGAGTACGTACCATTAAAGCAAATGTCTAAACCGTAGCGGCAGGCCGAGCCGCGGCTTTAACATCGGCAGCCGCTCCGGTGTCAGAGCTCCGCCGTCATTAGGAAAAAGGATTCTTATCAGACGGGATTTAGATGCCGTTATAACCGCAAAATCTAATTATTTTTGATCCAGGCATTTACCCCCAGAGTCCCACCTTGTTTAAATAAAGTGTTTTCTTTCCTCTTGAACAAATGCATTTCCATTTGAATTAAATATTGATAATTTGACCTTTTAGTTCCTTTAACTAATCAAAAGGAGGAAAAAAAATCCAAACGTGGATCCTAGTGCCTGGCCCTGGTGGGTCTTTCCGCTTGAATAGACACTGAGATTAAATGAGTCAAACTTCCTCTTTCATTGCACTCTCTTTGCACTAATTGCTTATGCAAAAATGCAGATTTGTATTAATTAGTAACTCCACTGATTACTTCGGTGGTATTTCCACGTAATAAATCATGCTGCAGACACGATTTTTGGCACGTCCCCAGTAGTGGCTCAGGATGCAATAAGTTTTCCATATTAAATAAAATCTTAGCCTAAATCTACCTTTTCGTTGCAGGTACACTGTGTACCACCTGCTGTACACACCTGCTACGGGAAATTACCTTCTGTCCCTGGCAAGCCTTTTTCCTTCCCCTAATAATGCACTGTTCTGCACAGGGTGTAGGCTTCAAAATGTGAATCATGAATCACAGCATCCAAGGACTAGATAAATCTGATGTTATTTTTAACCCTTTCACATGAATAATGCTCATTTTAAAGGATATGAAACCTATTTAAGATGCATCGGATACAGATTTTTTCCTTTCCTTTCCTGTTCCCAGCTACTGGAGCTCCTTTTCTAACCATTCCCCATGCTGCCTAAACTATAATGTAGAAAAGCATATCTTTTTTCCTATTCCCCCCCCTTCCCCTTTCTGCAGAGACTGAACCCCTACCTACAGGGCTGCTCAGCTAATGTCCATGACAGGCACTGGCTCCTCAGTAGAAAGAGGGCTCCCCAGCACCACCATGGCACTGACATGTTGCTGACTATGACCCCCCACTCCACATTTTGAACTAGTGGAAGACTCCCCAATGCTCTCAGGCTGATGTGCCCAGTCTTAGCTGTACAGTTGAAAAACCTTACTGAAAGTTTCAAAACCCGCTCCCCAAAGTGCCTTCCTACCTGTTCCCCTCTCACAGTGTTCTCTGTGCTTCACACCTTTTAGTCAAAGCATCACACAATACAGCTCACAGTGTGCAACACCTGCCAGCTTGGCACTTGTGAAGGGAGTAAGAGCTTCCAAAAGAAGCAGTCACTGGTGTCCTTTCCTGTAGGTGATGACTGTGGGCACAGAGCCCAATAAGTCCTTGCATCTCTCCTGGAGCATTTCATCCGTGCGCAGGACTGCTGCCACCAGCAGGAGCTGGCCTTTGGCCCTGCTCTAACCAGTGCACTGGGGTGGAAGAGCAGCAAACACAGGTGCCAGCAGATTATCCAAAGCTTTGCTGAGATTAAAATCTTGTCTCAATATGAGTTATTGCATATTCTCTAAATAGAAATCTCCTTAGTGGTGGCTTTAAAAGGTCTGCTTTTGTTTTCCCCTGAGAGAAAATTATGGTTGAACTTCAGACTATACATGTAATAGCTTATGCATTCATTCCCTATGGCCACGTGAGCCAAACAATTTGCAAATGTTTGGCAGTTCCTAGAAAAAATATTGGTTCTTTCAGTGCTCCTTTCTTGAAGAGATAAAGCAAAAGTCAAAGCGCTTTTAGTATGTTACACAAAAAAATGATCCTGATTAATTTCAGAATATGGTTACTTATTTTAGCAATATCCTGAGAACAAAGCAAGGAAGGTTAAATCAATGATCCAGGGGGATGGAAAAAGAGATTCAAATAATCGTTAAATCTTATTACATAATGCGGCTTTGTTTTTACCTCTCAGAGTGAGTTCACACCTAAGTTTGGGCTCTGAGTGCTTCACAGAAAGCTGGGTATGAAGGAGCATCAGTCATTTCCCAATGTAACCTTAACTTCTGTAGGACCAAAGTGGTCAGAGAAAACTGCTAAGCATTGCAAGTGTATGGGAGGATATTCTGTGTTATATACAGCATATGTAGAGGAGGATATTCTGCATCACATATGGCACCATATTTTGAGAAGTTATCTTCCAAAGTCATTCCAATCATCACCATCCAAGTTACCATAACTGCCACTAGGGTACAACAGTGCAGAATATTCCCAAGAATCTCACCTGGAACTGTTCTTTGGGGACACTCCTGGGACATCCCAGCTGTGAGTGTGCTTTTCCCAGCATTCAGCTGGCACTCAGGATGGTGCCTCAGCCTCCTAGCCATGAAGGACAAAATGAGCAACAGGTGACAACCCTTGATATTTTTTTTACCAGTGACAAGGTACTTGATCTTGAATTAAATCTCTGCTGAACCTGGTGCATGCCATCCCCTGTGTGTTAGAAGAGATGTGATTTTTCTCCTTGCATAGTGCCAGCACTGCACAGCATTTAGGGAAGGATACAGAGGGAAAGAGAGTCATTGCACTGCATTGTTTCTGCTAGCAAAGCCTGAAAACAAATCTATGCTGTATCATTTATCTCTGGTGCAAACCCCTTCAAGAAACAGTGGTTTGAAGCTGAAGAAGCTACACAGTGAAGACATTTGGTAGTGAGCCTCCAATACCCTTTCCTTCTACTTCCAACCATGTTTAGAGTCTTGTACTGTCTGCAGAAAGAGGTCCTGAACAAAATTTCAGCCCAAGGCTTTGGGAATGAGCAAGCTTCTGATACGCTGGGGCTGGAGCATGCACTGCCATGCACACACACACACCTCTCCTGTGCCCAGGAAGACCTGTGAGGACTCTTGTCCAGGAAAGCCTGTTGTCTTCTGAGGTTAAAGGTCCTGGAAAGCTGTAGCTCTCCGCTCTACTTCAGTTCTCTTGGCAGAATTTTCTTCTCATAACTGAGCATTTTGTTGGTTGATTTGGATTCCCATGAGAGGAGGAACATGCTGGTAAATCACTGTGCTTCGTCCACAACTGAGCTCCAGTTACATGCCACTATGATAACATAAATATTTACTCATTTTGTCCCGCTTCACCATTGTAAGAGGATAAGAGCATCTGGCCTTTTGTTAGCATTCTATTGTTGATTTGCTAGAGTATCCACTCATTTATGCTGACATATACAAGGGCACATAAATTTTCCCCTCCACTTTTTACAGAGCGCAGCCACTGCTGAAGCTAAGTGTCAAACCTGCCTCCTGTATGGAAGTGGAGAGCTCTCATCCAGGGGCTCACAGAGCTGTACAAGGCAGTGAAGAACAAATCTATGGGTTTTGCATTTCCATACATCTATCCTGGCACTCCACATTGCAATCATTTTGGCAATGAAGAAATCCTCTACATCAGAAGCAGGGTGCTGGAAAATGAGACCTAGCATCTTTTTCAAATAGACTCAAAGTGTTAGTGGAGGCAAAAATATGGAGAGTAGCACTAAGACATATTTTTAAAGAACAGTTTCAGACTGTGATTTGCAGTTCTTTTGTGTTCATCTCATCGTAAGCTAGATTGGTGCTCTGCAAATCTATCAGTAAATAGAAGGGCCGTGTATTCTTTCTGAGATTAAATTAAAGCTTTATGTTGTCTGCATTGACTTTTATTTAGTGGGAGAAATCTCATTTAAGAGAAATTATTCCTTCCAGAATTCAAAGAAGCAACTCTCAGCTCCTTTTTTTTGTTTTGTTTTGTTTTCCCCCTTTAATACTATTTTAACTACTAGAAGTTTCAAAGTTCAAACAGCAAGAATTTCTCTCTTAATAAATTTGTATTTCTATAATAAATTTTACTTTAAAAGGAAAAAAATGTAGATACAGAGTCTCTTTGCAATTTCAGTTGGAATCAGGAGTATAAAGTTCTTAGGCAATTTATAGCCCATTTCTTCTACTACATATTTACAAGTAATTAGAAGTTTATTGGGTCTACTTGATTGCAGATCATCTTCTGATAATTTGGGGCAGCTCATTCAATAGGTAACGAGTTGTATGTGGGGCTGCAGGGGGCTGCGCGCCCCACAGCAGAACTGCTGCACCCCTAGCCCTCGGTGTGGAGCTTTCTTCTGAAAAAAAGTCAGTCTGAATGATGTAGGAGCTCACAGCTTCAGGCACACCAAGGATCTTAGTATATGCAGGATGATTGCTTACACACCTTCTAACTCACAAATCTACAGAGCTTGAAGCCAGGCATTATCTTGCTGAGCTTTTGAAAGAGATAAACATTCCATTTTCACTGCCTTTTCATGTGCATTCAGATAAATGTAACAGCTTGCTGCTGCTCAGAGAGTGAGGGCTCATTCCTCCTGCTTCCTTTTCCATTCCCCCTGTACCTTTGCTCTTACTGCAACTGGTCCTACCTTGTGAGCCAGAGCTGGAGGAACAGCTCAGAACCCCTCTCAGCACTGCAGGAATTACTGAGGCTCAGCACAGACTGATAGGGTGATAGGGTGCTGGTGTTTGGCTGGGAAGGGCAGCTGGGAGCAGGATAAAGGGAGACCTGAAACAAGAGGGTGGGTGCTTTTTATGCTGCAATGAGTCACTGTGTCTTAGGGAGCTGTACCATTATAGCCACTTTCTTGTCTTCACTGAGACTTTCTTGTCTCCACTGAAGTACACAGAATGGACCTGCTGAATGTGTGACTGGCATGAAGTCTCCCCAGATGGCTTAAGCTCATTTTATCCTACGCACTGCACCATCCTCTTGCGATGTACTTCCTTCTCACTCCAAGAACACCCTCCTATATCCTCTTGTGCTAGTCTGGCCTGAAGGACAGGTAGCACAGGGCTGCTTAAGTCTACATTTTAGTTTGAAGAGATCAAAGAATCATAGAATAGTTTTTGTTGGAAGGGACCTTAAAGCCCATTCAGTTCCAACCCCCTCCCATGGGCAGGGCTGCCACCTAGCAGATCATGCTGCCCAGGGCCCCATTCAGACTGATGTTGAATGCCTCTACAGATGGGACATCCATTCTTTGTGGATTCTCTGGGTAACTTGATGGAGCTTTCATGTGATAACTGCAGGACCTTATCATCTTCAGTCTTACAGAGGCAAAATTATAGGCAATCTAATCCTCAAAGCAAGGAATATTCTGGCAAGCTGAACAATGAATTTTCATAAACCAGCAAATAATACATCTCAGGGAAGTCATATTCACAAAACATCTTTGAGTTTGTGAAAACATAAAATAATTCATAAAGTTTCTCTCTTGGGAATATTTTTCATATTTTTCTTTTTCCTGTTTTGTTCTCAAGCATGATGTTGGAGACACTAAAAAAAAATAAAAAAAAAAAAATCAAGCTACTTTTTAGCTTGCCTATTACCTACCTGTATTTCCGTTTTCTCAGGTCCTTTTATCAACTGCAACACTACTGAACTTCTTCCAAATTCAAGAGCCTATGAGCAAAAAGTTGTTACTAAGAATGATTTATGACTGCTACAGTCTGAAAGGATAATCAGCTCACTTTGAATAGTGCTTGTATGGTATAATTATACAGAGATGGCAACAAAGGTATTCAAAAGGTTATTTATAAGGAAAAACTCACCAATATGGATGCCTTCACTGGGAAATGCTGAGACAATCTCCAAGAGATGCTACCTTAGTGCTGGTCAGCCCTTAAATGAGGTCTAGAGGAGGTGGAGTCAAGCTCCACCCCTTCCAGGAGCACAGCTGGATTACCTTCACCTGTGCTCCCACGCCTGACCCAACACTTGCCTCAGCAAGTGAACTCAGAGGTTCAGGCTGTGATTACCAATTTCCCATACAGTGCTATACTTCCATTGCAGCCCTGCAACAATGCGTGGAAACACACTTTAGATATATTAGTGGAAAATACTGAGGACTTTCTGGTGACAGGAATATTTACACTTTTAAAAGTCATATCTAGTAAATATTTAAAAAGATATATATATATATTTGCTTCACAGAGAATTGCAGTAAAAGTAGATTTCTGTCATAAAATGCTAACTAGTGATTTTGGATAGATTCCTACTGATTCAGTGACAACTGAAAGGGTGTAAATCTGCAGTCAGTAGCAGTTAGAACTAGACAAGAAGACATTAATAGTATATAATATTTTGGTGGCAAATGGCAGCTATTGCAGAAAATCTAGAGATTAAATGATGGAAACTTGTTCATATTCCTTTCTTATCAGTATCTGTAGCTTCTCATGGAGACTGACAAAAATATCTTCAGTGTGATCCAAGTTGCACATAAGCCTCGGGATTTCACTTTGTGCCTTTTGATGCATCTCTGATCAGGCTTTATTTTGGAATGTGTGATGGTATCACATTATCATCAACCATTACAAGTAAGCACTAATGTTAATTACACTAAGCACAATTCTCCAGTTGGTCCATCTGCTAGTCATTTCTTCTGATATCTATTTTTGTTTGGGGTTTCCTTTTTCTTCCAGCTTTCTTCTGGCTTTATTTAATCAATAGTACATCTTTTCTTTTCTTTTCTTTTCTTTTCTTTTCTTTTCTTTTCTTTTCTTTTCTTTTCTTTTCTTTTCTTTTCTTTTCTTTTCTTTTCTTTTCTTTTCTTTTCCCTTTTCTTTAAATTACATTTCATGTTTTCATGCAATTTTTTACATTATTTCAGCACATAGTTTTAATGTTATGTTATGGTTCTGTGTATGAATGTTTAACAACTTCAACATACAGTATGTATCTTAAAAAATCAATCTCTGTATGTTTTCATAAGAAGTTGGGCTGGGCCACAAAAATGATCCAAAGGGTGAAACACCTCCCCTACAAGGACAGGCTGGGAGAGCTGGGGCTATTCAGCATGCAGATGAGAAGGCTTCAAGAAGACCTGAGAGTGGCCTATCAGTATTTAAAGGGGGGGCTGTGAGAAAGATGGGGACAGACTCCTTAGTAGGGGCTGTTATGACAGGACAAGGGGAAATGATTTCAAATTAAAACAGGGGAGATTTAGATTGAATGCAATAAATTGGGGTGTATTTTTTTTTTTTTTTTATGATAAGGTGAAGGTGATTGCAAAGGACTGGCACAGGTCACCCAGAGAAGTGACGAATCTCTCTTCCCTGAAGACATTCAAAGTCAGGCTGGATAGGGCTCTCAGCCACCTGATTGTGCTATAGGTTCGTCACAGGGGACTTGGACTAGATGACCCTTAAAGACCCTTTTCAACTCAAATTATTCTATGATTGTTTGCCATCATCAAGTGAGAAAAATTTCCCATGTAATACTTGCCATTCCTTTCCACATCATTTTCAGCTAAATACGGTATTTTCAGCATTACACGCCTTCAGCTTTCCTTGTGGTGAGAGCTCAGCTCTGTCACCGACTCGGGAATAGCCAGGAAAAGCGCAGACTGTCAGCCTGCAGCCCGACGACCAAGCCCCACTCAGCCCGCAGGCCTTCAGGACGATGCGAGTGCGCTCATCACCGCTCAGCACTGTGGGGCCCGAACATGGCCGGGCGCGCAGCACCCTCTGCTGGGCGGCCGGGAGATCCCCGGTACGTCTCCCTAACCTGCGGCCGGCCGGGGGAGCTGCATGCCGGTCTTACAGTCTGTACGGTTCAAAATAAATAAATGAATTACATCTCCCGTCTTCTTCAGCAGACACCGTAATGCACTGCTGCTCATAATGTCCGGAGTTGTTATTGCAAGGACGTTATAGGGAAATTTTAATGGCTGTTTTTAGGATGATTTGGACATTGCAAGCTGAACACAAAGCATAGAAAGGAATGTTTGAGTGCATGGACATGCTTGTTTACCTGCATCAGTAGTAGTTCAACAGTGAAACAGACAGAAGAAAGAAAAAAAAAAAAAAAAAGTTTTTTAAAATAAAATGTGAGATTTCATAAATCTCGAGGTGAGGTTCTGGTTAAGTCAAGGGTCTGGGCAAATAAGTATTGCAGAAGCAGTTGTTTGCTGCATTTTGCAAAGCCATAGGTTTGGCACAGTGGTGTGCGAGTGCCTGATTCTTAAATGTGGAGGGGGCAGAAGTATTTAAGGTCTAATAGGTTGACATCTGCTATTCAGTTTAAGATTTGGAAAGGTAAATTTGGACTCAACTTTCCTGTTCTATGCATTGACATTCCACGAGGTAAGGGAAGGTAAGTCAGAAGAAGTTTAATAGACTTATTCAAACTACCTGGGCAACAGGACAGTTAAAGGCTAAACCCTTCATAGGGGCTGAGGCTGGGTCAAGTTCATGAAAAGCAGATCACAAAAGTGCCCTCTGCTGTGTTTTGAGAGGTTCTCCCAGACCGTCAGGTAGGATGTGATTTGAATTTCTTAGTGGTCTTGTTTTGTTTTCTTTGTTTGTTTGTTTTGGAAGGGATGTTTGGTGGTGATGCAGAGGAAAGAGCTATGTTGGTGCCTTTAATTTTCCTAAAAGCTAGAGTCTGGAAAAATGCTTCTTGCTGTAAGGTTCTCAGAGGTCAGTGATGTGCAGAGGAGAAAGGAGATGAGTACCTTGCTCCTAACACTGGTAGGAGTGTTCTCAGATAGTTCTTTACATCTTTTTCTTAGGGCTAGACTTAGGGCAGGGGTTAAGATTAGACCTGGAAGGTAAAGTCTGCTGAGGTGAGGAGACTGTACTGCTACATTCCTAAGTTTGCAGTAGCTTAAGGAGGCCTTTCTTTTGTCTGTCTAAGGGCTCATGCTCAATTACAGGGCAAAAAGCAGCACAAAGCTGGAACCAGTTGATGTTAGTGTCTTGGACTTCAAGCAGCCAAGAATTTCTGGGGTTCAATCAGGACTGCTGCCAGGGTCTGGAAATGCACAGAAGCAGGTTCTATGCTGAAGTCTTCAAGCCCTGTGCAGTTAGCTTGGGGTTAATGGTTTGGGATTTTTTTTAATTATTATTATTATTTTTAAATATTGATTTATTTATTGGCAGCAGGTGGTGCTTGGTCTACATTATTATTTTGGTTTTCATGACACAGGACACTCATCAAAACAGACCTGGAATTGTGACCAGTTGTGACAATAGTGACCAGCTCACAACTGAGGAGAAAGGAAACCTGAGGTGAGGAAGAGTAGACATCTCTCTACCAGATCTCACTGGGATTTTCCTGAGAAACCGAGAAATAAAGGCAACACCTACATATTTTCTGATTGCTGGCCTCATCTGCATGTTGTGAAAGATCCTTAAAACTCAGCATTTAGAAATAAGATCTCACAGTATCTCAGAACTCAGAACCAACTCTTAGTTTCTGAAAGGCTGCTATGAATAATCTCATGACCCCAAAACTTTTTCTTCTCCACGCTGAACAAGCCCATGACCCCCAGGTCTTGCTGCAGGATGTGAGCTCCCAGGGAGAGAAGGGAGCTATGTGTGCAGGCTCTGACAGGTGCAGTTGTGCAACGTGCTTTCAGAACTGAAACTCTTGCTGTGACACAGCATCCAGCAGCAGGTGTTACATTCTACCCATTTATCACACAGGGCTTTCAGGTAATGTTATATGATTGTAGCCTTTTGCCATGGGATTGTCAGTTGTGCGAATCACCAGAACCAAGACTAATCAGAGTGAGAAGTATGCAGGTGGCTGCATTTACAGCAAATTGTGATCAGGATGATTATGGTCAGGGATATGAGCCTTTGTCCTCCAGTCTCTTCTCTCCACATCTGAGAGCTACAGCTTCATTTCCAAATTTGCCCAAGTGGACTGGGATCCTCCAAAACGAGAAGGGAGTTATATCTGCAAGGCTCTGATACACACATAAGCTATCACACCTTGTGCAAGAGAAAGATTTCCTTTGAAATAGCATCCTAGGGCAGTTCCTGCATTCTGTGCCAGCCCCTGTAACGTGTAGCACACCCATCTGGGCTGGAAGCAGTGGCTCCTGCAAACACTTGATTGCATGGCACCTGCTGCGTGTGTGTATGTGCTGCTAACCACTATGAACTCTTTTTGTTGCCAAAAGGTGTTTTCTGTCGTGTTCGGTCTCACATTTCCCGTCGAGGCCCTGTCCCCTCCTGCCGGTGGCGTTCTCAGAGCTGACACGAGGTGGTGCTGCAGCCCCGAGCTTCGCGGTGCTCCGCCGCGCTGTGCCCGACGCGCTCCTCACGCTTTGCAGAAAGCGTTGGGTCTGGGCTAGTGCAGACTAGGAGACACCGAAGGTATCCTTACCCATTGAACAACCATCATTCAGTAGTTCTTCAGTGAATAATATTAACTATGATACCTTCACTCCCCTGGCCGCTCGGCGGGGTTGGCCTCTATGCCCGTGGGAGGCCAAGGAGCTTGGGAAGCAAGGGGCTGAGTGGGTATCCTACTTTGTTCGGAGAGACATCAGGCCTGTCCAGGCACTGCCCAGACACCTACCATACACTGACACTTGGTTTTGTCCGCAGGTATTCCTTTCAGGTATCATCATGTGAAACCAGGCATTGAATGGGATCCTTGAGAGATCAGCAGTGCTTTCCTGTTGTGAACGTGGTGCATTCCTGTGTCGAAGGCAGCTGGTACTGTGGTGAGGGGCTGATCCCCTGTCCCTACCCTCCTTGCTCAGCCTTCTACCTCTGCAAAACATCAGGCAGGAAATAACCTGTATGGACAAATGATATTGTTAGGATAGAGATCACTTGTCTAAGTCTTGGTACTAAAATAAAAAAATCATCAGGATGCATTATTGTAATTAATATGAATCTCTTCCTTCCTCCCCAAAGATTTCTCTTTAAATCTAACTTATTTGGTTTATTAATTAGTCTTAAAACTAAAAACTGCAACAAAGATGTTGCAGTTTGCACAGTGTTAGCATGAGCTGGAAACATGACCGCTCATAGGGGCTTAATGGGAAGCCATCAGATTGCAGGCTCAAAAAAAAAACCACACTCCTTCTGAGAAAAGGCAGTGGATATACAAACACAAATGAAATGGAGAGGCACAGCAAGTGTGCTCCTGCAGCAGCAGTGGAGGTACTGAGCTGATGTGGAAAGTCTGTCTGCCTTACTAGGCAGTAAAATATGTTCTTATTTGTGGTACCCTGTAGTGAAAGCCTCAAAACATATGGTAGGATCATTTTGGTTTTGGACACGTTTTAATGCTGTTTAACATGCAAGCTTCAGATTTCATTGGCCTTAGTAGATAAAAGCGAGCTTCTTATGACATCCTTCTGCTTTGCAGAGGCTGATTTTATGTGTGGACATTGGAGTTGGGACAGATGGAGGGAATTATGCTTCAGCAGGAAAAAAAGATGCCCATCATTGAGTTATGAATGGGAGAAATTGTAACATATGCCACTTATTCAAGCTCTTTTTTAAAAGAAAGAGAGAAATAGAGGAAGGGAAGGAAAAGGGAAGGAAAGGAAAATATATCTGGAATTTCCCTTCACTATTTGAATAGAATATTACATTTTCCACAAGAAAAAATCTGTTTGTTTGGTTTAAATTTTCTTGGTTTATTTCCATCATTGCTGTAATTCTCTCTTTCTTTCAATATCTGAAGGTTGGATATAGAATAATTTTGGTTTAACCTTTGCCTATGGAACAGATATAAAGCTTGTTTTGCTTTGCACCCCGATGTCTGTCCTTTTAACAAGAGGATTAAATTACATTTCATTTTCCCCTGGAAATCAGTGAGTAACTGTGGCTCTTCTGGAAAGTGAGGGAATATAACTCAGTCCACCTGACAGACTGACCATGTTTTAATGAATTCTTCTTGAGAACTGTGTCTCAGTTTATTTTAAGCCAGTTCCCAATTCAATGCCGAACATTACTTGATCTTTGTTATTTCAGTCTAACATATAGCTGGTCATCTGTAAATCAGTAATTTATGGATTGTATGCAGATTGCACGTGTATATCCTGTTGTTCCTGCTTAAACTCAATAACTATCATAGCATGGGAGAACTCCAGGAGGATTTTGCCAGAGTTCTCAAGGAACATGTTTCCATGATTAATTCCAGAGCTTTTGTTAGGAAGGGGTGATTTTTTAAAAATGTACTCTCTACTCATATTCACAGAGATGTGTTAGGCACAGACATATAGCGTTTCTTTCTTTGTTTCATGAAAAAGGTGTATTTCCTTCTTTCTTTTCTCTGCAAAAGGTATGTTCCATCACAGCCTAGCTATGTGAAAAGTAAGCAAATCTTGCCTTAGACTGCCACTTAGAGTATAAAACATGCTCACTGACATGATTTAAGTAAACAACAGAAGAGAGTCTGAGATGGACATCAAAACAAACCTCGCTACAAAATTACACACTCAAATAGCATTCATGTTATTATAATGCATGTCTTCCTGCAGGATAACAAAGAAACTGGTAATGGTGCCGAGCTAATCAACAAAGTAGAATTTGACAGCAAAGAACTAAGTCTCCTGCCTGGACAGGCGATCTTCTGTGTGGGCTGTGTTTATGGGACATAGGGAAGAGGATAATCCCATTCACAGCCAGAATGAGAGCTCTCCAAGGAAGCCTTGTGGGCTGGCAGAAGTCTCTGATGACGGATAGGGCGATGTGACCTTCTTGGGAAGAGCAACTGTATGCAAACACTCCTGCACTGACCTCCTGGTCACTGCACCATGGCCCGAACCCAGCCCATCACTCCCACACTGACCTTTGCTGTTCTTTTGGGCTGACCTCCCTACCCTTGTGAAAGAAATAGCTGTGGGATACAGCACTGCTTCTCAGCCATGGATCAGCTTCTTAACTGCTGCACTGGTATTTCTCCCACTCAAATGTTCTCCAGGACCCTCCACTGTTTCCTGATCCAAAAAGAAACTTTCCTTCTGGAGGTTGATTTGTTTATTTTTGTTGTAGACTGCTAAAGTGCATAAAGGGAATGTGGCCAGACACTTTCTCTATGTCTTGTGTTCTGGCTGAACCGTCTAAACAAAGCTATAGCCCTCAAAGTAAATTTTGTGTCTCTTATTCTGAATCTCTCTCTCCCTCTTCCCCCCCCCCCCCCCCCACTCTTCCAGCTGCTCAAGCAGCAAGGCTGTAGCTTGCTGAAAGAAAATTTTGTTTTCCCATCTCCATATTGTTTTCCCCACTTTTTAGGGGAATATGCAATACCATCTAGTTTATATATATATATATATATATATATATATATATACACATATATACACATATATACACATATATACACATATATACACATATATACACATATATACACATATATACACATATATACACATATATACACATATATACACATATATACACATATATACACATATATACACATATATACACATATATACACATATATACACATATATACACATATATACACATATATACACATATATACACATATATACACATATATACACATATATACACATATATATACATATATATACATATATATACATATATATATATATAAATAAAGCTGTCAATTGCAAAAACAGTTACGTGAGTTGCCCAAATCTCTCAGGGTGTGCATCCTCTTTTTTATGCAGTAGAACCCCATGATGATTCATGGCCTGGCACTTTTTTTTTTTTGCTCCATTCTGACAGCAGCCATGTGGCATGGGGTGCTTGGATTGTGCCAGAGAGCACAGCATGGGCCTCAGCAGAACCCTGGGCAGCCTCTGGGGCATCCTTCTTCAGGTGAAAATTTTCCCCTCCAAAAGCAAGCTGCGTCTGTGCTCACTGCCCGGCTGCAGGGCTGGTGTACAGCTGTGCCTTTCTGCTGCTGAATGAGAGGAAAGGCGGTGCATGGGGGCACGTCCTGTTTTGCAGGCGTGTAGGGGCTGGGGCAGCGAGCCTCTTGCATTGTCACCTTGCCCTGCTCTGTGAGGTACTGAGCTTGGCACAAGGAAAGAGTCATTTCAGGGATTTAGGCTTCCTGCGCTGGTCAGGAGAGGACACTGTGTTTCTCAGTTGGGTGAAAGCGCTGTTTCAGGAGGCCTGTCCTCCCCCCACAGAGCTTGCTGTCCCTCCTGCATTTGCAAGATTTCATCTGGAAGGAAACAAAAGATGCAAACACCAGACCCAGTATGTTAACTGAAAAAGATATTTTTCAGTCAAGCAGATGGTGAATAGAAACCTGCCATAGAAACCGGCTTACGCAACTCTTTTCACAACCAGCACGCCTGGTAAATACAAAGCGCCAGATAGAACAGTGAGATAGAGCCAGTCAAAACAGCCTGTGCTATTAAAACAGTGAAGTAAAGAGCATATAGCAATTTACAGAGAACTCGTAGAGGATATGTAAAAATACAAAGGCAATGATGTAATCCAAGCATTGCTTCCAAACCTGTCTGTGACAGTCTTGGTGAACGTGTGCAGCCTTGTGGACAGCAGGCAGACCTCACCATAGGCATGATCTGGCTGAGGCTGTGGGGCAGAGCAGAGCAGGGCCTGCATGAGGGAGGGAAGGAGCAGTGAAATGAGGGGCACTGATGTGTTGGGGGAAGGCAGAAGAGAGGGTGTGGGGAACAGGAGGTGAGCGCCTGCTGTGCAGACAGATTTCTCCAAGCCGAGTGCTGCAAAGCTGTGCTGGGAGCTTACTTTGATTTAAACATTTAGACATTTTGATTAAATGTTTATCAGAAAGACCTGAGCTATATGACTGAATATAAAATTTGATGGCAGGCAATTGCAGCTAGGATATACAACATGGTACATTAGCTACCTCCTGTTTATCCAGACTTCACCTAAGGTTTGTGGATATTTCAGAGGGCAAATGTTCTCCAGAATAGCCCATTTTAGCTCATTCTTATCAGCATTCTTCATTACTGTGAGTAGTTCAGTGTACACATTGTATGAATGTTCTGGAAGTGTGAAAAAGGTATTTTCTGTCATTAGGATAGAAGGGTCCAGCCTGGAAAGGACTAGCAGCTAAGACTGGCACCCTGTGAACAGACCTGCTGATTTTACAGCTGGTTTGCTATCTCTCCCTATTTTCCCCTAGATCTAAAACTTTTGTTTTAACAGCCACTTGAGTCCCTCGCACCAAACACTGACAGCAGCTCTCCCATGCCCACATCTTCCCTTCCAGAATCTTATTTCTGATTGACTTTCACACAGAAGAAACTCCCGTAGGAACTCGTTGAACCATATGGGTCCTATCTTTTGACATAACAATTATTGCCTGATAATAACACAGTAGCGATAGCAGCATGTTTGGGAATCAACAGAGAAATACTAATGAATGTTAATGCATTGTTTTAATTTAGTACATTTGTTTTGTTGATGTACTTATTAACCTTCTGGTCTGTGGTTAATAAGGCAGTCTATTTTAAGGTAGTATTATCTGGGGGAAGAAGAGAAAAACAACACTGATGAAGTTAGACAATTTGTTCCTCATTTCATTCACATTTTGTTTAGTAATTGACAGCAGATTTTGATTGCCAGCCACAAACCACACTTTGACTGGAGTGACATTGATGTTATTTTAATAAGACAGTGACATAGGGATATGTTTAAAAGGGAACATGTGGCTTGTTTTAGCTACACAAAAGGACATTATGTCCTGGAAATGCCATGTGCCACATAAGGCAGCCTGGACCTCTGCAATGGGCATACAAGTTCAAGCCTGCAAGAGCAGAAAGAAACATTATGGTCCTGTGACACTCTTCATCATTGCTATATATTAAGAACACGTCATCCTTTTCACAGCTTTCATCGGAATTGCCAAATAAACTGGGTATATTTATAGCCTCTTGAAGAAAGCAGGCACTGGTGTTTAAAATGCAGTTGGTGATTCATGGAAAACTGATAAACACTAATTTCAAAACAATAGCACTTAGGGCTTGCATTGTGCTCCCTATAGCTGCTGCTGTTCTTGTATCTTACAACTTAGTCATACATCCTGAAACACCCAGAAGTCTTCCCCATGGTCTATTTGTGTCACTAATGTCATTATGCTTGGATTCCTTTTTTCTTCATAATGTTGTGATGTGCCTGCTCAATAATATTTCTGCATGTAAATACAGGTTTGCGATAGAATCCAGTGATAGACCAGCACCAGCAAAAAACTTTGTATCATAAGTGGCACCTCACTTGGAAGCTTTAAAGAGCTGTAGGAGCTGACCAGGCATGAAAAATGCTTTTAACCCAAGGCTGATCTTTTGGTATTACAGTTGAGGCTTTTGCTTTTACTGCCTGTGCTCTCAGTCCTGAGTAAACATGAGACGCCAGAATGGGTGAAGCAGAATCTTTTTTAAGCATTTAACTCTGAAAGGGGTGGTTATTTTCACTTGAACTCACTTCCTGAAACATTGTATAAGTTCTTGTTGTGCAAAGATAAGAAGCTAAACACAGTTGGTACTAATCTCTCCTAAATTAAAACAATGAACAAGGCTCTATAATACAAAAGGGGGAAATTAGAAATGAATTCTGCAACTGCAACCAAATGATTGTAATTTTATCCTTGCAATTTGGAGTTGCTGCTGATTTACTATTCCAAATAAGTGACCATTGGTAGGAATTAAGATCTGGGGGGGGGGGGGGGGGAGGGCTTTCTGTTGCTGCTTCCAAGAATTAAAGAATTGACAGGTGTCCAGTGACTTGGTTGCTGTGGGACTAAAACCATCACTGCACCCCATGCCAGAAGCCTGTGTTCCTTGCTGACAGATGGCAGAGTGCACAGGGGAGCGTGTACCAGGAGCATGGGCTTCCAGGTACCTCCTCCTAATCTGTTCTCTCTGGTAAAACAATTCTCTCATTCTAAAAAAAAAAAAAAAAAAAAAGTTTCTGGTCTCTGGATTTCTATTATGAGTGGTCTCGCTGCTCAGCTGGGAGGCATTAAAACCTTTCCCTGACCTCCCTGCTGTGGTCAGTGCACAAAGCCTCTTGTGACCAACCCACTAGTTCCTAATGCCTCAGGACATGCCCCTAAATAAAAAGGAGGTATGCTATAGCCTAAGGTAACTTTATCATTTTCAGAATAGTTTTGATATTTCTTTTGGGTCAACCCCAAGAAATTATCTTCCCAGAGCAATGTTAGTCTGTTCCCTGTTGAAAATAGGTAATGAGAAGCAAGTATAATCATATCTAGACTGGATATATTTTTTCATTGAAAAGTCATCTGTCATAGATATGGCTAAGTTCCTTAAAGATGTGTTTTCCCCTCCAGAAACACCAAAGCAGTAGAGTTTTTGGAAAACATTTTACAGGTAGCCACAGCTGGCTGCCACATCATTAAAGAAGATGCCAACAGAATTGTTGATAGGAAATCTTAGCATTCATCAGGCTTGGAAATAAATTGTCTGCCACAACATCAATTGGATTTGTGCATCAGAGCTAGAGTTTGCTGTATTTGCCACAGGATACTGGCTTTACAGTGCAGGGATGGAGTTGAGAAGGCAAGGAATTAAATGCCTTTTTTTTTTTTTTTTTTTTTTTCCCCTATAGAACCTCTGGGTTTCCTTAGGTGTATCTATGTGCTGAAGCATATGACTGGGTGAGAGTTTCATGCAAGTGGACTTGTTCTGGATTTAATGAGTAACTTAACAAATGTTAATGAATGCAGAAATGCAGCTAGAGGCTGCATTTGACTGCTTACTGTATCTGAAAATGTACTTACACAGGGTTAATGCAGTGTCTAGCAGTGAGTCCTGCATGCTAATTCCAACCCCATGCCCTCGTAGTTGTGCTGTTTTCTGAACTTCTTTCAGAAATGACAACTAGATAATTAAGTGAAAGCAAATTACATCATTATTGTATGCTCACTAGTCAATAATACATGCTTCTTGTAATTTATAATAGCACTGGAGAAGAACACTTGGATCAATTCATTGCATGCTCACCATCAAGTGCTCTAATTTTCATTTTTACTATGTGTATACAAAGCAGTAAGCTCCTTCCCCCCCCACCCAGATCTCATCTTCTTGTGTATCAGTGTTTGGAGGGAGAAAACTTCAGAGGAACAGCAGGACTTGAAATACTCACAATTTGGTATGGGAAGAGGAATGAGAATATTGCTGCACTTCAATGAGAACTGTGAATGCAGTTATTTTTATCACTAATGTCTTGCATAGAAACCTATTTGTATACATCTCTATTGTTTGTGAACAATGGAATGCAGCAAATAATGAAGGGAAATTTATGAACAAATGGGTGTAGAGCTTAAATTTTCTTTTAAGATATGGAATTTAAATATTGCAGCAGAAATAATACATTGTTAGAATCTACCTTCCCACAGTAGGTTAAAAATCTGTGCCAGATTCCCCTGTTGAAAATTAGTGACAGCCATTTCTTACAGACACTGGTAACAAAAGAGGATTTCATGTGTAGGTGCAAAAGAGAAGAAAACTTTAAGGTGATCATTATGCCTCAGAAGTATGCAAAGAATCCAAATGTTGCTTATTGGCATGAGGCAAGTCTTAACACAGATGTTTTGGCAGCCAGGAAGAGATCCTAGTTGTGTGAAAATCCTGTGAAATTTCTGAAATGTATGAGTTTATGTAAATACCGTACTGTCTTCAGACTATGTTGGCCATTGTAAAATATAAACTGAGGTATTTTCTGTACCACCTGCATGTCTTTCTGCGTGGGAAAAGAAGGGAAAAACAGAAAAATACATCTGATAGATCCAGTGAATTTTTTTTCCATCTCCTTTACCCCTCTGCTAACTGTCATCCATTCATGATGGAGGACACCAAGCGCTGAGTTGGCAGTGCGTAGACATTCTGGACAAGGTAAAATCTGCCCTACATACACAGCTCACTTCCTATTTGCCTTGCAGAGAACTCTCCATCTTTTCTGAGTACTATGTAGGTATTTTACATTAGACTAAAATGTGTACTGGTCTGAATGATAGGTATGTGATTCTTCACCATGGGTATCTCTAAAACTTCTAGATTTGGGGATATGTGCTGGATGCAAGCAGTCAGAACTTCAGTCTCCATAATCAGTTATCACTGAGGTGTGCCCCTAGGACTCTGAAAATCACAGTCCTGGACAGAAATGCAAGGATCTCACGTCAATGAGATTTGCACTGACTGTGTTCCTTACAAGGTCATCCTTACATTCACTGTCATTAGGGAAATTTGGGATAGCCTCTGGTTTTAGCACATTTTCCCCATTCACTGCAACTTTTTATTTCTGGTTCTCCTCTGTGCTCTTGAATATTTCATTTTTTTCCCCTCACATCTTTTCCTGTCCCATGCATCCAGCTAACATAAGAATCATTATTATTAGGTTGCTACAGACTAATTAGAATAACAGCATGTAATTGCTTTAATATTAAACTGTAATTGATGAGAGTTTTGAATTGTAAGAGTTTCTGGTGTTTTTTGTTTGCTTTTTTTTTTTTTTTTTTTTTTTTTTTTTTTGTGTGTGTGTGTGTGTGTGTGTGTGTGTGTATTTACAAGCACCAGTATCTTGTTAAGTTTGTTTTTGTCCTGGTTGTATAATGAAAGGTTATTTTCCCAATAAGCCTTTTGGGGTTAGGTGGAACTACTGAAGTAGAAGAGATATCAGATATCACTGCCCTACTTTAACAAGTGTATGTGAGAAATCAGATATGCAGAGCTTTGAGTAGACTTTTGCAACTTGCATGAGACATTAGGAAAGCTGGGATGGATGCAGCAGGACAAACTGGAAAGAGCTTGTTGTGGGAAGTAATGGAATATTTTAAGGTCAGACTAGGTGGGGTTTTGGGCAGTCTGATGTAATGGAGAGTGTCCCTGTCTGCAACAGGGTGGTTGGAATTGGATGGTCTTTAAGGTCACTTCCAACCCAAACCATTCTATGATTCTAATATTACATTTCTTCTGGTCATTTGTATCACTCCTGCATCCTATGCTAGTCTATGAATTGCCTCAGAGCAAGTTGGACAGCTGCTTGTTTGTACACACAACCCACAAGGTTCCCATGCTCTGTGTTTCTCAGTCAAGCTGCAACAGTCATACAGCCTGCTGGCAGACTGAGAATTCCAGTGAAGTTATGCCATTGCCTTCCTTTACTCTTGCCCTTTCTTTAATCTCTTCCATTTCCAGAGGAAATGTTCAAATGGAATTTGTAATACTACTTGCCTTTCAGGTAACTTTTTTTTTTTTTTTTTTTTTTTTTTTTAAATTTTACAGTTCCTTTGTAGAAACCCATTTTTCCTTTTATAAGTTGTACTGAAAACATTAAATCAAGTTATACAACTTTCAGAGAAGATAATATAACATACTCAGAGCAAGATGCCTAATGCATAAGCACTTCCTCATCTCAATTCACTCAAATGTGGTGAAGGTAAAAAGGGTTTTTCCCACTGGAACATACTCATGGGTTTAGATCTGGAAATGCCTGTTTCTACATAAATGGGCACTGTAGCCAAATGACTGAGGGTCTCCAAAGATTGTTTCACACTTTTTGCCACGCTGCCCCAGTTAGTTATGGGGAATGGGCAAATAAACTAGAATGGGACTACAGTAAAGCAGGACTTTTTCTTGCAGTCATTTGGGGGAGAGCTGGCAGCTTCACACCTGTGACAGCAGATCCTGCACTGTTTATTCTTGAGGGGTTTGACTAGACCAACCTGAGACACCTGCTAGTGTTATGAGCATACATAAAGATGGTGCAATGTTCACCAGCTTCTGCAACACACACAGTAAGGAATGCAGTTGCATTTTGAACATGTGGGAGATCTCTGTGCTAGGAAGAAAGTAGTCCTGAATAAGAAACAAGAAAAAATCTTGTCTACCTGGGAAAACCAGTTGTACAGTGTATGTGTATACATGCTGCTTAAATAATCCTCATCGTAAGTTAATTTGGATAAATCTAACACAAGCGAACTGTCTTCCTTCAATATGGAAGTAAATTCAGCTATAATAGTCACATTTCAAGTAGATTTGTCTAAGGGCAGTAAAGTGATTTAATGAATACACTTCTAACAAGCTGAAAGTACAAACTGCCGTTTTCTCTACTCTCTGAGAGGTTGGGTTTTTTTGCAATTAAATTCAAAGAAGAGGTCACTGTCACAGCTTTGGAAATTTTTAACATGACATCAGCAGGTCCAAATCCTATCTCTCCTCTAGCTGACATCTCTTATCTCACCAGATGTTGGAACTGAGGGCTTTGCTTGCACTCTTCTGTAAGAGCTAGAGTGTTAACACCCTCTCTTTTCTCTGTACCAAAACACACCCTTTTGTTAACAAAAATAAATCTAGAAAGTGTTACAAAAAATCATACTTCATGAATGCCCCTGCATATTTTACTTTGGATATTATGCTATGGATATTACTTCCTCAAATAAAACTTACTGTAACAAAGATGATTTCTTTTCAGGATCAGCATTACTGCTAATGTATTTATTTTCCAAAATACAACTTGGTGATAGTGCCTTGTATGTAGAGATACAAGGAAGGGAGCAGACAATCACTTGACAGCTGACTCATACAGCTGGTTATGTGCACGCTCTCACTGAATCACAGACACAAATCAATGAAATCTAAACACACAAGGAAAGGTAATACTATTTTTCTTGCTTTGACTAAACTAGTCTAAGAACACGTGAAAAAATTTTAAGCATCTGATGCATGGAAAACTGATGTCTGTGGGCACAGATGAGTGAAAGTTTTTTTATTGTTTTTTTAACATTGATTTTTCCCACCAGACTTGAAGAGGAGAATGGAGATGTGCTTAGCTAAATCTGTGGGGTTTGTGATCCTTTTAGAAGTGAAAAATAAAAGCATTTAGAAATGCAACAGTAAAAAGGAAAAGATTGTTTCACAGTGCCACTGTTTTTAGTAACTTAATTTTAGTTCAACTATTTGATAAAGATACACAGGGTGGAGAGTACTGAAGCACTTTCTTTCAAAGGCAAGTTAAAATAAGGTTAAAGTCTCCTAGATAAATCTGTTATTTTAGAACTTCCCAATGCTAATTCAAGTAAGCTTTTTTAAAAACACTTGTACAATTGATGTTTTAATTGTTCTTTCATGTGCTTGGCATGTTTTGCATTTCTTTGCTCTATAATGTAAAATCCCTATTCAAGAATATTAAAACCAGTTTCCTTGATATAAATTTCTTCAACAATAGTTACCCTCTAAAGGGAAATGTAGCAAGTAATTCTTACAGATAACATTCTTTTCTTTATGCTGCCATACGTACTCTTTAAGTCATTTTAGTAAAATTAGGACTTAATTTAGGAGACAGGCTAATTTGCCATACTGTGGAAGCAAGGCTAGCAGAAGTCCTGGAGTGAGAAAATAATTAAAATGCTAATGAACCTGGCCTGACCAGAGGTGTTTATCCAAACAGACTTGAAGAGAAGGAGTGTAGTTGAAAATTGCAATAAGAGATCAAAAGATGTCTGAAGTGCTTAGGAAAGGAAATAAAAACGTAAAAGCATAATTACATTAAAGGTTTCATAAAACAGATACAGAAGTAGACAGGAGTGAAAAATGCAGATGAATGTTTGTGACAAGCAGCTGATGTAATGTTTAAACTTGTTCATTAAAATACGGGCACTTTTCTCTGCCAAGAATGAAGGAATTTTTTCTATATACATACAATGTACTGATTTGTGGAGACAGAAAGAGACGAGGCAAAAGCACACGTGGATTCTTGAGAGGTAGATTTGCTATTTTCTTTTGTTACCAGTCTGTCTCAACTGATACATAACTCCTGTCAAAGGACACTTCTTCACTTGGGGTTTCCTGGTGCTAAGCTACTTAATATCTAAGCCTCTAAACAGAATGGTCTGACTTGCTGGGATGAAAAGCCCAGGGGCCTCAGAGAATGTTGGTGTGATGATAGAGGACATGAAGTTGGTACTACTTAATGTCAGCTGCCATTTGGATGTGGGTAGCAGGCTGTGGCACAGGAGGTGGTGACTCTTCTCTTGGTCACCACTGGAAGGATGACAGATTGCCCTAGAGGAGGCTGTATCCAACTAAAGTCATCTAGTGGCATCTACTGTGTATGGAATAAGAGAGGCAGTAGTTATGGATACATCCTGCTTGGATCTTGGGTGCATCAGTGAGTATTTTGAAAATTTGTTTCTGATATGCAGCATGCCCACTACAGATAAGTCTTTGGTCACTCACTGTTGTTTTTATCTTGGAGGCTATTTTCAGAATGAGAATCATGAGTGTAGATTGTTTCACCCTCAAAGCAAGAAGCAGCAGCTTCGCCAAAATCAACAGTGTGTTTCAAAGCCTTCCAGGTTCCCTAAAACACAAAGGCTGACTCAGAGCTGTGACTCATGGTCAGGAAACAGCAAGCCAGGGGACTCCTTATCTGCTCTCCTATCTGGGGTGTGGGAACAAGCGGTGGGGTGGGGCAGGTGCCTGCTGGTGGAAGAGTAGAGGAAAGGTTAAATATGACAGCTTCCACTTCTTGGGGAAAGGGCTGGAAAACAGTCATCTTTTCTTGTATCCTTCCTTACTGGCAAACAGATTTGTTTTAGTAGTGAGTACTGTAGCTCCACTGACAGCTGTACAGTAAATCAGTCCCTGTGTGAATTATTTATGTGAAAAGCATTAGATTAAATCTTACAAGTGATGAGAGTACCTCCAGGCACCCAAGGGATTGTCACTGCTGCCATTGCAGGGACTCTGGGCTCTGTCAGTCAGCCCCATC
The DNA here is from genome assembly GCF_039878825.1 of Excalfactoria chinensis. Lineage (NCBI taxonomy): Eukaryota > Metazoa > Chordata > Aves > Galliformes > Phasianidae > Excalfactoria > Excalfactoria chinensis. Next base: position 21,652,384 of record NC_092831.1, read on the forward strand.
TGGCCCTATTTGTTGTCACCATCTTCCTTTCCACCTGCAGTCTCGCCAGTGCAGCAGTGATTCATGGCTGAGACTGTGAAGGATTTTTGTACCTGACATACAAAAGCTACTTCCGTGCCTGGATAGCAAAACCAGACCTTTTACTGGGACTTCTGAAAAGCAAAAAGGTGCTGTAGGACCTGGGGTAGTATCAGTGAATAACTGCGTGCAGCATCTTTTGACAAGAGATGCTGAAGGATGCTAGGAACTTTACACATCAGGCCTGTCTGCACTATGTGCTCTTTTCAGTCCTTTCCTGCCCTGGGAGAAAATAGTTGTTTTTAAGAGTCAGAAGGTAGTTAAAATTCTTTCCTTTCACATCTAATGCTAGGCAGTATTACTCTTGTTATTTCACTGTTTCCTGACAGGCTGACCAGTGGCTGTTTAGTCCTGTGTCCATCCGCAGATATTCATACCTTGCCCTTTCAACTCTGCATCCCCTGCTTCCTGACTCTACAGGTGAAGGGTTTTTGTGACCTCACCACTTATGACCCAGGACAAATGATCCTTTTTTTATGACAGACCCATCTCTACATGCCCTGGGTCAACTATGGGAGTTCAAAGATCCCTTTGTGTTCTGGCTTGTCTTAGTGTAAGCTTTTCATGCATAGGCCTTCACTCAACAACCTTTGTTGGTGTGGCAGTGTCTCAGACTGTGCAGAGGCTGGCAGCAGGTCTGAACTTTCCCTTTCTTTCCCAGCCTCATGTGGTAGCATGTGTCTGGTATAATGAGGCTGGTGATTAAAAAAAAAAAAAGAACTTGCTTCCTCTGGCTGGGGTCCAAAAAGACAGATGTTCTTAAGGAGTGGCTACTGTAGGACAATCGAGAGGAGTCACTGGAGCTCATGCAGGCACAGTAACTGAGTGCTGGCTGGTGCTACAGGTGCTACAGCTACTTTGTTGCTAGTACGGGACCTGGCTTTGCTTAACTAGCCCACAGTATGACTCCCATGAGTGCATCCAGGTCTCCCCTGGGTAAACAGGATGTCTGATCCCAGTGTAGAAATAGAAGGCCAAAGAGGACATTCCTGCCCAAGCTGTAGCAGTTTATGCTGTAAAAGTAGCAAAGGACTTGGTGCTGTTCTGCTGGTGGGGCTTGGGCATGTCTGGGAGCAGTGCAGATGGGTGAAAGGGAACGGGCTAGGCTCATTGCAAGGGAGACTTTAAAAGGAGCTTTCCCTCAGTTTTTGTTTGACAACACTGTAACTACCTGCTCATCTCCATTTTAGCATATGTAAGCATGTGTGGGTGTTAAAGCTTACTTGTAAATATGTGCTGGAAGTCCTGTCTCTACAGCAACCCTGCAGAATAAAAGTACACGCACATTTTAGCATGCACTTTGATGTGGTGGTCTAGCAGCAGCTGTGACAGTGACAGCTCAAGTACCCCCAGCACAACACCCCTATGTGGCTGGTCCCACATTTCAGCGCTACCAGCTATTCCAATTACTGTTATGCTCACAATGAAAGTAACTTACAGGCAGCTTTTTTTCCCCCTCTTTGAATCCAAAACTTCACCAAAAAAGAAGCAATGTGCATAGAAGTCCTGTTGGGAGTGGGAAGAAGTATGTATTTTAAAGAATTTCTAACTTTCTACGGTTCTTGTAGCTCTTCGAGGCACTTCCCTTCAACTCTGATTTCTTCCTCTTCTTGATCCTTTGTTGAATGTTATAATCCTGTGTTTATATCTGTCTGTTGCCATAGGAATAACTGATGTTGCTAACTAAGCTAGAAACTTCCTCAAGGGATAAAGGCAAGGGCTATTCCTTGTTATTTTCTCACAGATGAAACAATTACAAGTCTTCAGACTTCTACTCAATGGTCATGAACTTTACCCCCTCTATTATAATATGAAAGAAGTGAGGCCCTTTGGGTGGCAGTGCTCTTGCTTTCTCTAAATGGCAGATCTCAGTGCTCCTGCAGCCTACCTTTCAACTCAGCTCTGCATCAAAGAGGGCCAAAGGAGAGTTCAAGCTTTCTTCTCATCAAAGCTTAGCTTTTGTTGGTGGTTCTACAAACACCTGCCTGTTAGGAATCTGTCTAAAAACATCAGTCCTCCTTTCAGAAGGGACTACAGGCAGGGAATGACAATAGCTCCCCAACACAGCTGACTCAGGGTTTGAGGAAGAGGCCCCCAGCTGATGTCAGGTGATGTGGCCATAGCTTGCTGATCTATCAGGTTTACATTTGTATTCAGTTGGATGAGATAACTTACTACAAGCAAACTCAATCTCTGATTTCAGAAAATAAAAATCCAATGCATTATGTAGAAGGGAAGTCACAATTCCTTTCATGTCTTAAGCCTTTTAAGTTACATTTCAACTGTCCTTTTACCTGACTTTTTGGTTTAATGAAAATGTTGGTATTTAAGAGCAGGGTGGTCCCTCTTTTCCATCGTAGTGAGAAAATAAAGCATCATACAAAAGAATGCAAATTTAAGTGGAGGATCTAGGTCTTCAGGAAGGCTGCTCAGCATTCTCTTAATGTGTGCATGGCATGGAAACTATGCTCAGCATTGGTAGAAGTTTAGTAACTCAGTAACTGCTTTTTAAAATAAAGTTATTTGTGTTTGCAGTCTCTGCTCTACTAATTTTGAATAATCCTTACCACTGAAATACAAACCAAACCCCATCTCGATGGTCACATGTAGTTGTATAATCTTTTATGTCACTGGCTTCAAAAGCACAATTTCATCAATCTTTATTCTTCCTTCCCCTGAGCTACCCAAATCCTCCTTTGTGTCTTTTCTATCATCTGACAGATAAAGCTTTACCATTTTCTACAGTTCACCTGCTTCCCCTCTGTTCTACCTGTCCTATACCACTTAATTTTTTTTATTTTTTTTTATTTTTCTTTAAACATTATGGAGTTGGTGATGTGGGTTGAAAATATCAATATACAATTGTAGAGATTAACATTTGTCATGAAAAATATTACTGCATATTAATTTCAAAACTGTTTGGGGAGGTACATATCCTCCATGTGGGTAAACTGAGGTATAAACAATTTCAAATAATTCAGAGGCAAAAAGGCTAATCCAAGTAATAAAAAATAATCCTACACCAAGCTGAACTACCTCATGTACTATCCCAAAGTTTTACTTTCACTTTAGAATTGTCTACATTGTAAAAAAATAATGCCCATGTATAGTTGGAATACTACAAGTATAGTTATTGTACAGTTGGAAATAAAGAGCCAGAGAGTATATAAGGAAAAGACTCACCAGCTCTGAGGTCTTCAGTCAAGATGGGTGCTCACTGATGTCAAGGCTCACCACAAAAACTTCACAAAGAAGCAGCCTCCAAAAAGTAATCCTACTTTAGTGGTGGTCAGCCCTTAAATGGGATCTAGGAGAGGTGGAGTCAAGCTCCAACCCTTCTGGGAGCACAACTGAATTACCTTCACCTGTGCTCCTGCAGCTGACTCTTCACTTGCCTCAGATGGTTAATCAGAGGTTCAGGTTGTGATCAGCAGTTTCCCTTACAGTCCATCATGTGGGAAGAGGAAGGGAAATGAGCCCTATGATGCTTAGACAATTCTTATAAACTGACTGTGACTGATGACACTCTGCAGTCAGTCTTGGGACCAGTGCCCTTCAATGTCTTTATCAATGATGTAGACGGAAAAGGGACTGAGTGTACCCTCAGCGAGCTTGCTGGTGATGCCAACTGTGTAGTACAATTAGCAGAATAGAAGGAAAGATTTTCATCCAGCAGGACCTAGACAGGCTTGAAAATTAGACCCACATGAACCTGAAGGAGGTTCATCAAGGAGGTTCATCAAGTGCAAGCTTTTGCATTTTGGTCAGAACAATCCCAGATACGTGTACAGATTGAGAGAAGAACTAATTATAAGCTGTCCTGAAGAGATGGACTTGAGGATCTGATAGATGAAAAACTGAACATGAGCCAAAAGTTTGTACTTGCAGCTCAGAAGGCCAATAGTAACCTGGGCTACATCAACAGATGGGCAGGGAGAGGAAAGGAGGTTGTTATCCCTTTCTATCCCTTATGCGGTCCCATCTGGGGTACTAGGGCCTCTATCATGGGAAGGATGTGGACTTGTTGGAGTGAGTCCAAAGGAAGCCACAAATATGATCAATTTGAGCTTTTTCAGTTTGGAACAGAGGAGGCTCTAGGGAGACCTCAATGTGGTGTTCCAGTATTTGAGGGGAGCTTATAAGCAGGAGTGTTACTGACTTTTTGCATGATCTAGTGACAGCACAAGGGGATTTAATTAAAAGAGGGAAATTTAGGTCAGATATTAGGAATAAATAATTTACTGAAGAAGTGGTGAGGCACTGGAACAAGTTGCCCAGAGAAGCTGCTGATGACCCACCTCTAGAGGAATTCAAGGCCAGGCTGGATGTCATCCTGGGCAGCTTGGTCTAGTGGTTGGCAATACTGCCCACAGCAGGAAGTCTGGAAACAGATGACCTTTAAGGTCCTCTCCAACCTAAGTCATTCTTTGATTCTGAGTCTTCAGTCATAATCTGTTTGATGTTGCTTTTTGTTGTTGTTGTTGTTGTTGTTGTTTTTGTTCCACTGTGTAGTTCTATCAGGGAATCTTTTAAACCAGATAGTGAAAGTATTTGAGTTTATATCTGCACAGTCCTTTATCCTAGAGTGGGTGCTCCATACATGGGCCTGTGATGGCAAAGTATCTGAAACCTTCCCAGCTGCTACATTGAGACCCTTTCTGTATTGTCACTGCCTCACACTTATGTTGGGGTTAGAAAGAGGGACCCATGTAGTGGTGAAGTAGGTGAGAATATCAGGATCTGTAAGTGAAGCAATATGGTGCCTGTTTCAGACTGTGTCCAGGGAGGCATGTCATTCTGTAGAGCTCATATCCACAGCCACCTACTGATCCTGAAACATCCAGAGGCCTCTATATTTTGTGTTGATCTCTCAAAAACAAATAGTATTGGGAAGCATTTGCTCCCTAGCATATACTAAATCAATAATTTCTTTCCATAACTTCAATTGCAAAGCTCTCCACAACATATGTGTTTTATCTTTTTTTTTTTTTTTTTTTTTTTTTTTTTTTTTTTTTTAACCAGCTGACTTCCTCAGAAGTAGCAGGATGTTGGGATCCTCACCAATTCCTAATTTGACAACCAGCCACACGTTTGTTTTCAGAAAGTTTTCTGCCAACTATGTCATAGAGAGAAATCTGCTCTGACCCGATAAAAATAATAATAAAAAAAAATATTAAAAATTATCCTGAACAGGAGCAAGTGAAGATGATGAGAAGCAGAGCCGGCTTGTATCCAGTTCACCTTCCTGTTTTCCTTGTTAATACTCATTTTTGTGTAATGTCTGAATCCAAAGCAACTTGAAAACATCACAGTAGTGCACAAGTCCAGAGAGGCCAGGTCTGAATCCAGTCCTGCATCCAGGGAAGGACAGGTTTGTCCTTTCAAAACCTGAGCTAAGCACAGAAAGGCATGACTTTGTCTGTCTGTCATTAATGATCTCTTGTAAAGAAAACAGATGTTGAATACAGACATTCTTGGAAGCATAGTATACCAGTAATTTAAAAGGCTGGAATTTGGTTATAACATGCTGACCTTTAGCAGTTCTCTCATGATTTCTTGTAACTTTCTTGTTAAAACCTTGCTTGGAAAAAAGCTCAAACTTTCCTCTCTAATTTTAAACAGAATACCATTAAATGAATGTAAAAAATAGTTTTCTGAACTTTCTCCTTTTTGTGCTAAGTTTTTCTAAGTAATAACAGAAAAATCAGAAGCAGGTATTTTCTGTGATAATTGAAACTAGTATTAAATTAGGAAAAGGCAGGAGTCCTATTTAAAAATATGCCATTGAAAGCAAAAGTAGGGAGGAAAAATCAGATATAGTGCAGGCCATGAAGTGAAATGACTACTTTGTGTGAGGGAAGCTGGGGGAGGATCCCATGTCCTGCCTTGATCCCACACTTCCATTCACAGGGCTCAGTCCTTGCCCCTAAATGTATTTTAATATTTCAGTTCTAGATTCCCTGGAAGCTTTAATTAATGCAACTCTAAGTCTCAAGTTCATCAACAGAAATGTATTTATCAAAATCCTCTTTTCAAGTCATTGAAAAGCCTGGATTGATTCCAGTGCAGTTTGAGGCCTGCCTGTGGCACTGGGTGTGCTGTGCTCATGAGAAGCACAATTCTGCTACAGGTTATGCCATCCTTCACTGTGTTGTGTGACCCTGACTGCTGCCCTACACAAGGGACTGCTGAGGTGTCCTCTGTGTCTGTTCTCCTCCTGTCTCCCAGTGACTGGTATGCAGTGGAGCTGGAAGCACTGCTTTGTTTAGTGGGATGCCTTATTAGCAGGACTACAACTAGTGCTCCTGTGAATGAGCACCACTTGTTACAGGCTCAGCAGTGCCAGCTGAGGGAATAATAAGGGAAGAAATTCATTGCTTTGTACGTGTTGGGTAGGAACTGTAAATGTGCCCAGTTCCTCAAGCCTGGGTCAGTTTATCATAGAAGTATCTCCAGGTGATAGGGCTGAAAGAGTGATTTTTCAACTTCCTGTGCTTTCAGCAGTTACTTCCAGCCCTGACCTACAAAACATAAAGGGAAAGAATGTGAGGAATGCACTCAGTGGCTGCAGAGCAAATGCTGCTCCTTTTTGTGGAAGTGGCCAAGCAGTGCAAACCTCTGCTTCACTCTTCCCTGAGTGCAGAGATGCAGCCTGGGCAGGTACTCTGCCTGTTGGAGCACACCCCATCACAGTTGTCACTGTGAGAATATCTCTTTCCATTCCACTGAAAGGGGAAGTGATTTTTTTTTCCCCCCTGAAGCTTGAAATGTGTTGAAACTTTGACTATGCTTTTGCATTCATTTTGTGGTGTTGCTGAAATTCTTTCAGGCACGCAGGAGAAATATCTGCTGGGAGCTGTATAGAAATGCTGAGCTGGAATCTGAGAGCTGTTGCAAGTTCTCCTGGATGCACTGTTTGCAGTCTGGGAACTTCTGCTGTGCTGCAGGCACAGGGACTTACCATCATGTGATACTGCTTCAGAATACCTTCTGAGAGCACATCTTTCACCTCACCTATTCTTGGAGTCTGTCAGGAACCTTGCCATGGTGTAAGATTGGCCCCAGAACACTTGCTCTTGTTTGGGGAAATGAGCAGAACACCCTGCTCTCTGCAATGTTTTGTCTTTGCCATGACTACAGATGGGTCACTGTATTCTATATCTCATAGTACAGTAGATATTCAGAGTGATGTGCCATAGGATAAGAAGCATCTTATCTCCAGAAAGTTCAGAGTGATGCACAGATCCCTCTTATTTTAAGCTTTAGTTTTTGGTGGGTGCTCTTCCCCTTCCTGTTTTTTGAAGTCAGCAAAAGAAAGAAAATCTTCCTCCAATCTTACTACCATGAGATAAGAACAAATTACTTCCCTTGGGGAATGCCTGCAGGTTGATGTAGCAAAGAATGACCTGTGATAACATGGAAGCATATGTTTAAGAACTTTTAAGCTCTTCATTTTTGTATCTTAAGAGGTAGGGGAAAAAAAAAAATTAATGAAAATATGGTAAACAAACACAACAGTAACTCAAGGTAGATGGATGTGGTGCTGGAAACACTAAGCAGGGGTGGGGATACCGCACAGTAGGGATGAGCAGACTTCTCCAAATGCCATGAGCTGACAAGTGGGGTGGGGAATTCAGTTTGTGTGATATGTGCATCCCAGGTTAGTGGAATTCCTGGTGTTATACACTGGAGCTGAATGGGATCCACTGAAAATATTCTGGTAGAAGTGAGAATGTGTTAGACTGATGTCATTTTGATTCCAAGGAGTACACAAGATATATTATGTGAATTTCCATCAGACAATCAGTGTTGCAAACAGGCATACATACATGTTAGAGCTACCCTCTTACAGAGCTACTACTCATCTGGTCACACTATGGACTTAACAAGTTTTACACTGCTTTAAACCTCAAGGAATTCTGGTGGTTTCATAGAAAAAACTCATCTGAGTTAAAATTTAAGTTGTAGTCAGGTCTTAGAGCAAGTTGCCCCTATTAGGCTATCTCTTAAAACGCTAACATTATGAGAATAAGAAAGTAATCTAGAGATTAATCTAAAAAGTAAATGCAGATGTGATAGAGGAGTGCAGATGCTAGATATCTTGGTCAGTAGGCTATAGGAAATGCCTTGTACATGGCTGAAATGAAGCATGATGGACTTCTTAAGGTGAGGAAATACCATGGTACAGTAAATAAAATGCAGGTGACGACAGTCTTTGTGTACTTGATCTGTATTGCTAAAGGTTTAGAGGTGGCTAAACATTCTGAGTAGCTCACAGGCTGGATAAAAATACAGCTCAGATGTGAAGATATAGAAAGATATTCAATACAAACTGGTTTGATACTTAGCAGTGAGATTACTTCTGCAATTTGTTGCTATAAAGCAAAGAGTAGCATCAGACCTTACTTTATGAGGATTTGCCAGGGTCTTCTTGAGCTGATGTCCAGTCTTGACCTTATTTCCTGTGCTACAGTACAGAGGAAGCCCAACGGACTTTTCAGGTTAGTTAGGCATTCTCTATCTTTCCATTTAGATTTTTCCACTTTCTTTGTCCAGCCTTAGTGTTGGCAACCAGCACAGCATTTACTGTGTGATCTTTATCTCTGGTCTTGCCTTCTATGAATGGTCAGCCCCATATTTCCTGTCCTCATCTCATGCACTGAGGCCAGGAGCTAAAGGCAACCTAGATGCTGTAGATAAAATTTTGCCTACAGTACAACTTTGGTGCTTTCATAGGAGTGATCAGAGGTATCAGGAGGAGGAAATGCTAGATTGCCTTGATCCTATGATTCTTTGCATGTTGTCTGAAATAATTTCTTCAGGTCTAAACAGATCTTAAATGCTGCTCTGATTATTATTATTATTATTTTACTTACAGTTTGTTTAATTGTCATCTTTTCAGAATGAATGCATAGCATAAGTAAATTGATGAAAAATCATACAATTTCTTCTGAAATGGTAATGCTTCACTGTTATTTTTAATGCATCTCTAACAGTCAAACAAATATATAGGTCATAAGAACATACTTTAAAGTTCTGTTAACTTACTGTCAAGCTTCAAATTTTTAGCTATAATTATGTCTGGTTACACCAGAAAATCATGTTTGCAGCAAATGTTTTGAGTCAAAGTACATAAATGTTTTTATGAAGATTTGAAAATGTTCATTTTCTGTTAGGTTTTGTAAAACAATCTTGACAAGAAATCCGGTACTGCTAAGAAATACAGACCCAATTAGTTGATTTCTTTGTCAGCTCTTTTGTCCAGGTCTGCATTTGCAGCCTTTAACGTTTCCAAATTCATTATCATGTCCTGGGATTTTAACTCTGAGGCTTGGAATAACTGAGTGTGCTATCTGTTATATCAGTAATATTTTTCCAAGGATGAAGTAAGACCAAGTTATTTGTTGTATTATATCTTTTAGAGGAAAAAAAAAAGGTATGTATTTGCCCAGATTTGACTTATTGAGCATTTTTAGGCTGTTATTTCTGGACTGAACAAATAGTTCTGCACTGTGGATCCTCAGCTGAACATTGTTTTCCTGTAACAACCAATGTTTTAAGCAAGTAAAGCCTCACAGTGATGTTAACCAGAATATTATCTGTTTGGGTTACAGGGTTTTCTTGCATAATACACTTCTGTTACTTCCAGAGTTCGGCAGCTGTTAAACAAATATTGTCACAGAGCATCTACAGATTTCAGTGTTTAATTTCCCTTGTTCTATTGTTTGTCATTCAACAAAATACAATTAAATAAAGTTGATCAATAGGGAAAGAAAGTAATTCCATTAAGCTGTGTCCTGGAAAAGACTATCTACTTGTCATCCCTGTAATCTGTGGCTCTCTCACCAAAAGAGGCAACGTAGAAAGTGATGGCTATTTTTAAGGTACAAATTGTTTTTTTGTTTGTTGGCATGCTAAAAATACCAGGAGGTTCATGGTTAGGCCATCTTGGTGATGATGTGTGGTGCCATGAGGAGCTGAGAACAGGCTCTCTGGAATGGCCTTCCTAGGGGGTATATGCGAGTTCCTGTGCCTAAAGCACAACTTGTTTTTTCTGAGTTCTGCTTACTTGATATTTTCTAGCTAGCAGCGGCTTTTGTATGAATCATATCTACTGTGTCTCAAAGTAATAATGACTGTTTTGTGCAGTGAAATGAAACTGACACATGGAAACTGCAGTGGGCAAAGAAGCTGAGGTGAAGGAGCCCTTCTTGCTGCTAGAGATTCGTGATGATACTTTGTAGTTGGAGAAATGTGTTGACAAACTTGATAAGAATCCTTACCTGAAAGGGAAATGCACCTGTGAAAAGAGCTGTAAGCTGAAGGGCAGGTTTCTGGTGGTAGCTGTTGGTATCACAATGGTGAAGAAAAACCCATGTCGCAAAAAAACATTAATATTCTGTAAAATAAAAATAACAAAAAATAATTAAAACAAAGTCACTGACAATGAAGCACAGTGCCCTGGCCAGAACAAGCTCTGAACATACCCTCAAGCAGTGCTTCTAACTCTGTGTCTGCGTGTAGATGCAAATAGATTTTATTGACTCCATAAATAAATAGGTATATTTTAATACAAACAAGTATGAACTCTGCCCTGAATTATTTTGAAAGCTTTTCCAAGTATTTCTTTTTTCATAACTTTACAGCAAAAAAATGCTACTGAAGGGACAGGAAATGAATTAATCAATGGTTTTAGAAAGGGTATAAATAAAAAATACAGGCTATTTATTAGACTGCTTTCCAAATGAACAGTTTAATCTCCTGTCTGTGTAACTGCATTATCAGTAAATGAAAGGGTATAAATATTTTCCTCGTGTGTTTTAACAGCAGATGTAGACCAGTCTAAGTGCATTAGCTGATTGTTTTTTTCAGTTGCCAAGAGACAGCAGTTTTCTTCAAGAATGCTGTGCACTATGCTTGCAGTTTTGGTGCCCTCATGTTTTCTTGGAGGGCACAGCTGATGCTCTGGACACTGTTAGCCCTGAGAAGCAGCATGAGATCAGAGCCACTAATGGGTGGGGAACACCAGCAGACAGCTGCTGATGTTCAAACCTATTGAACATTAAAAGAGAAAAGCTTTTTTGTTCTGCCAATGACTTTGTACCTTCAGGAAAGGGAGTTAGGTTTTCACAATGAAAAGATGAGCCAAAATATTTTAAGTGAAGACTTTTACAAAGAATATTTTAATAGGCTAATAATAAAACAATTCAAACTAGCTGCCAGCTACTACAAAATATTATCTATTGATGGTGTATGCAAGTATTGTGACTGCACTGAAAATTTGCTTGCTGATGCCAGTGATGATGCTGTATTGTTCCTGTCCTATTATTGACATCAGACTGTGGGCCAGGAAATCTTTAGTCTTAAGAGTTGATAATTATGATTAGCTGTGAGTTAGGAATGGATGAGACATTTGATAACTTATCCTTTTTTTAATTTTCTTTACACCTGTAGGTACTTCAGCTGAGGCTTTGTTTCTTTAATTAGTTCTTACTTTTGTCTGTCATTCATACCTCCTGCTTTCCCATATGGTTGTTTCCATCCCACTCTCTCCCAGTAGTCTTGGTGTCCGCTGATGCTAAAGGATAAGAGCTGCCCTTGTGCACAAGCAACTTAGTCCTTGTCACCCTAGTGGTGCCTGGTAATCCAAAATGAACTACTGTATAGGTGGAATAATAGAAGTATAGTTGTAAACAGAGATCTAGAGGGTATATAAGGAAAAGACTCACCAACTCTGAGGCCTTCAGTCAAGATGGGTGCTCACCTCTGTTGAGGCTCACCACAAGAACTTCACAAAGGAACAATCTCCAGAAAGAGATGCTACCTTAGTGGTGGTCAGCCCTTAAATGGGATCTGGGAGAGGTGGAGCCAAGCTCCAACCCTTCTGGGAGCACAGCTGAATTACCTTCACCTGTGCTTCTGCAGCTGACTCATTGCTTGCCTCAGATGGTTAATCAGAGGTTCAGGCTGTGATCAGCAGTTTCTCTTACAACTACCAACTTACGTGGATGTGGTGGCTTGGCTCTGTTTGCAGCCAAAACCAACTGGAGGTCATAACTGTCCCTGAACAGGAATATTTCAATGCCCAGGCTCTCCTTCTGAGTGCATACCTTTACCCTTCTGTGCAATGTGTAGCTATAAGGAAAAACTGAATTATGCATGGGGCCAACAGGGAGCCTGGCCCTGCTGTTACACTGCTAGAGACTTCCTCCAGTTGACAGGAAGATCTTGCTTCTGGCTGTTCAGCCAGAGTTATGTCTAGATTTTGTGTGAACATTGGGAAAGTGGGGGTGTGTGACTTCAAAGATTTGGACCATAATTTCAGTCAGTAATTTGGTTTTTGGATGATAAACTCTGAAGAAGCTTTTCAAGCATTCTTTCTTAGATATTGTGAAGTGAAACCACAGACATCAACTCTTTTCACTGTATGGAAGACACAAGCACTCAGTTCAGGCTTGCTATTTCTGAGGCTGAGCATCCCCTGTACCACTGAATGGAGCAGCTGTCCTGTTTGCTTCAGCACAGTCTAACAGGACATCATCTTGAGACTTGAATAAACCTTAGTATGAGTCAAGGCTGATGACAGTGTATATGTGATTTGCAAGAGAGACTGTAATTACCTGCCATACAGCAGAAGTACTCTGTAGAGACGAACATCTCAACTTGGCATTTCTTTGTGAGCAATGAACTAGTGCCATCTGTGAATACTTTATTGCCACTTTGTACTATATAAGGCTGTATCTCTTTCAAGCAGAGTCTAATGGTCAGTTCAGTGGAATTCCATCCCCTCCTCTGTATCATCAGACCAGAAGTTCACCCTTAAAAAAGCAAATGCATATCATATTCAGGGTGAATTCTGGGACCAAATTATCATGTTTCCTGTCAGTCAGACAATCTAGCAGCAGGTGATGAGAGAAATATGCCCTTGTATTAGCATATTAGTAGTAAGTGCTAGTCAGCATTCCATCTAGCCAAAGTCATTTTTATGCAGCCTGCTACTGGTGTTTATTCAAAGAATCTGTCCTTGAGAATCAGTAATATTTGCCTTGAATCTACAGTAGCTAAATATAAGAAGTGTAATACTCTGTATTCCTTTACAATGCTGGGAAGAACTCCAAAGGCCTGGGCTGAAGAGATGTGATGTCCATACATGGGGATAAAAATAGCATGAGTGATTGGAAATAATACATTCAGCCTACATCCATTAAAGGGAAACAGTAAGTTGAAGCAAATGCCTCTCGATGTTTTGCTTATGAGACTTCTCAAAAGTGCTTGGTCTAGCTCTCAGTCATGATCCATCTTGAAACTGAGGTTATTCTTTGTCCTTAATGATCCCTTGTCCCTCTTTTAGCTTCTTCCCACACTTTCCCAAATGTGAAGCTTGCTTAGCAAAGAACTGTTTATCAAAGCATCTTAAAAACCTATCTTGTTTCTATCAGCTACTTAGTGTGAAGCAGCCCTTTGATCATTACAGAGCCTTACATCAGTCCTACCATTCTTGCATATCCCAGCTCTCCCTGTTGCTTTCTGTTTCCAGCTGGCACTTGGCTCCTGTTCCTTGCTGGTCTCTGTTCATTGTGTATACAGTTGTTCTCATCCCTCAGCTAAAGCAAAGCTCTTGGGGGAGAATCTTTTGCATTTTCATCTTTTTAAAATATTATTACTGTCATCTCCCTGACATTTCTCCCTTTACCATGCATAATTCAAGACAGAATTGCATTTTCTTGTAGTTTTATCACATCCATAAATTGAGAGGACCAGGGTACAAAGCTATGGAAGATATCTTGCTGTTAGCTTGTTTATTTCTTCTTTATAAGGCCATCATGTCTCAGTTACTATTTCAGTGCAATCCCTGCTTCAAGGTGTTATGTGCAGCTATAATGCTTGTGGCAAAAGCTTCCTACTTAGAGCACAACAAACTCATTTTTGTAGTAATGCTGGAAGATGTATACAGCTGCATAATGCAGCCTGGAAAGGTAATACATAAGAGATTTTTCACCCCCATTCCTAACAAGGCCTAAAATTACAGAATCCTTATTCTCATCAAATTTTAAGCAAAATGACCTTGAGGATTTTTTTGTAGTTGTTATTCTAAGTTACGTCTGAAGGGAGACACATGCTGCAATCTCAAGTCTAAATTAGCAAGCTGTAAAAATGTTGCACAACTGTGTGCAAATAGACAGCTGTTTAAGCCACCCGACTAAAGGAGAGCCAGATCTGATAGAAGAAAATACCAGAAACTGTGTTCATACTTATTCAAACTTCAAGCAACCGTGGATTCTTTTCCCTTCTTCCCCCTCTTTGTAACTCAATTAGATGCTTTCTTTGAGGGACTGCATGGTTCTGAGAACCACCTGGTCTATGGACTGTCTGAGGGGAGGAAAAAAAATGGGCTGGTGTTCTGCTGCTCAACACTTGCATGGAATTATTGTCCTTGAATCTTCAACTGCTGTTGTTTCACATCTTAGCTCGTCATTAGTAAGTGATTACCTTGAAATGGGTGTTAGACACAGCCTGTCAATGAATTTACTGTATCCCATCACACTAAAGTTAATGGGCTCATGCAGAATGAGTTTGGAGTAGAGCCTGCCTTCCTCAGTAGTGTCAGCCTTAGCATGACATTGGGTGAATACTCTGTAGTGTCCACCTAGCTGCACTTTCCTGAAGTACCTTCACTTCTCTCTTCAAGAGATGTAAAGAATATTGTCCTTCTGTGAGTGAAAAGAGGTTGAAGAAGCCATGAGATCTTGTAACAGTTAACAACTGTCTGGAAGGCACAGCCATGCTGTCTGCTGTAACTCCTTGCACATCAACTTGATCAGGGTACAATAGATGTAGCTTGGATTTACTTGTGTCCTCCATGAACATCCCTTAACCAAAGCTGTACGTGCAGGTTTGTACCTGCACTTTCTGTACCTGTAATGTGTTCCTCATTTAAAGTAATATAGAAAAATTCAAACTAGATCTCTTGAAGTCAAGCTGCAGCCTGTGGAGTCATTTCACTTATTCTCCTCCTGATTTTTTTCCTCTAAACCATCTCTATTAAAGTCAGAGGACAGTAGTATTCTTCCAGCTTTCACAAGCAAGGCTTCTAAGAGTCCTGCTTGCCTAAATGCACTGCTTTTTCCAGAAACAGATAATCAGCTCCTGATATTTTAATCAGAATCCTTTCATATGAATGTAGTTACAAAATCCCTAAAGGTGGGGGAGAAAAACCCGTCTATAAGTATCAAAAATATCTTCAGATCTAAACATTTACTTGAATAATTCTTAAGACCAACACAGAGAGTAATGTAGTGCTACTGGTGTCCCTTTGGTGTCTGATTTTTATTTTTCCTGAATATGTGAAATAAAAAGATTTCTATGATGTCTTTTCATGACTACCATTACAGTTATCTGAGTTGGATAAATGAAGAGCAACAAGGCTCAGATCTTCGTGCCTTGCATCCTTCACTCTCTGGTCTAAAGCACAGCAGGACTTTGTTGAGATGAAATTAAGGTGGGAGGCAGCATAGCTGAAATTTCTTCCAGTCTCCCACTGCTTTGAGTCCTATTCTGTTCAAGTGCATATTCCAAACAAGCATGATGTTTCACTCAGAATTTTATTAGACGCATTAAATGTACCTTAATGGATCTTGGATAACTGATGGATCTGTAGAGGAAGGGAAGGCAAGGCCACTTTATCAGTTTATGTACCACACAGTTTGTTTCCTGGAAATCTCCAAGCATTAGGAGGAGAAACTGCTGGAATATGTTCCATATGGCAGCTTCTCAGGTGCTGTGAAATCTAACCCAAGTTAATGATTAAAATGCACTGCTATCACTCTTTCCTTCTGAATGCAAAAAAAAAAAAAAAAAAAAAAAAAAAAAAAAAAAAAAGGTTGGAATTTTCCTTTCAGTCCCATATCATCCCTTCTGTGGCACTGCCATCAATCAAAACCACAACATGCTTCACGTGTGTGTAATATTTTGTGTGTGTGTAATATTTCATCTGGATAAATTATCAAAGGGCAGGAGGGCTGCTTTGTTCTTTTAAGGTATTCTTGTGTAAAAAGGAGCCCACAGTGATTAAGTGATTGATTGGCCATTAATAGCACTGGCAGTTTTAAGATTCCTTTTCCAGAGTAACTCTAGAAAATAAAACCTGCTCCCTTCCTCCTTGCTGCACATCTTGATGTGCTGCAGCCTAGTCTGGGCAGCTGTGGTGTGCACAGCAGTCACCATCCATCGCATTCTACTGTATTTATTTTGGAGTTTTTTTCCCCATCAGAGTGATTTTCAGAGGCTGATGGTGTAGCAGTAGCACAGAAGGCAAATTCAGCCCCAAATCCTATTTTGATACCCCTGTGATCTTTGGGGCATTTAATGTCTTTGCTACAAAACAGGAGGTTTTCATGTGCCCAACTGACAGGATGCTGTGATGTCAGCACCTCTGTATTATGGTGCATCCTCTCTATTAAGAAAATCAGAGTACATCCATCACCATTACAAATACAGGAATCAGGTGCAAATACTCAGAACTCTGTACTTTACTTGTAAATGTATTTCAAGTTTGTTCATTCTTTTCCACCCCTGCAACCTATTTTGCTGGAGAAATAAAAATGTCCACACATAGACCAAGAGACCTTCCAGTGTCCTTCCCCACTATCACCAAACTGAAAGGAAAAGCACTGGGTTGAGGGTTGCATATTCTGTGGAAGACAACAAATAAATATAAAGTAAAACTCTTCTGCTTGGCAATCATCTTGTGAGGTGGGATAGAGCAGTGGAATTTCACTTCCCACTCAGCCATAGTATGCAGTATCAGCTATTCACCTTTGGCTTCCAAGTACCAAACCAATTTATTCTTACTAATTTTCAAAGAACCATTATAGAAGCAGGTAAGAAATTTAGGAGCATCTGTTTGCAGATGCTGTCTGGAGTGGGGTCCAGCATACTCCATGTGTGCTGCTGGACTTCATTGTGTGCTAGAGTGTTCTGTACTTTGTCCAGTGCATGACTCAGATAGCTGTGGAGTTCATGGTGGGAGCACTTAGACCTAGAGCAGCTGTGCCTGATGCTGGAACAGCTACTTTGTATCCCAGGCAGGTCAGAGCACAAGACAAAGCACAGCTGTGTTGCCAGCCCACAAGTCAGAGAGCATCTGTCTCCTTGAAAGAAAACTGTAACAACAGATTTTACACCTTCATTCACAAAGTTACTGAGAAGATGCTGAACAGTTCATTTTTAGTTTGTATTGTAAAATGATGTGATTTAGAACTACCTCATAACGCTTTAAAGTGGGTAATACTTCTGAGTTACAGTCTACTTTGTTTTCATTTTTTGCTTACATGAGAATAAGGAGCAAATTAAACAACTTCTTTAAGCTGACTTCATGGCGTTAGCAACGTATTACTGAAGATCTATCAATAAACCAACTGAATTGTGGAAAAAAAGCTGACTAGGAAAGCTGATCATGAACATTTTTCTCAGATAGCACTTGTTGATGGCAGCATTTTGGCTTGTGGTAAAAGGAAGCAAATTGCTGTTGAGCTCTCAATATCTTCGTCTTCTCGCACAATATTTTTGGGTATTAAAGAGCAGTTGCTTTCTTCCTTTAGCTAGAAATATTCAAGAATTTAGAAACACAGGTTTTTTTTGCTTTTTTTTTTTTTTTTTTTTTTTTTTTTTTTTTTTTTTTTTCTTGCTACAGCCATGTTGTCTTTACACAAAGAGAAATTCCTGAGGCTAAGAGACTGTGGCTGGTCTGAAAAAATGTGTGTTCTTCACTTAAATGGAAGAGACACGGAAAGCTTGCAGAGGATGGGGGTAGAAGAAAATGTTGCTGTTTTCTATTTTCTGTAAGCGTGTGAGTGGCTGGAATATCACTGACATTGAGATGATTCCAATGATCCTTAATGGTACAGATATACTTTTAAATATTGCAGTTTTCTTAAAAGCTCCTGAAGCCTTGTGCAGTTTTGCTCAGGATGAACTGGAGCTCAGCTGAAATTACTGAATGCAACGTAGCTGATGTTGCAGCCAGCAGAAAACTAAACAGTTGTGTTTATTTTGTAACTCATACATAGGTTCTCAATAACAATTTTTTGGGGGATGGTCTGTAATGTGCAATGCTTCTAAGTGGCTACAGTTTGAATGCTGTGAAAAAGCCATCTGTATTTAGAGCAACCTCTTTCCTTTTCTAATTGACTTCCCCAGTGGAATTGCTTGATCAGCAGTTTGCTGCTGGCAATGCAAGGACCTTTTGGGAAGCAGAAGGGCTCTTGTCCTGCAGCAGAAGGTGAGGAGGGAGAAAATGAGAGTGCATGGAGCTGATCTAGTGTTTTTTTCAGAAACACCACCCTTTGTCAGACAGCACTGATGCCCTAAGCGCCATCCGTGTGTTGGAAACAAACATGAACTCCTCTACTCTGCTTTTATTAATTGCTAATGTGCTTTGTGAAAACTAGCTGAAGAGTGTTACCAGCACTAGCTTTGCCAAGGCAGTAAGGTGGAGCTGCATGTGGGAATGGAGCATTGTTTAATCAGGCTTTTTAATTACAATTTTTGTTACAGCATGTTGAGTCAAGTAGTTCCAGGTTTAATACACTTACTGTTTAGCCTTACCTTGGGTTAAAAAAGGGTACTGAATGCCTGTTTGCTAACTGTTCTTTACTGTTGCGCTTTCATCTACAAATATACATAGTACCCATATGTTGTATTTTTGTTCATTTTTACTCCTATAATCATCCTTAGATATCATCTCTCCCCCACAGCTAACTATTTTTTATTTTACCTTCGTTTTTAGTAACAGCAACTTGAACTCATATGAGAGCAGCAGCAGAGCTTTTCCCTCTCTCCCATCATGGGTGAAGTTTGGTTTTGGTGTTCTCTTGATTGACCCATTAGATACAGGGCAGATGTACACCCTCTGTGGTAAGACTGGAAGAGGTGATGCCAGAGAGAAATAGTGAAGTGGTCTACAGCAGATTCATACACTAGCACTAGTTATAGGTCTTTTAGCTAATATCTTTGAGTTGGGAAGCAGAGTTGTTATTGCCCTGATTTTAGAGCAGGATTGGATTCATCTTGGTGCACCTGTGCATGGGGCACACTGGGCAGGTCACCCTGGGGCAGGTGGCAGCACCAGGCTGGGAGCAATAAGAAGTGGCTGTCAGTAGGCAGCAGGAAGTTTTTGGTTTTGTTTGCGACTGCAGGTGAGCAAATAAATGGCAAAACTGCATGTTCCCTCATCCTCATGGTTCAGCAGCTAAACCAGCCATTTTCCCCCTGGTAGCATACCTGTGCTTTTGATTTCTGGATTTAGCATCTCTAACTGAGGTATTATCTGAAAGATAATGAGCTGTTTTTTGGTTTTGGTATGCTTTTCATAATGTCTTAAAGATGTCATGTGAATTGTTTTTTGGGGGGGGGAGGGGGGGGAGGGAAACACAAACCTTTCCAAAGTATTTTTTTCCCCTCTAAGAAAGGAACACCTCATAATTAGGAAACCCAAGAAACTTTAGTTTGTAACCAGAGAATTATAGTCTGCAATATGACTTGACTTTTTTCAGCTGAAAGCTTCTTTTGAAGACTAACATGGGTTTTGTATTTGAAGTATGCTTAGACTATCATGAAGTTAATTGATGAAGGGTGAGCTTATACCCACTTAAAAGGCATAGACATGGAAAGCAGTGCATTCTCCACAAGAGACTTAATGATTTCCTTTCAGAGGATTTGCACACTATCTTAATTATACAGAAGCCTACGTAAAGGTACCATTGGAGTAGATCCAATGAAAGCTAAAGCAAACAAAATGACAGCAAAAAGGGCACATGCGTCATTTCACTTTAGCATTTATAATACAAACAATAACTGGCAAATAAAGAGCTTCTAAAGTGTGGTATGCTCCGTAGTGCCAGCATAATTATTCCTTCACATTTAATCATTAAAACAAAGAATGCCATAACTGAAAATACAGGGACAGTTTTTCTTCCTTCATCATTAGCCTGGATGAAAGCAAGGCCTCTTTCTGCAAAGACGTGTGTTTCCTGTAGTGTCATGCTGCCTTAGTGAGATTAATCACCTCTAAATTTCACAGACAATCTTTCTGTGTGATCTTGTCCTGTGTGAGTGTGTGCATCTACTAAAACAAAGGCACTGGAAAGGCTGGTCAGTAAAGCTGGTGGTGAGGTATAGTCTCCTCCAGCTTAGTGCAAGTACTGAGTTATGAAAAGTGGTATGTTCAAGGTGGGATGAACATGAGTGAGTGCACAGGACTAACAATTATCAGTGTGACGGTTGATATGTGGAACATGTTGGACAATACCATATAACAGATCTGGTCTCTATAGCCAACAGAGTATGAGACAGAAAAGGAGTGACAGAATCGTAGAATTAAGGTTGGATAAGATCACTAAGATAATCTATTCCAACTATAACCCATCACCACCATGCCCACTAAACCATGTCCCTCAGTGCTGTGTCTATATGTTTCTTAAACTCCTCCATGGATGGCAACTCCATCACTTCACCAGGCAGCCTGTTCCAGAGCCTTACCTTTGGAAACATGGCAAGCAGCATATTTCTGTATCCAGTGCAACTGCCTTCAACAGAGGATGGGTCAAAACAGCTTTCATCACTAACATATATATATTTTAAATATAATGCAGCTTTTCCAGTAATAGCAAAGCCTGACAGGGTTAAGAGCAGTGTTCAAAAGCTGCTTCTTTCCGGTGTCATGGAGCCCTGAATGAAAATACTGAGACCCATTCATCACCAGAGTGATGGCAGAAGCTTGATGGAAAGAGGCACATGCACCAAAATAAGCCTTCATAGTCTAGAGCATCACTATTTATCAACAATGATAATAGCCTTAGTAAAACTGTCACGTTCTTATCCCTTAGGTGTTATGTTCTGTTGTATCTGCTCTAACTAAACTTGACTAATTTAAACAAATGTTGGAGTCCTTATCTTTAGTAGGGCAGGTTTTTTTCTCACCCTTCCATATCTTCTGCCCACAACTTTGTGTGATAATTGCAACCTTTTCTGCAGTAAGCAAGTGAGTACTTAGAGACATAGATGTTAATGTGTGTGCAGGTGTGCTCACTGGTTGAAGGCAAGTGGGAAGTAAGAGCTGCAGAAAGTAGAAACACTCTGGGATTAACCAGACTCTTAGAGAGAACGCAGACATCATCTGTTTCCACTGCACAGCTGGGGAAGAAAATCTTAGATAATTTTAAAGAAGTTAGGCTTTGTGTGTGTGTGTGTGTGTGTGTGTGTGTCTTTATTGCTTTGGACTTGCAATTAAAAATATTAATTGTTTAAATTGATGGGAAAATCTGTCCCAGTTCAGGGACTGGAGGCATTTGAATTTGCATTAACTAGTGCTCCCAGAGGCAGTATGATTTTAGTATCTAAACAGTCTGAGTAGCTAAAGCCCTCTGTTTTAACACCAGAAAGCTTGAACTTTGAATTAATGGAATAATTTCTCCGGGCAACACAGGTTCCATCCCCATCTATTTTTGGCATCACTCACACCACTACCAGTCCTTTCTGTGCTTTTTAAGGAGCTATGTTTAAAGTTAATGAGACTTCTGCATAAAGGGTTTGCCAACCAGGACTACAGACAGCCATGAGGCACATGATTAGCACAAAATGTGACGCTTCCATGACTTGGACTTCTGCCCAGTGGGAGCCACTTCTATTGAGTTCATTTGATGTGGTCACATAAGTCACCAAAGAACTGCAGGCCAGGAGTGGCAGTTAGTTACTACTGGATCAGACCAGGCTCTGGCCATTCAGCTAGGGAAATATCTTGTACTCTGAATGCTGCAGGATCCATTTATAAACATTTAAAAATAAATGCAACAACATGGAGCTGTTAAACTGGAATATCATCTTTAGAATGATAGCATCTGACCATTAAATATCTACCAAAAAGTTTTTAAATAGCATAGTGACTCATCGAGAAGTTATTGAATCAGGTAAATCAATCTTTCTTTAGATTTTATTGATTGGTGTGGAAGAGTTCATGAAGTAAAATATGCCTCTTTAAGCAGTTTCATAGAGGGTTTCTTCACAGTTCTTTTACTAGCTTTGAGCTCAGAAATAGATACTTTGTGCATAAAGGAAGAGAAGCATGAATTTGTTCCTCTTGTTACAAATTTGCTTTAAAGGAATTATAGATATTTTAAACATAGATAACTTTTTTCTTCTGTTTCCTGCTGTGATATTGGTTAATTGATAAATTTTTGTTGGCCAAGTCTTAGCTTAGAGCTTTTGAAGGCTAGACCTCTTCCTTCCCTCCCTTCCCACACTTGCCACAGATGGAGGTTATACCTCTGGCACTCTAAGCACTATTGTTTAAGCTGACATCTCAGCACAGAGTGGATACAACATACACTACTGTAAGGTAGAATGATACAAAGATGGTAACAGGTATTCAAAAGGTTATTTATGAGGGGAAAACTCACCAATACATATGCCATCACTGGGAAAAGCTGAGGCAATCTCCACCAGGGAACAATCTCCAAGCAATGCTGCATAAGTGGTGGTCAGCCCTTAAATGATCTCTAGAGGATGACCCCTTCCGGGAGCACAGCTGGATTACCTTCACCTGTGCTCCCACAGCTGATCCAACACTTGCCTCAGCTGATTAATCAGAGGTTCAGGCTGTGATTACTAGTTTCCCATACAACTATGTAATATGAAACTACCAAGACTGCCTAGCCCAACCTAGCAGTAGCTTTCTTTGTCATCTCTCACTGTTTTCAATTAGTTTGGTGTATTTTGTCCTACTGCTAGTCACAAATGTAGAACAACTTGGTCAGCACCTTAAAGTCAATGCCATCATCACTCTGGAATTTCTTGCATATCCCAAGGAAAGGAAATGCATTAATTTTAGAGCTGATCCAAGCCCATGAGTGTGTTGGTGCATTGGGTAAATATATCTGACAGCACACTTTTATAACTAGTCTTGAAAAACTGAGCAGCTCAGCTCTAGGTGACAATCAAAAGGCACATCCTCTGTGCTTGCTTATGCAGAGATTTTGTGAAGGCTTTCTGATGAGGAATGATTACCAACTTCGTATTTGGTGGGCTCTTTTAATTTGTTAAAATAATAATAATAATAATAATAATAATAATAATAAACATAGAGATTAATTTCCCCTTTCTCCGGTCTTAATTTCTGAACATGCTGAAAAACTTCAACTCTAATCTAATAAAAGAGAATTTAACTTCAAGTTTCAGTATGTTTCATAAAGCACTTAGGAAGATGAAATGGTAAAGGGCATACTGTGAAGTTGCTCACTAGACAACAAGAGTCTACAGAAGAGACATTACAAATAGTCCAGTGATGGAAGATTTGATGGAAGAGAAAGTATCAACCCACTAATCTTAAATATGTAGGGCACTTGATTGCCTCCATTCTGGAGTTGATGTAACTTTAACCAATTCACTGCAAAAACAAAAACAAAAAAATTAAGAAAAAATTTGTCTAGTGAGTTATCTAAATGAATCTGCAAAGAAATGTGTAGTGTGCTGGTCTGGATATGTTGTGTTCTTTTGCTTCATTTTTGTCTGGATCATTGTTTGGTCATGGGTACTGTAACAGAAACTCATACCTCAATGTATGTATAACTTAAAGAATTAAATTAATTTAAATGGTTCTGCCAGGGATTCATATGTTTTCATATGTTTATGTATAGTCAGCTTTAGCTGTCTCCATCTGATTTGTTGGCATAGCTGTAATCCACTTCAGGACAGATGTCCAGCTTTTCCTTCAGAAACTTCCTCTTGCTATGCTGCAGTTCTTGTAAACACCCTCGTGGAAGTGGTTTTTTTTCCTCCTTCCTCATGCTGCAAGAAGTCCTAGAAGTACAAGTCACTTTATAAAATCAGTAACATTTGGTTTCAAGAGAGCCAAAAGTGCTGGACTGTTCCAAAATGTTGGATTTTTTATTAATATTAATGCAGTTGTTTCTTACCTTATAGAAACATCATGCATATTGTTCACATAAACAAAATGACTGGCAAAGCCATAGAGACAGTCTGAACATGTTAATTTATTTGAGTAAAACTGCCAGGTTACTTTCCATCCTTTCTATTCCATATATTTGAGAAAGAACATATGTCTGGTAACAGTGATGGTTCCAAACCAGCATAAGATTTTCTTCTTTATGAAGAAAGATACTTGAATGACTCTCTAGATGTGACTACCTTTAACTTGCAACATTTTGCTTTAAATATGTAATTTTAAAAAATGAATACTTAATTCAAAAATAAAAAATGATGTTGTCCTATAAACTCATTTTTATTAGTATTTTGTAGCATGTATGTATCTCCCTGGATGCAAGGTGCTTTCTTCTGCATTAGTTGATTTTGGCATCCCAGCTAGCTGGTTTAGGATCCTGCAATCTGTGATGGTGTGGTAAAATCATTCCTTTTGTAAATTTGTTGAGAGAAATCCTCAAGGGTCTAAAAATAGAAAGAAGATATTATTGGTGTGCTTTGCCAGCATAGAGAGGTGAGACTCTTAGAATGCCTAAAATAATGTGAAGTGGCCTATGA
This sequence comes from Excalfactoria chinensis, assembly GCF_039878825.1. NCBI lineage: Eukaryota > Metazoa > Chordata > Aves > Galliformes > Phasianidae > Excalfactoria > Excalfactoria chinensis. The sequence continues at coordinate 21,677,014 of NC_092831.1, forward strand.
GACCAGTGGGGGAAGAAAAATGAAAAGAGGCATTTCATTGTCAGGGGAAAGGCCTGTGGATGCTCTATGGGAGACAGAGAAGGGTTGCTCTGCCTCCTGCCATTGCTGGAATGGAAACTGGGTAGTGGGATGCACTTGGAAATCTGGGAATACAGATATCTGCACCTTCCCAAAAAACCTCATCTTCAAGGAACTCTGCAAATAACAGTCTCCAGCCATTTGCTTTCATTTGCAGAGGTGGGGTATTAATGGAGGAGTCAGAAAAACAGGCTGCCCATCACTGCAGTTGGCCATCAAACTGAAAATATCTTGAGAGACAGTATTCAACCCTTCTCTTTCATATTCAGTAGGTGTTCCTGACGTATTGCCAAGCTGTCACTTTCATCTACAGTATAACAGAGCCCTCAGACTTTATTTTTTAAATAATTCTGGCTTAGAAAGAAGTTGATTATTTTAAAGAAGTGCTTTCACTAAAATGGGGCTGTGGAAACTGACACTGAGCTGTGTGTTTCTTCAGGCATTCTCTTGCTCTTAAAGTACACCCTGCCAAAGCAAATAATTGCATGGTATCACAGTTCTGTTACCATGTAGGAATATTTTCTGTTAGGATGTTTGCTAAGGTGAACTGTTTGTTAGCTCCTCCTCTCTTCTTTGTGGAAAAAAAACAGCACCATAGAAATCCAGTTGCAGTCAGGATGTGTCTCTGAAGCTGCTTGTCCCAAGATCAGACCTACTCTAGGCAGCAGTATCAACTATCTCTTGTCATGAGCTTGTTTTCACTGCAGTTTAGATGTGTGTTTTTCTTCCAGTACCTCTTCTCTAAGGGAATTAGTGGGACAGAAGGCACAGTATTGGGACACACCAAGCTTGTCTCAGGGGCATGTTGGACTATGTCCTTGAGAACATCCTAGGATGGAAGCTCTAGGAAACAGGGAATTCACAGAAAAACAAACAAACAAACAAACAAACATAATATGAACCATTCCTAGTTAGAGAGCTTTGTTTGTAGGTTTTGTTGTTGTTTTATGTTGGGATATAAACAGGTTCCTAATTATACTGTTTAGGATCTTCCATATGTGTATGTACTCACGTGGTCATGGGGTACCTCTCTGATGTGGCAGGATTTCTACAATGGGACTTTAGGTGCAGGATGGCTGTCCTGGTGCGGTGGGCCTAGCCTAGCTGGAAAACTCAGCTTCCAAATCTGGCTGGTGCAAATTGTCCTGACCCCTCTGTCTCCTGCTTACCCCTCCTCTGGCACTGGGTGACAGTGGTGATGGGGTGCCTTCTGTTGAAGGTAGCAGATAGAGAAACATAGGCTGTGACCTTGACACTGGGGACCCATCTGGATAGCCTGTAGATGCACTTAACATCTGGAGGCTGAGGTATTTTATATGCAGGGATACAAATAAACTGTGCAGCTCTAATGGAGCAGTGAAGGGTGTCTCAGTGCTCAGACCCTGAAGGGAGCAGTCTGCTCTTACTCAAAGCTCAGGAAACCCTCCAGCCACAGCACAGCAGGAAAGTGTTGTTCACAGACAACATGGCTTCTGGGACAAGTCCCCAAGGGAAGCTGTGGAAGAACCTCGTGTCTTTTCAATTTGCACAGGAATGCATTTTATTATTATTTTTTAATTGATCCTGTATCTGAAAGAATACTCATTAGGGGGAAAAAATTGAATTGCATCCTTGTCAATCCCTTTTGTTTTGAAAGTAACAGTAATTTCACTTAAAGGGATTATTTGGGCTAAGTTGTGTCTGTGTGTGTTCCCATATACTTATATACAGATAT